>NC_080192.1:147964039-148273682 GCF_030028045.1 Hippopotamus amphibius kiboko | reverse complement strand
GCTGCGCTCGGACTGCTGGGTCATTTGTTACGCGTCTCCTTGGAGTCATCACCGGGCCCCCAGCAACCACTTGGAGGGGCCGACTCCAGCCCAGGTCCCGTCCCTCCCCTCCGGGGACCGGGGAGGCCCCAGAGGAAGGCGCACCTGGCAGCGCTCGGAGACCAGCCGCGTGGGCCCGGGCAGCGCCCACCTCCTCCCGGCAGTGAGGGACCCCCGGCTGCACCTTCCAGGACCCACGCCGGGTGCTCCAGGCACAGGCCCCCAGGGCGGGTGTGCCCACGTGTCCCCGAAAAGGCTGGGCAGGAAGACGGTCAGACTCAGGCCCACGTGGTCTCCGTGGCAGCCCCCACGCCACTGTCCCGGCTACGCAGCCAGGGGCCTGCTCTGATCACGCACAGCTGAGAGCACGACGGACACCTGAGTCTCAAAAACCTACGACATCAGGAAACGTCACGCTTCTGACTGCTTTCAACTATTTAAAAACGTAAAACGCGGCGTCCGCGGGACAGCAAAAGCAGGTGCTGGCCGCTCCCGGCCTGGGCGCCGGGTCGGACGAGGGTGCGGCGAGGGAGGCGTCTGCCGGCCGTCCCGGGAGAGTAGCTGTTCCTGGGCCTCCGTCCCAGGAGCTTGGTGCCCAGGCCACGTGCAGACGCAGCGCCTCCCCCCAACCCCCCGCCGCCTCACGAAGGAGCGAAATGTATCTACTAGTTCACGCACGCTGTGTCCTCTGGGAAGAATGCCCAAGCTTCTCCCACGCCTGTTTAAAAAATGAGATCAGTATTTTCTTGCTTCCCAGGCCAATAAATGGCCAGACTGTGTACCAAAGACTCCTCCCGAGGCCACGTCACTGCGTCCCAGGAAGCCCCCCGTGCAGGGGCTGAGGCTGAGGACAGCCGTGTCAGCAGGGGAGAGGCCCCCCTCTCGTCCCCAAGCCCACGAGGAGCCGAGGCAACAGCCTGGACGAGCGTGAAATCCGTTCTCTCCAGCTCAGCGTGGCAGGGAAAACACGGCGGCCTGACGTCCTTTTCGTGAGAAACAGCCCAGGAAGCCGCGCTCGGCTGGAGGGGCTGCTTCCCAGCAGAGGCGCGCCGGCACGGCCGGCCGTGGGAGACGCAGCCCCCGCCTCCGCTGGGAAACAGGAGCAGGCGCGGCTGAGCGGGGGTCTCTGCGGCACCACGGCCCACCCCACCCCTGGCAGGGCTCGGGGTCTCGGAGGCTGGCTTCCCACCCCGGCCCGTGGAAGCCTGAGGGGCTGCGAGGGTGAAGACACGGGCCTGGGCGCTGGGCCACCCTGAGCAGCCACGTGAGCCGCTCCCAACCAAGGGGTCCTGAACGCCTTGCGCCCAGGCCCGGCGTGGGAGACGGGAGGAACGTGTGTCCGTGGGGCCCCGGCAGCTGCTCTGGGAACCTCATCAGCTTCCCAGCCGGGCGGCAGCTGGGGAATGTTCCCCAGAGGACTCACCAGGCAGGCCCGGGCTCACACCCCTGCTCCGCTCCTCCCCGGCTGTGCATCCTGGACACGTGCCTTGACCTCTCTGATTCCCGGTTTGCTCATCTACAGATGTCCCTGCCTCTCCTGTGAGGGCTGCACCAAGTGGGACCAGCAGAGCAGCACGCTGGCCGGTGACAGGGCCGGCGGCCGCAGTGGGCGGGGGGGGGGGGGGCACAGGTCACAGGCGGCCTCGGAAAGGCACAGGCCACCTCCCGCTGGCGCGCGCGGCGAGCCTTCACTTCACGCTCGGTGGAGAGGTTCAGAGAAGGGATTCAACTGGCCTGAAACCACACAGCTCAACCAGGCAGCCTAGGAGGGGCCACGCCTCGTCCTCCACGCCAAACGCATGTCCCCGGAGCCCCCCAGCTGGGCACAGTCCCACCCGCCCCCACCCGTGTGACCTGCACACACCAGAGCAGCGCCCAGCAGCCCCCAGGTTCCACCGGGTGAAGATGCACGCGCGGCTGGACACACACGCGTGATTTCAACACCACACTCACCTGGCGCGCGCACACCACCCCAAGCCCAGGGCTGGTAACCCGGCGGGGTGAGGTTCCCCTCCGGCTGCTCCCTCCCCCCCGCCCCGCCAGCAGGTCGCTAACCAGCAGGGAGTCTGCAGCAGGCTCCCAGGATGGCCCTGGATCAGCTCCAGTACCTTCCGCCCTGACAGGTGGATCCCCCCCGCCTGCAGCGGCGTTCCTGACCGAGACCGTGACCACACACCACCAGGAGCGAGGGATGCTGCAGACCTGGGGAGACTCCGGCCACCAGCCCCGGGAAGCCACTACGGGAGACCCACCTCCTTTACCTGATGGTGAAATTGCTGACGTGGCAAGTTCTCATCTACAGCGGAGTCTCACGCGGAAGGAATCTCAGAGCAGCAGCCTGGCCGGCCAGGCGGACGGAGACGCCCCAGCACCTGCGGAAGGGCCCGGTCTTCCCGGCTCCGCCCGCGCGCGCTCAAGGCACCGTCCAAGCCCGCCGAGCCCGGCCCCGCGCCCTGCAGGGCCGGGCGGGTTAAAAGGACGGGCACTGGTGGCCCAGCTCGCCCACCGCCGCCACCCCCCGCCGGGTCCCGGCTCCGCCCCTGACCGGCCACCTGCCGGGCGCTGTGGCCTCCCCCGGGAACCAGGGGCTCCGTGAGTCATGCCGGAGACCGCGTGCCCAGGGGACGACCACCGGGGGGTGGGCAGGGAGAGGCGCGCGGGGACCCGCGGACACCGCCCCGGGATCCCCAGCGTCCTCCGGGCACAGAGGACCGCGCAGAGGGAGGAGGGAGACGGCGTGGTGAGGGAGGGGAGGTGCCCGCAGCCGCAGAGCTTGTCTCCTCCCGCAGGGTCAGGAGGGCAGTGGAACAGAAGTCAGCCCAGAGATGCCCGCGAAGGCAGCCTCTGTGCCCCAAGGCTTGCGGGCTGCGGCACTACAAGCATTTTTCTCTTCCTTAAAGTCTTAAAAAATCTTAAACGAGCGGCCTTGCTTATGTACACACAGCTAAAGATGGCATTTTTCCCTTTCCTTTTTAAAAATAATTTTAATCAAAGTAATCAAGAACAAGGACGCAGGTGCAGAGAATGGACAGGAGAACTCGAGGTTTGGGGGGGCGGGGGGTGAAGGGGAAGCTGAGACGAAGCGAGAGAGTAGCGCAGACATATATACACGACCAACTGTGAAACACCCAGTGCGAAGGTGTTGTATAACAAAGGGAGTCCAACTCGAGGATGGAAGATGCCCTAGAGGACTGGGGCGGGGAGGGTGGGGGGGACTCGAGGGAGGGAGGGAATACGGGGATATGTGTATAAAAACAGATGATTGAACTTGGTGTACCCCCCCAAAAATAATAAATAAATAAATAAAATTTAAAAAAAAGTAATCAAGTTTTGGGCTCAAGGAACAAAAACTCATTCAACAACTTGCAGCCCTGAGCGAAGAGAGGCACGGACGCTGCAGATACTGGCTGCTCTCTGAGAGTCTCTCTCCCGGCCGGACGTGCCGTCACAGGTGTCCAGGTGTCCGCGCTCTTGCGACCCCCCGCCCCACCTCTGCCTTCTCTGCGTCCTCAGAGCTCTGAGCCTCTAATGGGCTTTCATGACCCCCCTGGAACCTCTACAGCACAGCCTGCCCACCTCAGCTCCACTGCCAGCTGTTTATTCCCCATGGATTTTCTAGTTCCTGTTACCCAGAGAGACATCTGTGCGCGCTAAACCTGACCACAAGTAACCGGCCAGCACGTGGACAGACTGTCCTTGATCTGGCGTCCACCCGCATCCAACCAACCAGCTATGGCCGAGAGAACCATGGTCACGTGACACTCAACATGGACCCGGTATCAGTCAGGGTTTCCCGGAGAAACAGAGCCAACGGGGGGGGGGGGGGGGGGGGGTGTGTGTGTGTGTGTGTGTGTGTGTGTGTGTGTGTGTGTGTGTAGAGAAAGAGGCTGAGATTGGCTTCTGTTAAGGAGAGACCTAATGTGGAGGCCGGCAGGTCCACAATTTGCAGGTGGGCCTGCGGGCTGGCCCCCCAGGGAAGCACCACCGTCTGATCCCAGGGCTGTCCTGCTTTTCTTCTCCCAAGTCCTTCCGCTGATGGGATGAGGCCCACCTGCGCTGTGGAGGGCAGTCTGCTTCCCTCAAAGGTACTGACTCAAACGTTCATCTCCTCTAGAAACACCTCCACAGAAACCTCTAGAATAACATTTGACCAAATACCTGGGAACTGTGTCCCAGCCAAGCTGACACATGAAACTAACCATCACAGCCCGCTGGGGTGTAGCCTGCTTGTTACAACAAATATTATAATTTACACAATGGAACGGGCTGAGGTTATTCTTACAGAGACAGACAGAGCTTACTCTCTGAGTTTAGCAAAATAAACGGATAAATCACGTTATCCCACTGGGCACTCATCCAAGACTTGGCCAACTGGCAAGTGGACAGTCACAGAAGCCAGCGGAAGCCAAGCCCAGGAAGTAGATTTCAGGCTCTATGAGACAGACTGGCTTTTGCCTGTTGCTTTTCTAACTGCCTCAAATTAGACTGTGTTGCAGTTACCACCACGGAGGAAATGGATCAAAAAGGGAATCAAGAAAGGAAACTATAAGCAAGACAAAAAGACAACCCTCAGAATGGGAAAAAATATTTGCAAACGAATCAACAGACAAAGGATTAATCTCCAAAATATATAAACAGTTCATCCAGCTCAATATCAAAAAAACAAACAACCCAATCAAAACATGGGCAGAAGACCTACACAGGCATTTCTCCAAAGAAGATATGCGGATGGCCAAGAGGCACATGAAAAGCTGCTCAACATCACTCATTATTAGAGAAATGCAAATCAAAACGACAATGAGGTATCACCTCACACCGGTTAGAATGGGCATCATCAGAAAATGTACAAACAGTAAATGCTGGAGAGGGTGTGGAGAAAAGGGAACGCTCTTGCACTGCTGGTGGAAATGTAAACTGATACAGCCACTATGGAGAACACTATGGAGGTTCCTTAGATAACCAAAAATAGAACTACCATATGCCCCAGCAATCCCACTGCTGGGCATATACCCAGAGAACACCATCATTCAAAAAGACACGTGCACTCCAATGTTCATTGCAACACTATTTACATAGCCAGGACATGGAGGCAACCTACGTGTCCACCAACAGATGAACGGATAAAGAAGATGTGGTACATACATACAATGGAATATTACTCAGCTGTAAAAAGCAATGAAAATGGGACATTTGTAGAGACATGGGTGGACCTAGAGACTGTCACACAGAGTGAAGTGAGTCAGAAAGAGAAAGAGAAATACCGTATATTAACACATATACGTGGACTATAGAAAAATGGTACAAATCAACCAGTTTGCAAGGCAGAAATAGAGACACAGATGTAGAGAACAAGCATATGGACACCGAGTGGGGAAAGCGGGGAGGGTTGGGGGGGAATGAATTGGGAGATTGGGATACCAAGTTGTACACTCTAAATATATGCAGTTTATTGTAAAAAATAAAAAAATAAAAAGTTAAAAAAAAAATCCAATGCCAATGCAGGGGACATGGGTTCGATTCCTGATCCGGGAAGATCCCACATGCTGCGGAGCAACTAAGCCCATGTGCCACAACTACTGAGCTCTGGAGACCACAAGCCACAACTACTGAGCCCACATGCCACAGCTACTTAAGCCCGCACACCTAGAGCCTGTGCTCCAGGGAAGCTACCACAGTGAGAAGCCCACTCACCACAACTAGAGAAAGCCCGCAAGTAACAACGAAGACCCAATGCAGCCAAAAAACAAGAGAGATGGCTGGCCAAACCGCCAGCTGTGTGCATTCGCCCAGCTGAGCTCTTCCCACCTTCCTGACACAAAGAAACCATGAGAGAATAAACTAATTGTTTTTAAAAGAAAAAAAGGGAATCAAGAAACACTGATATCAAATAGTCACCCTCCACCCAAGAGACCCGGGCGGGCTTGGAGGCTTCCTATGTACACAGCATGTGCAGTCCCAGTTAATTACTGGGTGAAAACACATTTTTAGGGCTTAAATGAGATCGTCTCATCAACCAGAAAACACCACAAGATAAAAGAAGTGGGGCGGATAATACATGCCAAGGGGCTTGCGACGGGTAGGTCGGAGGTGGACCGCTAGGAAGGTTCCTGAGGGAGGGGACACGGAGCGGAGCCCTGTGAGGGGAGCTCAGCTAGACCTCAGCTGAGTCACCGAGGGGACCTCACGCGGCCGGCCTGCCCCTCCTCGTGGCCTCCCCGGCTGGGACGCGGGCGCCATCCTCCCTGTGCACTGACGTGCAGGCTTCTATGGTCTCGCTGTCCATCTCCAGGGAGAAACCGAGAAGCCCTGATGCAGAGCCCACTGTACGTGAGGAACTAGCACCCAGGTCCCAGCCAGGCAGGACCTTTGAAAGAACTGAGAAAACAATCACTCCAATCATTTTCTGCTGGGCTTCCTTCACTCCCGACCCAGCGGAGAAAGGCTGCTAGACACAGAACTCTTGAGAAATCGTAGAAAAATGAGAAGGCTCCCTAAGACGGGGAAAATAACGAGGAAGTTGGATTTTAAAACCAGAGAGTTCTGAGCTTCGGAGGAAAGAGGCTTCGGTCTATGAAAGTTCTTCCCAGGCCATCTCCTTTCTATACCCTTCCCTGCTGGGCTTCCAACTGCACCCCTGAACTACGGGGTGGGAAGGATCAGAGATAGGTCTGCGCGGGATAGAGGCGCACTGCCTACACCATAGAGTGTGCCCCACAGCAGTGGGCTCTGCGCATCTCAGCACCAGGGCCTGACACTTACCAAGGACACCAGAAGCGGCGGGGACAAACAGACGGATGGATGGATGGATGGATGGATGGAAGAATGGATGGACACATGGATGGGCAGATGGATGGATGGATGGATGGACGGACGGACGGACAGATGGATGGATGGACAGATGGATGGATGGACAGATGGGATGGCAGATGGATGGATGGAAGGATGGACGGACAGATGGATGGATGGACGGATGGTCATATGGATGGATGGATGGATGGACAAATGGATGGACAGATGGATGGGCAGATGGATGCATGGATGCATGGATGGACAGATGGATAGGCAGATGGATGGATGGACGGATGGATGGATGGACGGACGGACAGATGGATGGATGGACAGTTGGGATGGCAGATGGCTGGGTGGCTGGCTGGCTGGCTGGGTAGACAGATGCCTGGGTGGGTGGGTGGATGGAAGAAAGGGTGGGTGGGTGGACGGATGGGGTGACATAGGCACTGACCTAAGAAAATTACACAACAAAATAACACGCACAAGAAAACAAATGCTCAGGATTAAGACTTGGCCGCCTGTTGCCATGCCAACACAAACATCCCACGTGTCTGAATCAGTAACAACCATGACTAATTGCATCCACTTTAATTGCTATTTTTAAAGGTTAAAGTGCTGCTCAGCTGGTTATGGATTTTTTAGAAATATCCTTCCACTCAGGAAGCGACAAGCCTAATCTAGGCTCTTCCCCTAAAGGAAGCCGGGACCAGGAAGAGAAGCGCAGCCCACGTTCCTCAGGCGAACGGCTGGCTCTCTCGCATTCGTCTGCAGTCTGGTTTCTTTCTGAGTAAAGAAATCTCCCACTTTTCCCCACAGAAAGGGAAAACATCAACCCGAACATTGCAGAGGCAAAATCTCCCCGTCTCCACCAACATTTACAGTAACTCTGAACTTCCATGCATGTCCTTAATTCTTAGCAAGTGATTAACATTAGATCTGGCTGGAATGGCATTTTAGAGACGTGTGAAGGGCAGGAACTCACAATTTTGGAGCATTTCCTGGGTCCCAGGACCACGAAAGGCACCTTCGGGTGCTGCCTCACAAGGGGCCTTGAGATGCTTCTTAAACATTTGTGTTTGGCCTGTGAGAGAGAACTGACTAAAATGCACTGGAAACTGGCCTAGTGGTATTTCCTGTTTGCATCGCAAGTATCTGCTTCAATTAAAGGCAGTGAACACAGTCAGGGACCAGCCCCGTCCCGGGAGCCCCCGCGGCCCAGCTCCTCCGCTGCCTGTCTCCCCTCCTGGGGCCCCTCTGGCTCTCGCCTGCCGGGTCGTGAACACAGATGGGATGAGGACGACAGCTTCCCCACAGAGCATCCACCCGGCAGGCCGACGCACGTGCACCCCCTCCCCCACGCCCAGGACGCCGCTGCAGGCAGCCCACCGAGGCTGCGAGGGGTGAGAGCCCTGCCCGGGGGGCACGAGAGGAAAGCTGGGAGGCGGCGCCCGGCTGGGCCGACCACACCCTGCGCCGCAGCCCGGCTGGATGAGCTCTCCTTCCCCCTCCGCAGGAGGGGCAGCCCCCCAAGACCAGTCTCTGTCCTCAACACCGTGGCCCTCACTGACTCCGTCTCCCTACCCAGGAGACCACGGCTCGTCCAAACCGAAGGCAGCCGTGTCCATCTCCAGGCCGGGCAGCTGGCCCGGGCACCTCCACCCAGGACGCAACTCCTGCCGTGTCACAGACAATAATCACACTTAACTTTGAACTTGATGGAAGCTCAAAGGCAAGATACTTTCTCCCCAGAGAAGATTAGATAGAGACTCCTAAAGACGGCAAGCGTCCTGCTACCTGGAGGGACCTGCCCTGTTCCTAACCGGCCGCGTGAACCCTGAGACCCGACTCCGAGGGAGGTCTGGGGGGAGCGACGGGGACGTTGCCGGGCGGGCAGCGTGACATGCCCCCCCCCCCCGGGCCCTGCACCCTGAGGTCACAGAGTCTCCGCCTGGAACACGGAGGACACTGTCCGGCCCATGGTGCGCGGATCCCAGACCTGAGACTCTTCCCACGCGCTAACGCCTGTCTCTGACCCCAGAACCGGTCCCCGCGGTGTCCCTGCCGCCCCTGAGGTCGCGCGCAGAGATGACGACAGCGGGAACTGGTGCCGTTTCAGGGTCTCCCCGGTGCCCCCTTGTTTGCGTTTTTGTGCCTTTTGTGGGTGACTCTGCTGTTTAAAACCTCCCGCGGGCGCGGCGCCGACGGGCTGCCTGGTGAGGCGCGTGCCGCGCGCTGCCGCCGGCACCCCGGGGAGGCACCCGCCCCGGCCGTGAAGGGAGGCTCTCGCGGCTGGAGCTCACAGGCCCGGCTGGGCATCGCTGCCCCGACGGCGGCGCGGTGGCCTGCGCCCGGCGGGACCCAAGCCTGGGTCTCTCAGAAGCCGGGTCCCCGGCTCCCTAACGCAGAGTCCTCGGCGACCTCGTAGAACACGAGTCCTCAAATGAGCAGCATCAGCCTTCAGCTTCGCCTCCGGGGACAGAGGTGGGGCAGAGCTGGAGCTCTCACGGCGGACCGCGGGGCCTCAGGTGACCAAGGCCCAGCAGGGACGGCCGGCCCCAGGGCGGAGAGCACGCAGGAGACCGGCCGGGACCCCACGGGCGCCGGGGCCGCGCGGGAGCCTGGGGCGGGGCCCGAGCAGAGCGGCCTCCCCAGAGAAAACGGGGCACGATTGTCGGAGCACAGCGGCTACGGAGCGAGGCGGCACAGGGCACGCGTCGCATCTCCAAGCGCAGCTGTGAGAGGTGCCCCCGGTGCCGTGCTCCCCGCGGGGCGCGACACGCACTCCCCCCTCCGCAGGACGCGCCCCTGGGCCAGGAGTGAATGAACCCGTTCTGTGGGAGGTGAGTGTGAGACGTTGGGCCCACGGAGGACCCCCGTCCTCGGGAAAACAGGGACCGTGTCCGGGAAGGAAGCCCCCAACGTGCAGACCCGTCCCTGGTGCGGACCACGCCCGCGGAGCACAGACACGTGCCCCGAGCTCCTCAGGGCACATGATCCCTGAAATGTGGACAAAGGCATCCTGAGGTACAGTTTGCAGTCGCAGAAAAGTGGAAGCAAAGAAATGACCCATAATAAGGATTTGATTCAATACAGTTGGCAAATCCCCAAAAATGAGCACCACGTGGCCAACGTGGCCGCCCGCAATGATGGTTGGGGCCTCTGACTCCTGCAGACACAGGGCTGCCCTGAGCGGGCGGGCTGCTCGGCATGCGGTGGGCACGGGACGCACACTCTACCCCGTGCTTGGAAACAGGGAGACAGGTGGGTGGGTAGATCCCAAGAGCTAACGCACAGACAGATGAAGAGACAGACACGGAGAGACAGGACCACAGATGAGCCACGGGACACAGCAGACAGACGGACGGAGCTGCAGACACACAGACACCCCCGCCATTCCGTGACCTTGTGCACTCACCCGGCCGGCTGTGTATCTGAGGCAAAGCCCGACCCGCTAACAGTCTCCTCTAATAATAGACATGTGAGTCATTTATTTTGGTGCTTTTATCTGTATTTTCACATTTCTCTACCACTGACATGCACAGCTTGTTTAAAAGTATTGAAAAATATGTTCTAAAAGGAAAGTACACAGAACGGGGCGCTGCGGTGGGTGAGAGGGCAGGTTTCACAGCAGGAGCCGCTGCGCCTCCAACCAAACCCTACAAACTCCACCCACGACAACCGCTGAGGGGCCTGAGGGGAGGCAGCCTGCAAATTTCCAAAGACCGCGCGGGCGACGTTGCAGGTACAAGACGTAAACGAGAGGAGCGGGGATCCCCGCCCCTGGGCAGCAGGCAGGGCACAGGCCCGCCCACCGCCCACGGGCACCGGCCGCCTGGCACTCTGGTGGCGGGAGACGCCGCTTACGTCCCGAGCAAGAACCTCAGAACCGCGGCTGATTCCGGGGGCCCAGGAGCTAAGGATGGAGCCTGAGGACTGAGGACTGAGGACCGCCCCCCTGGACTTCCTTCCTCCAGCCCCTCACCTCTTCGCCCGTGATTCCTGCAACTACCGAGGACCTGCACAAACCCCCGTCTGCCTCGTCCCGGGAGAAAATCTGAGTCAAGCCCTTGGCTCTAAGAAACCCGGCTGTGATCTACGGGTTACAGCCGCCGAGGCTGTTCAACACCTGCCACGATGGTCACATGGGGCAGTCCTCTGCTGAGCAGAAATGAACAGAATTCTTGTTAGAAGAAGGAGACGCGAGTCTTTAACCTCTCCTTACCCGTGATGGTCTCTGCCACAGCCCACAGTGGGGTCTAAGCTAACGGGGAAGGGAGCAGGGAACCACCACACGACACGCGACCCGGAAAGCAGGGCCAACGCCTCGCAGCCCTCTCTGTTCTGCAAGTGAGGGACCAGAGGGCCCCACGCGCGACCCAGCGAAGGCAGCGGGGCCGCCAGGCACCACCCGTCAGCGCACGCGACACTCCACATGCAGTCCCTTCCTGGGCAGGCCCGAAACACGTCCCAGGGCCTAGGCACCGGGCGGGGACGGGGCACCAGCGCCCCCCAGGCACCGGGCAATGTCAGCACAAGTGAGCCGTCCCCTCAGGGCAGCCGGGGCTCTCCCCTTGCTCACTGCCCCTTTCCGCTTCCCCAACAGCCCGGAGGGCCAGGGACAAGGATAGCAGAGCTGCAGGGTGGATGGAGCCTGGGTCCCCAGCTCACTGGCAGAGTGCCGTCACCTTAAGGAGCCAGACAGGAAGCGTACTCTCCTGTCACAACCGCCCAACCATGCCTTTGTCTTCAGAGGCAGTGCAGCCACAAGTGGGTGATGGGCGTGGCATGTCCAACACGATCAGCCCAGCACCAGGCCACTGTCCCACTGGCCGGGGTATGCAGACCCCTGGCCGAGAGCAGAGCCTCCAGTGACAGCTGCCCAGCGAGGACATCTGCCCTGGATTCTGCGTGAGGGAGGCAGGAACGCACATTGTTTTAATCCCCCGAGACCCTGCAACTGTTTATTACAGCAGCTGAAGTTTAACTCCCTGCCCGGTACAGAGCATTCCAGAGGCAAATGGAGAGTGGCGGGGCTGAAAAATTTTTAATTTTTTTGAGTCTAGACTTGGGCATGTGACTGCATCATTCTATTGTTACTTGCTTTATAAGCCATGTTGTTATAAAGTTGCAGAAGAACTTAACCAAGGTTTTACAAAATTACCAAAAGATGAGAAAACAGGGGCCAGACTTACTCTCCAGCCGGAAGCAACCAAAAAGCCGACAAAATACATGAAACAACTGTCTCCAAGATACCGTACATGAATCAGCAACAGACGGGAGCCCCGAGGGAGTGAAAACTAAGGAGGTGAGCACAGAACCATCCCAGGTCACTGCCCAAGGGACAGCAAGAACCCGCCGGACGTGGGCAGGACAGCTGAAGCTCCAGGGACAGAGAGGACACCCGGGACCCCGAGCACCCGGCGCTCAGCGGAGCCGCGCACGTGCGGGCAGCAAGGGTCGGAGCAGAGATCAGCAGAACAGGACAGAACCAAAAAGAGAAATCAGCGAACCCAAAAGCTGGGTATCTGCAAAGATCAATAAAACTGAAACCCTCTAGGCAGACGGATCAGGGGAAAACGAGAGAAGACACACACTTCTGACATCAGGAACAAGAGAACTGATCCCTACAGGTTCTCAGATGCGAGAAGGACAACAAGGGACAACTTCACGGTGACGGTCCCACGACTTGTGTGACGTGGCCAAGCTCCCAGCTCCCCGGGCTCACTCAGGAAGAAACAGCCCTGTGTTTCCTGAGGAATCTGAAATCACAGTTTAAAACCCTCCCACAAAGCGGACGAGGACATCTGCCCGGGGGCTTCCCTGGGAAGCCGGACCGGATGTTCAAGCAGCACGAAGCCTGGTCCCCTGGACGGGAGGCAGTGCCCCGCACTCGCTCTGTGAGGCGAGATCTACCCCGATATGCAAACCAGACAAAGACATTCCAGGGAAGGAAAACAAAGCCCAGAATCCCTGGTGAACAGGGACGCCGTCGCGTCCAGCGAGGCAGAACGCGGGAGGAAGGGCTGTCGGGGCCTGGGCGCGGGGGTGGGGGGGCCTCACCCTGGACGCTGCGGTGGCTGCGCACACGGGACCCGGCAGAGGCGCCCAAGTGCCCGCCACACACACGAGCCCCACTGCCTTGTCGACGGAATCTCATGAGGCTTTTTATTTTCCCAAGTGACAATTCGTCCAGACAGGAGTCAGAAAAGGGACTCATCGCGGGTTAAGCTTCCACCGAGGACCTGCCCGCTGAACAAAAGGGGATGAGCCTGCCGGCTGCTCGTGGGCCTCTGCGCCCCCCCAGGCTGGGTGACAGCAGCCACCGGCCCTGAGCTCCCCGGTGCGGGGCACCCACACGCCGGCAGACGCCGTCCCTCTCCTCGATGAGCTGGCTATCCAGTGGGCACCCAGATCTGAACAAACCACCCCTAACAACAGGAGTCTGAGGAAACCACACAAGGTCAAGGAGAGCCCTGGGGACACCGCGTCGGATCCCTGTCCACCCAGGATCCTCGGGGGACGTTCTTCGGGGTCAGCACCCTCTCTTCCCTACCCCCGAGGGTGCTGAGAAGCCGGGGAGAGAAGCGACTGTGTCCTGAAAAAAGAAACTCATCCAACGAGCAAGGATAAATGACCCTGTATCCGAGGATAAATGACCCTGTATCCGAGCCAGGAAAGGGGGAGCTGCGAGCTAAACCCTGAAACAAGCAGAACATTCTCACCTAAATGTTTTGCCAGTTTTGAGTCAATCACATGAGTCACCGCCGGACGGGGCCATCTTGGGATTCACCTATGTTTTCTGTGGACGCGTAGCATCTGAAGAGAAACCCAGGGACCCGGCGAGAAGACGTGTGATTTCTAGTTTTCAAAATCAACTTCAAGGTAAAGAAAATGTGAATCACCGGACTTAACAAATTTAGAAGGGGCCTAAGTTAGCGTCGATGACATTATTTTAAACACCAAAAAGCATTCCCTCCCCCACCGACCCTGGGGGCTGAGTTCTGTGCAGGTGCCCCAAGAGGCACGTAGCCCCCAGGTCAAGGCCGAGGCGGACGCCAGGCGCGACCGCCCGCAGACACATGGTAACACACGAAATGTCCAAGCTGACTATGTAAGCATCAAATTCAGTTATGCGTAACAGCTCTTAAACTGAATTTACCCAAAACTGTATTTGTAAACACGTCACGTTTTCTCATGTACCCCAAATCCCATGAAAGTCACAATTAAAACGCTTGTGAGACCTGGACGCTCGTTGAGGGGCCTTGACGTCTCAGGCACGGACGGTGGGCAGCGCGCCCCTCAGCGGCACGTGGTGGGAGGGGACGGGAGGACCAGGCCCGCCTCCAGCCCTGGCCGCTGCCCGCGGAGCTCGGCCCGGGACCCCGCGGCCCCCAGGCCCTCGCCACGGCACCGACGGAGTTTCTTTCGATTGGCAAGTGCCCAGGAAAGAGCCCGGCATCTCCAATCAAGTCAGCCAGCAGCACTCAGCACGTGCGCGGGGACCTTCCAACCTTCACCCAGTTTTCAAACGGACGACGAGACCAGCTCCGGAGACGGGGACTCTGTCGCTGTTCTGCTGGCACCTGTCACGGTGCCGTGGACGGCTCTGTCCAGCCTGCCCCACAGCCCTCCGGCAAGGAGCCCTGACCTGCTTCCAGCCTTGTCGGGCAGAGCAGATCCCATCCTTGGCTCCAGGAGCCGCCAGGCCCAAGCCCGGTGGGCACGACCGCCTGCCACCCAGGGGGCGCTGGGGACAGATGGTGGGTCTGTTCACACAATTCCCAGAACTGGAGCTCGTGACCGAGACTCATCTCGACACTTAGGCTGTGGGAAAGTAAGCAGACAGCTGCCGGGCCGTCACCAGGCAGGGAAGCCGAGTCGCAGGACTGAGGGGGCGGCCGGAGGCGCACCGAGGGGAGGAAACCACGTCCAGGCCACGGTGTCTGGGCCCCGGATGAAGCCAAGCTGGAGTCGGAGCTGCCTCCCGGCTTCAGAGCCACGGGGCCTGATGTGCTTGCTTTTTACAACTATTTCCTTGACTCGTTAGGAACACAAAGGAGAGGGGCCTCCCACAGCCGGCCTGCCGCAGCTTCCAAGGAGAGCTTTTCCAGACCAGCTTCCAAAGGCACGTTTTCCAGCGTAAGGGGGTGTCAAAACCGAGCACGGACCCAGGACCCACTCCCCGACGGCCGACGTCACGTGCAGCATCCGAGGTGGTCTCTGGAAGCTTCCGGGGTCACCCAGGTCTCCCCTCTGCACGCAGCACGCCGGGCGCCAGCAGAGCTGTGGGCCCTGGACGCCTCAGAGCCGTGAGCGGTGGGAGGAGGTACCTGGTCCACCACCATTTTGGAAAAATTAATCACCAAGATTCGGATACTTAAAAAATGTTCCTATGGTACTTTTCAAGTGCGTTTAAGCTGTGATAATGAGGGCTCAGACTCTATCCCGACACGGGGTCCAAACGCACAATTAGTTTCAGGTAAGCCACCGCTGCAGCGTAAAGGCTGCTGTCGCCGGCGTGCGAGGTGTCCTGCAGACACCGGGAGCCACAGGCTGCTCACATCTGCTGACCTTGTAAATCCCCACCCAGGCAGGGAGAGGCCAGCCGTCCCCGGGGGCCCAGCGCGTCCCCACAGGACGGGGGCAGAGAGGGGACCCCCTGAGCCCCAGGAAGACAGGAGAGGGGGAGCGAACAGTGTCGCTGGACAGCCCGCCCTCCATCCTGACCCAGGACACCCCCTCCCTCCGGCCACCTGCAGGCGGGAGACCTCGCCTCCACGCACAGGGAAGCTGGTGGGAAGTTAAGATTCTCCCATAAGCCGGGTCCCAGGAGCCCCGATGGACGCCAGAGAAGGGGAGACGCTGCGACCTGCGGGCTAGTCTCCAGGGGACGCGGGCAGTTAGGTGGCCTGAAGACTAGCCACCTACCCGTCCAGATCCCCGCGGGGGCCCTGCAGAAAGGCGGGCTCCGACCCGTGAAGCAGCAACAGGGACCTCCCGCGGGTGCGGCTACGGCCGCGACGGCAGGCGTCCACGCGCCCAGACCGCCAGAGGCGACGGCGCCCAGCGCTGGCCGCCTGCAGTCCCACACGGCCAGACACACCTGGACGGTCGGTCACCCTCACCGCGGGGCCACAGGGCCCCTGACCCTAGGGCCCCCGGAGATTGGGGACCCCTAGAGGCGGGGACCAGACTCTGGCACAGGCCCCAATGCACAGGTCACCAAAAGCTGATGCGGGGGGACAGCTGCTGGCGGGCTGACCGTGACCCCAGAGGAGGCGCTCTCGCCAGCCTCCGCCCGCTGCAGGGCCAGTCCGCCCTCCCCGGGGCCATCCAGCCCACGTCTCCGGGAAGCCCTCCAACACCAGGGCTTCCTTTCACGGGCGGGCGGCCTTGGGGCGGCGGTCAGCTTTAAGGGGGTGACCCCGCGACTTCACAGAGGAGGCTGCGAGACGAGAACGGGGTGGAGGGTGGGGGGCAGAGCCCTGGCGCGGGTGACGCAGGTGACTCAGGAGGCTGCAGGGATAGAACGTGACCTCCCCGAAAGGTCTGGGCTGAGACGCAGACAGGAAGCGGGCAGAGTAAAAATACCAGGTTTTAACACTAGCTTTTTAATTGTTACCGTGACAAACGTCCACTGCAGTGCCGAGCAGAGTAAAATATTCGAAAATTAAACAAGTATTTCAACAAAAGCTAAGCTGAGCCGGGTACCACGGCCGATGGTGAAGGGCTGAGACCGGCTCCAGCACCAGAGCCCGAGGACTCCAGACTCTGGGCAGCTCTGGAATCACAAGATGCTCTTGGACCATCATTTCTGAAGCCCCAAACAATGAAGCTAAACAACCCACTCTCTGGCCCCACCTGGACGCACCCTGAAACACCATGAGCGGGAGTCAAGTCTGATACTGCCAGGGACTCCCGTTCAGTCTCTCTGGGGGGCCGAGGGGAGGGTCCCGAAAGCAAAGGGATGAAGGGATGACTGGACGGCCCCGCGTCTTCACCCTCGTATCTTTTAAGTCCCACTTGTTACCAAATCAGTTTTGTAAATCGAAAAGAACAGCAGGCGCGTGAGAGCAGAGGCCTGGGAGAAACGCTGGACGTCAACACGACTCTTCTGCATGAATGGAACTTGTGACGTGGCTACATCCCAACAAGCAGCCCCCCAAGAAGGCAGCAGGAGGGACCCCAGAGGCCACGGCAGCAGGGCACCCCTGAGCTGGCCCTCCCTGCCTGGACGGCCTCCGCTGTGTTCCCAGGCCCGCGCCCCAGCTGGAACCCCTCACGCCAGGTCTACACCGGCAGCAGTGGGAGCTTCCTCCCCCGCGCCTCTGTCTACACAGCTGTAAAATGGGCGTGTGTCCACGTCACGAACAACCCGCTTGGTTCTGCAAGGGCTCCGGTCAGACCCCCCGCCCCCTCACAGCATCCGTGAGACCAAGCGAAGTCCTTTCAAAGCATCTCTGAAAACTATGCAACCCCATGAAAGCAAGAGGTGGAAGAAGGGTTTCTGGAAAACCTGCCCGTGTTGCCTGTTTCTGTCGCCTTCCCTTCCTGGCCTCCGCTGTTCTACAAGACCCTGTGAGGTTCTGTGGAGAATCTCACCCCCCCGCGGGAGGCTGCTGGCCGCATCTTTGTTCTGCAAGGGTCATATTTTAAAATACGGTTGTTTTTGAAAAGCAATTAAGATGTGAGGGCAAAGCACAGGACAAGTATTAGCTTTGGCCAGATGTGACAAATGGCTTCAGGGCCCACGTTTTTTCCACTGACTCACTAAAAAGAATTAAATGACCGTATCCAGAAAACCCTCACTCTTCCGCCTCCGAGCCCCCTTCTCAGAGCCCGACGGAGGCCCTCCTGCGGGCGCGCCTTGGCTGGCCGGCCCTCCACACGGGAAGGAAGGCCGCGTTTGTCTCTCCGGGAGGAACAGTGTCCAGACCGGGAGTGAGCCCTGCCAAGGACCCCGGAGGGAGCTGCCAGGACAGCCGCGACCACTAGGAGAGTGGTCTGTCCCTGCACTTCATTTTAAAAGTAAGAACACGGACCGCCCACTTCCTGAATAGTTCACTCAAAATTTTACAACTTCTGCAGGCTCTTCAGGGGTGCCAAAAGCACTCCGGCTCAGCCAAGAAAAGTGGAAACTATTTTTGGCATCCAGAAGGGCAGCTGTAGGACGCTCCGTACAGTCGGCGCCTGCAACGCAGACTGCCTTTTGCGATTTTGAACCTTTCTAGTGGGAAGCGCCTCCGAACAGGCCCGGCGGCACCCGGGCCGGGATGCGCCGGGGAGGGCGGGGGCGCCGGACGGCGTGCCCACCGGAGCGCCCGGCCTCCGCCCGCACCACCTGGGCGCCCCGGCTGGAGACGGGGCGGGCCGTGCCCCGGGTGCACACCCGCTGTGTCCACGCCCGCGCCGCCCCGCACCCCGGCCCCTCCCGGCCCTCGGCCAGGCTCGCCGGCGAGGGGAAGCCCGGGCGCCCCGCGCGCCCCGCGGGGCCCGGGCCACGGCGGGAAGGAGGCTCCCGGCGCCCGGGCGCACGCGGGGGCGCCGCCGCCACCCTGTCAGAGGGTGCGCCAGGGAGGCCCCCCGAGCCGGGACGGGGTGCAGCGCTCGGGGAGGAGGGGAAACGCGCAGCGGGCGCCGCCGAGGAGGAGGCGGCGGCGGGGGAAGGGGGGAGGGGAACGGAAGGGGGAGGAGGGGCCGCGGGAGGAGGGGGCGCCGGGCTCGGGCAGGAGAGGGGCCGGGGGCGGGGCGGGCGCGCTCCCCGGCGGCTCCGACCTCGTCCCGGGCCCGCGGGGATTGCGAGCGCCGAACAAAGGCGGCCCCGGCGGCGGCGCGCGCTGCGCTCAGGTCCGCCCCGCGCCCGGCCACGGCGGACAAAGGCCCGGCCGCACGATCCCCGCCCCGGCCCCGGCCCCGGCCGCCCCGCGCGCCCAGGTCCCCGCGCCCCGCCGCACTCACAGGATGGAGGTCTGCGGCGCCACGGCGGGCACGGCCTCCAGCAGCAGATGCATGCAGCGCACCGTGGTGCGGAAGCACAGGCAGCGGCTCGGACACCCGTTGCCCGGCTTGGGGGCGACCGCGGCCGGCGCCGCCCAGCACGAGCACAGCACGAGCGCCAGCAGGCAGGGGCGCGCGGGGCGCGCGGGGCGCGCGGCCATGGCCCACGGCGCGCGGGACGCTCGGACGCTCGGACGCTCGGACCGACCGCGAGGGCCCGGCGCGTCCACCGCCGGCTCCCGACTGCGCCCGCCCGCCGCCCAGCTGCGGCCCACGTCCCAGCTGTGCGCAGGGGGCGGGGGGCGCCAGCTGTGCACATGCGCGCGGCTCCTGCCTTCCCGCCCCCACCTCCCCAAGGGCCGGGGCGGGGCGAGGACCTCCAGCCGGGCGTCCGGCCGCTGGGCTGCCCCGGCTGCGGAGGACAGGTTGGGCCCCCGGGTTCCCATCCCAGGTCTCCGCTCACGATCTGGGGCCTGGGCCAAGCCGCGCCGCCTCGCCTCGCCTAGCGGCCCTTTCCACATGCGTGCAATGGGAGGTTTTGTTGTTTTATAAAACACTTTTAGAGTGCTTGGCAAGTTCCAGGCGAGATTCCAAGCGCTTGCGCGCCCGCGCTCTCTCTCTCTCTCTCTCTCTCTCTGTCTCCCCCGCCCTAACCCCCCCCTCCCCCGCCATGTGCACAGAGGCTGCAGCAGGATCAGAGCCAGGGGTCGGGCTCCAGGCCTGAGCGCCGAGGCCTGCTAAGCGTCCTGTGCGCTGCTGACCCGGGGACACTGTTAGGAGCACAGAAGACGCTTGGGTGGAGGCCTGCGTGCAGGGCTGGGCCAGGAGGATGCTCACTGCCCTTCTGTTTCTTCCCTTGAGGCCACACGCAGGAGAGCCCCACCGTGCCTCCCCAAGGGGGCCTTGCCTGGAGCCACCAGAAGATACAGGACCCAGCGGGAAGGAGGGGAAGCAGTCCCACGTCCGTCTGCCTGTCTGCCTGCAGCCCCATTCTAACACTTCACTCTCCAGGATGCAGGCTGTGTGTGACAGCCGGGGACGTCCAGGCTGTCCTTTGTCCAAAGCCACGTGGCCACCAAGTCCCAGCATCAGAGGGGAGCCTGCGTGTGCTCCGACCTCCACGCCATCCTGTGACCGGAGGGCGTGCTGCCCGGGACGGGGGGGACGGGGGGGACTGGGTGCTCTCCTGCAGCTGTGTCAGGGAACCCCTGCACCTGCACAGTTCCCGGGGGCTGGGCTGCACCCGGGGGCAGCGCGCTGGGGTCTGGCTCGGGTCCCTCTGGAGCTGCACATCTGTCACGGAGGCTGTCATCCCTGTTGCCACAGGGAGCAGCACGCCCAGTCCTCCAGGGACCAGGACCATGCCAGCCAGGGGTCCTGGGGTGTAACCCATCACAGGTCCCTCCCAGGGCTCCACACTCCTTTACAAATGCTGCCTGATTGCCCCACAAGCATTTCAGACTTCTGTGCAGGAACCCAAAACCTTACTCTCCCTGGAAAATGTCTGTTGTCTTCTGGGTCACTGATGTGACCCTCCAAATGGCTTTCTCAGACCCTCCAACCCAGAAGTGGCCCCCTGGGTCCTCACACACATGTAGAGAGGTGAGGACCCTGTGGATTCCAGTCGCCCCTCGTGGCTCAATCAGTTTCTGTTCTGCCATCCTCCCTCCCATAACCACTGACCGGCCCGGCCCTGCCCGTCGGCCTGGACCGCCACCGAGACCCCTGCGTGGTCCACCGCTCCATCCTCCCTTCAGCAGGCGGAGAGTGTGCCGCTGCTCGGACCTGCCCCTCCCCGTCGGAACGTCTGCAGGCCCCTCCGCTTGCCGTGGGCCAAGGCCATGTGTCACCCAGCGCCTCAGCCCCTGCTGCCCCAGGTGCAGGCGTCCTGAGCAGCACACGTGCTTGGCCGCTCTTTTCCGTTCAGCACCAGCTGCAGCTAAGTGTATGCGTCCCGTCGGCTGGACTGTCGCCCCCGGTGATCTGACCAACCAGGAGTCCAGGTGTTGTGCCAAAGGTATTGTCTAGATGAGGTCGGCATGAACTCCGACGAAGAGGAGTTCCCTCCGCAGTGTGGGTGAGCCTCCGCCACTCAGTTTAAGGTCTTTAGGCTGGAAACTGGGGTTTCCTGGGAAGAAGCTCTGCCTCAAGACCTCAGCATCCACTCCTGCCTGAGCTTCTAGTCTCCTGACCTGCCTCTGAAATGTAGGACCTACCAGTGCCCACAAGTGCGTGAGCCAGTTCCTTAAAATCTGTCTGTCCTTCCCTCCCTCCCGCCTTTCTTCCTCCCTCCCTCCCTCCCTCCCTTCCGTCCAGCCACCCAGCCACCCAGCCATCCATCCACCCTATCGTGCTGTCTCCCCGAGGACGTCTGTTGGGCGCACCGCCCTCCGCAGAGCCCTGGATGGAGGTGTGAGGCAGCGGCTGGCCGAGCCGGGGTTGATGATCAGGCCTGAAGGAATTCGTGTTTTAGTAACAAAGAGCCAAGTGTGCTTCCCACACCTCTTCTGCGGTATCTCCTGCATCTGCCCTCTGGAGGCTCACGGAGGCCTCACACCTTCAGGGTCTTGACCTTCCTGGGGAATCCTGTGTGGACATCAAAGCCACTCGAGTTTTCTGTTGCCCAAGGCCCCAGTGACTACTCCCATTTCTCTCTGATGACCACTTTCCAGACCTCGTTGTCTGCCCCCAATCCTGTGATCTGCCCTACAGCAAACATTCCGTTCAGGTGAGACTGTGCTGGCTGACAAGCTCCAGTCGTCCAGAGGTGCATACGAAGAGGCCGAGATGAGCGCGTTCCTCTGTTTTCTGGGAACGGGGTCACTGAGCCCCGCGGTGGACCAGGCAGCCGTGGGGGCGGGAGATCCGTCCTCCCGCTGTCTGAACGCCTGCTCTGGGGCAGGGCCTGTGCACGACTGCTGTGCACAGACACCTGAACCTCGAGACATCCCTGAGGAGATGTTACTATCCTCATTCTGTAAAGGAAGAAGCCAGTGCTGAGCAGAGAGAGTCACTTGCCCGAGGACCCGTCACGCATCCAGGCCATGCAGGAGGAGGGAGGGCAGGATGCTGACGGGGCACCGCACCTGCCAGCCCTGACCGGGGAGCCTCCGCTGCTGCCCTGGGGGGCGGTGGGGACCCTCCCGGATGTCCCTGGGCCCCGCACACCCCTCCCCCGCCCCACCCGCAGTGGCCGCGGACCTTCTCCAGAGACGCGCTGGGGCTCTGGGGGCCACACCCCGACGAGGCTGGGCCCGCTGCCCCTGCGGACCCCGCCCGCACGCGTCGGCCGTCAGGCTGCGGGGCTTCCTAGGCCGGTGTCCCCCCTGCTCCGTCGCTGTCCTCGCCCTGAGAGCCCCTCGCGCCGCAGGCTCTGCGGGGAAGACGCGTGCGTCTCCTCCTCGGTGCCCGCCGGGTCCCAAAGGACAGGACAGTTGGCATTTTCTGCCACTTCTCCCGACGTGGTGACCCTCCTGTCCCCCCCCCGTCTGTCTCCCCACCTGTCTCCGTAAGGATTTATGAGGAAAAGAACACGGGGTTTGCTACCAGGCCGGCTGGGAGGCAGGTCAGCCGCCCCCTGGCTCCCGGTGACATTCTCGCCCTCTCTGGGCCTCGCTTTCCCGTCTTTCAAAGGAGCAGAGCGGCTCCCTTGCAGGCTGTTGTGAGGCCGGAGCGAGGCGTGGGGGGGATGAGTGTCCTCCTCTCCGGGGAGGCTTCCCGGCTCCGGGTGGGCCCCCAGTCTGGAGGCCGAGGGGCCATTCCCAGACGGTGAGTCACCCCTCAGAACCTGGCTGCGCCTGCGGCAGCCCTCCCCTCCCCCCAGTCCCCAGGGCCTGTGCCTGCGTCTTCCTGCCCTGGGCCCGCCCACTTGCCGGCAGCCCAGGGGAGCAGGGCCCCCACGACGTGGAGGTGGCTCCGGGAGCCCATTCCGTCTCGGGGCTGTGGCCGTGAAGCCTCCCTCGCGGGCGCCGTGACCAGCAGAAACCTGTTCTCCCACCGTTCTGGAGGCCAGAATCCGAGGTCAGGGTTCCCTCCGGAGGCTCAGAGAGAGCACCCGTCCCAGCCTCTCTCCGCCGCCTGCGTTGCCGGGAGGGCTGCAGGCCTCCCGCCCAGCCCGGCCCGGCCCCGTCACCACGAGCCCTTCCCTGACTGTCCTCTCTCCTCACGGGGACACGCTGGCTCCGGGCCCCCCCGACGCCCTCCTCCTGACCCTGGTACTTCTGCAGCAGCCCCACCTCCAGAGGAGGTCACGTCTCGAGCCCCAAGGCCGGACTGGGGTTCTGGGGGACAGGGACAGTGAGATGGGGGTGGTGATGGGCCCTGACACGGGGGCCGGGGTCCTGCCCACCTGGCCGGCTGCTCCCGGCTGATCGGGGCTTGGTTCGCAGCGGGCTCCCTGAAGGGATGAGTGGGCTGGGCTGAGGACGAGTGCAGGATTAGGTGTGGCTCCCGCCGGGGGGCCGGGCCGGGTCTGCAGGCTGCCGAGCGCCGTCTGCTGCCTGCAGTTCCGCGATACACCTGAAACGCTAGGATCAGAGCTAACCTTGGGGCTCCCAGGCAGGCACAAGGCCCCGCACCCCTGCGCTGCGTGTCTTCCCTCCAGATAAGGACGCTGGGGGCCCCTTCCTCCTTTCAGGACTGCCCGACACCCCCACCCAGGAATGAAAGCACCGCCATGAGCCTTGCTGTCAGGTTGTGGTCATGAACTAGAAGGCAGCTTCTCAGCCACACGGGTCTCAGGTCAGCCCTTCCCCCGGGAAAGCCTCTCCTGTTACAGACTCCCTGTGCTCCGTAGCAACCCCGCTCGGAACCCTTTCCTGCACCCGGTTTATCTTGAAGCTTCGTGCAGCGATTTACACCGCTGCCCATTAGATCATCTAGAGCCTCTCGGTTTAAATTTAAATTCTGAAAAGGAAGCTGGTGACTCAGTACACCCACGTAGAGCTGCTTTAGACGGAAATCGACGCAGCCGCCAGCGGGCCTCGCCCCGAGGCTCCGACCGCCCCTTTGGGAGCTGGAGTGGACGGAGGTCCTGTCCCTGTCCGGCAGGTGTGGGGCTTGGCCCTGAGCAGGCCGAGGCGTGGCCTCTGCGGGTCCTGTGCCCCGTGGCCTGTGTCCTCTGCAGCCCCGCCAGGGACAGGCAAGCAGTACATCCCGCCCGGCAGCACGTCCCCGCTGTCCCAGGGCGCTCAGAGGTGGGCCGAGGTCGGCTGGAGACAAGGCTGCCGTGGCCTAGTCACCTTCAGCCCAAAATAACCCCCATGCCGAGGGGGTGCTTTTCGGGGTGTCCCCATCTGCTCCCCTCCACCTGCCGAAGCAGGTCCTCCAAGAGCAGCTCCATCGTGTTGGGTCCCCTCCCTGAGGGTTTCCCCAGCCGGATGACGCTTCACAGGACCGGAGACGAGATGGCGAGCCCACATCCAGACAGACTGTCACGAACGTCACCCCCATCCCGCCTTCTAAGAGCATCTGTCCTAAAAGCACTCCCCTCAGAGGCCTGCATCCCCTCCCCTCCCCAGTGAAGATGTGCGTAAACTCTCACGGCTCCCCAGTCTGGGGACTTTCGTGTGTCTCCTGGGAGGCTCTGTTCACACTATATTAAAAGTTCACCCACATCCGTGCCTCTCCTCCTGCTAAGCCCCCCGTTGTCGGTTCATTTCACAGACTGGCCATCAGAGCCGGGAGGGCCGAGGGCCTGACTTTCCTCCTCCGCGGCTTCGAGCCAGGACGCGGTGGCATCACAGGCACCCTGCCCGGAGACCACAAAGGCGGGGAAGCCTCAGCTTTGTGTGGCTGAGTGCGTACAATCCACCATGGTTTGGAGTCCGGTGACCGCAGGCCTGTCTCCTCCCAGGGGACTGGGCAGCAGGCCTGGGTCCAGAGGGCTGCGGTCAGAGATGCTCTCGGGTCCTGTGGGAAACTGCAGAGAGGGCAGAGGCTTACTTTAGCCCTTAGGAATGTGTACACACATTTGAAAAGGACCGGGAACGATTTCTGAAAGGAAAGGGAAACAATGGGACGTCGCTGTCTTCCACAGGAGAATTAAGCCTCTGGTTCTACCTTTTGTTCTACCTCACGTCCCCCTGACCCTGGAACCATCACAGCACAGACTCCAAAGGGCTCTGCCCAGGGTCACTGACACGTCCCGGGGGCAGGTACAGCCTCCTCCTCCCTCACCTGCTCTGAGTGGAACTCCGGTCTCTGGGTGGAGAGCACCGCACCCTCCCTGCTGGTCCCCTGAGGAGCGTCCCAGAAGGGATGCCAGTGTGGGTGCAGGGGGCGGGGGGTGGCGGGACAGCTCCTGTGGAGGTGGCTGCCGGGGGACCCAGGCCGGCCCTGAAGAGCCCTGAGCTGGGGCTGGTGGCAGCCGGTGTCCCCGTGTCAGTCTGCCTCCAGGTCTTTTTGGTCACATCTTAACAGGGCTCAGCAGGGCCACTGTCTGCTGCGGAGAACCAGGGCCGGAGTGGAATTTCTCCGGCTTCCCCTGAAACAGCCCTTTCCTCGGCTCCCCTCGGAGTGCCGCTGACCCTGATTCTTGCAGGATCCCGGGACGGGGCCTGTTCTCGTGACGACGTTCCCTCTGCCCTTCGGCTAAAGGTTCGTGCGCCTGACACGCAGGGAGGCCAAACAAACTGAAATGTCGGAGTCTGCCGCAGAGAAAGGGTCACAGCCGGGCCCGCGAGGGGAACGGGCGGCTTGTGCTCAAAACCCCAGACTCCCTGATGGTTTCCGGGGAAGCGCTTTTTATAGGCAGACTTCGGGGTGAGGGCCAGAGGGTGTGTGACTTTCTTCTGATTGGCTGGTGGTGAGGTCGGAGGGCGGGACCCAGGCGTCTGGGGCTCAGCCTGAAGTTACTGTCCTCACCGGGGTGCGCCCTCAGTTGCTGCAGAAGAGCCCAGGGATGCTGTCTGTGTCCCTGCAGGGGGCCAGGACCTGCGCCCTTGTCTCTGCATCCCCTCCCTCCCAGGGTTAGTAACTGTTGGCATCCGCCCTTTGGAACGAAGGAGGGTCTGGGAGGCCGAAACCTTCTTGCTGCTGTTACCGAGTCCACGCTGGCTCCGCTTGCCACAATAAATCAGGCCAATGCGTCGCGAGACAAGGTCTCGAGGGAAGCAATAGCGACTTTATTCGGAAAGCCGGGTGTCCGAGCAGGCGGTAGACTGGCGTCCTAGAGCACCATCGTCTCAGGGTTTGGTTGCCAGTTCCTTTTATAGGACAGAGGGGGGAGGAGGTGGGGAAGTAAACTAAAGAGGCCATGAGTCTTACAAACTCTCTCCTGGAATGGCCAGCCTCGGGGAGGGGTGTGTTCATCTCCTCTTCCTTGCAGCCATCCACGAGGGGACAGGGTCCGGATGCTTCCCTGAACAGAGGACTTTGGTTTAACCTGCAGGCAGAGGGGCGGGGCTCCCCGTGGCAGGCCACTGTGTCTGTCCACGAATCAGGAGGGAAGGAGCAGGGCACCACCTCTGAAAGAATGACACGGCCTGAGGACGCGACATACACTGGCTAGAACCAAAGGGGTCCAAGGTGGCGGACAAGTCAACTTCCAGGCACCGTGACAGTCCCAAGGTGGACCATGGGCATCAAAGAGTGGGACGTGGCCCAGTTCTGGAATAGTGTGCCCACTCATCAGCCTATGGCATCACCCACCCTTACAAACACTGACAACCCCCCCCATGGTGCCTTTCTCACCTTCTGAGACGGCCCACACTCTGTCTGCGGAGTGTGTTTCTCTCTAAATAAATCTCTAATTAAACTTCTTACCTATCACGTTGTCTCTTACTGAATTCTTTCTGTGATGAGACACCAAGAACCGGGGCTTCATTAAGTCCTGGAGGCAGGTGTGCGGTCTCAGCTGGAAAATCTCGGGTTTGGGCTGGGTTTGAGTCCCGGCCACGTGGGTTCGAGTCCCAATCTGAGCTGCACGGCTTCACCGACAGCTATAGACAGAGCAAAAACAATGTCAACGGATCCAACACGGGGGCAGATCCTGTTCTTTCCTGTCACACTGAAGAAACGGGGGACACGGGGAGGCTTTTGTAGCCGGGAGGGCCCAACACGGTCCTGCTGGGTTCCACTCCTGTTCTCAGCTGGGGCCCCTGGAGTAAAAGTGATGGACAAATCAGACGTTACCCACAGGTGCGCCTCTGCACTCCGGTGGCTCCTGGAACGCGAGGGTCTCAGCCAGGTGGCTCAGGGTTCAGGCGTGGTCACCCTCTTCAGCCAGGTCTGCGGGGAAGCGTGTGGAGGCCAGCTGTGGGGCAGGGGAAGCATGGCGAACAGGACGGGCTGTCGTGGGGCTTAAGTCGGGCCCTCCGGGGTGAGAGGCTCTGGTGACTTGGACTCACCCTCCTCCCCGGGCTCAGAGCGGGAGTTAGGGTGAATGAAAACATTGCTGCCGTCTCAGTAAACAAAGGACATTGCAGCCACGACAGCTGCCCCCATGGTGAGCCCCGAGGAGACTCGGGATGGAGACAGGGGGGCTGAGGACGGTGTTTTACTGGGGGGGCTTGCTGAGGACGTAAGCCCGGGACGCATCCTCTCAGGTCGCTCTGAGGGGCAGCTCCGAAGTGGGAAGGGAGGGGCAGGATATACAGGGGTTTTTGCAACAAAGACCAGGTAGTCAGATTACTGCTAATTAAGGAAAGCCAAACATTTCAAGTTAATGAATGTTGTGCTTTTCTGTGTATGGCGAGATGCAAAGTCTGGGCTCACGGAGATCATTCCTTTGATCTGCACCTCAGCTACCTGGGGCCAGCGTCCTGTACGCTCCCATCCTGAGTCTCCGCGGAGTGCACCGTGGGGGCAGCTGCCGTGGCTGAGGGTGTGGTGGTGGGCATCCTGTCTCCATCCTGAGCGCCCTCGGGGTGCACCGTGGGGGCGGCTGCTGTGGCTGAGGGCTGCAGCATCCTTTGTTTACAGACACGGCAGCAATGTTTTTTCATCCACAAACCCAGGAACGTAGTTTTGTGCCGGGAAGTGAGACGCCAAGCACGAGCACGTGTGGGCAGAACTGCTGCAGACCTCTGCTCTGAGCCTGTGGGCCCAGCTTTAGCAGAGGCGGACGTGCAGCAGGGAAGGGCTAAATCAGGCTCCGCGTTGGGTCTGTTTCTTTGACTTTAACCTTTGCTTTTCGTTGCTTCTGTTATTATAACCAGGCACACTGGCCTGCCTCTGGGAACCCTGCCCACCTGTCAGTGGCTGCAGAAAAGAAGAAATAACACATCCCTTCCCTGAGGCTAGTCGTTCCGGGAGATGTTTTGCAAGATTGATGGTCCTTTTGACTTTACTTCCCCGTCCCTCCCTCTCTGATTCTATAAAAGAAACTGGCATGCAGACCCAGATAAGATGGTTTTTCGGGCACACTAGCCTCACATCTTCTCAGCCTGTCGGCCTTCCGAATAAAGCTGCCTTCCTTGCCTTAGCGCCGCGTCTCCGATGCACTGGCCTGTCGTGTGGCGAGCACAGGGAGCTTGGACTCAGTAACAGATGTAAATCTTTAAGTTAAAGGGTCCAGAGATAAGGAAGGAAGCTACAAACAAACAATAAAAAAAAAACCCCACAACAAACCACAGAAAAGCCCCAGATGGACCTGTTGCAGAAAAGGGTGGGGCATGAGAGCAGGGTCAGGGCCCAGGGCTCCCTGGACAGGCCACCGGGGTGGGTCCCGGGCTTCGCGCGGGAGAGGACTCAGGACCGAGCCCCAGCAAAGTGAGAGCAGGTTGGTCTAGAGAGGGGCACACGCCATAGACAGGATGTGAGTGGCCCTGGGAGAAACACACGCCACAGGCAGAGTGTGGTCCATCTCTGAAGGCGAGAGGCCCCCACATACGGGGGGTCCGTGCCTGTGGGCCGGGCAAGCTCACAGGCCCGTGGGCAGGAGGGTTATCCCAGCTGTTTTGGAGAAGGGGCGGGGACTTCCAGGAACTGGGCCCCGCCCACATTTTGTCCACGTACGGCCTCGCCTTGGGACTGTCATGGTGCCTGTAGGTGTGGCGTTTAGCCGATGTGTTTCAGTGAGCGTGAGGTGAGGCTCAAGGTCCACTGGAAGTCAACTCGTCCACCACCTCGGACCTATTTGGTTCCCACTGATTCGTGTCGTGTCCTCAACAGCTGTCGTTCTTTTAAAGGTTGTGCCCAGTCCCTTTCCTGTCTCAGGACAAGCTGGGACCAAGATGGCGAGGAGACTGACCTCCGGCAGAGCCTGTCTCATCCCACGCTGATTGTACGGCACGAGCCTCTAAGCGACACACCTGCAGAGCGGGGCACGATTGCACGGGAGGGTCCCGGGAAGGACGCAAAGGGGACGCACCCCGTTCCCTGGGGGGCGCCCCACGCCTGCCTCCCCCTCCAGTAGAGGAGTGCACAGGCCTCCCGCCGTCCACCGCGCCCCTCTGCCCTTTGTCTGCACTGGTTTCCTTAAATCGCTTTGGCCAAGGGGGCGACAAGCTTATCTGTGAACTTAGTTCCTCTTCTCCATTCTTTGGCCCCTGAATAAAGCGTGTGCTGTGTTGATCTCAGCTTTGGTTTTGGCTGCTCCAACCTGAATGGAAAAGAACCCTCTGCTGCCAAGGCCGGGAGCCTCGGCCTGGCGGGGGCCTGAGCAGGGTCCGCACGTGGTCGCACGTGGAGGACACCGGCCACAGGGGGACCGGAGATCGGAGGGGGCAGCTCCGGGCGGGCTGAGACACCAAACCCTTCCCTGCGTCGGAGGACAAGACAGATGGGGATCAACTCCAGACATCCAGACACGCGTCCTCACTCGGGAAAGTGAGAGGGACTCCCCCTCATGCTGCAGGAAGGAAAGAACCTTAAACGTGTGACCCTGAGCTCCTCTTTCACGCTTTGCATCAGATAAGCCTAAAGGGTTTAGGAACATGTTTGAATCAACGTTTCACTGGATTCCAGGAAATGTTTTTGGCAATACGGCACATGATAAATGTAATTCACAAAGCCAGTGAACGGCAGAGACTTCCAGCTCTTCTGACTCTTGAGATGGGAGTGAGGAAGCAAGGGGGTCTGGTTGCTTCTAGTGTGATCGACCATCCGCTCGCAGCAAAACCGAGCCGGGCAGAACCAAGGAGGGTCCACCAGGGAGAACCTGAGGGTCGGTACCGCAGATACGGCTCCGAGGGAGCAGGGACACCCGTGAACACACATGTGAAAGAAAATTCATATTTTATGGGAAGACAAGAAAAATTTAAGCAAAACGTTTTCTCTGCCCTCTGGCCTCCTTCCCCCACTGTGCACTGCATATCTGCATTAGTGACCGGACCTCCCCATCAGCAGAAATACCTGCTCAGCCATAAACAGCAACATTCTCCCAGCATCTGCAAGACCACTCCTTAAAGAGAGCGTTTTTCTTGACCTTACTAGGGGTCATGTGACCCACCACGATGCTGAGGCTTGGCGCTGATTGCATTGATTACATGATTACACGTCAACAAAGCCGGGGGAGAAAGACCCGTATGAGGTGGGAGACGAACGAGGCTCGCAATCTGACCACACGGAGAGAATCCGTGTGATGGTTTTTGTGAATAGACGTCTAGATCTAAAGCTGTACAAATGCAAAAGAAAGAAGAATGAATAACGTTTGTTTTTCTTGATGAACATTTTAAATTGCTTAAGGCCAGGGCTCTCCTGCATGGCTCTGCTTTGCTGAAAAGCCCACACCGACTGGCGTTAAGGACGTGGAGGGAGGGCTCTGCTCACGGGAACCCTGAGCGTGCCCGGGTCTCCTGGAGCAGAAATGGCCCCGGATGAACGGGGCAGGGGGGAGGCAGCTGGGGGGCTGAGGTGCTCTGGGCGTCGCTAAGGGCGTCTCCTGTTCCTAGAGGGGCTGCTTCCTGAGGGGAGGGACCTCACCTTCCTTCCTGCTGAAGGGGCTTCCAGGAGGAGACTGAGGACAGGACCGGACAGACCCCGCCCCCCGCCCCCCAAACTGCAGGGCTGCGGGACACGAGAGCTGCGGGTCTCCGTCTCCAGCGCAGGTCCTGTGACCCAGCCTTGCTGCCTCCAGCGGCTCCGGAAGGTGCTCATGGTTCGCTTTCTGTGCTGTTCACCTGCTTCACCAGAGCATCTTATTAAGAAGGTTGGCTAACCATCGCCTCTATCACCACCGCAGCGTTCCGTACAGGGCAGTGGTCAAGCCTTCCTCTGTAGTAGGACTTTGGGGTTGTTTTCACTTATTTCAGTGCGTTTACGATTGTTTTGGTGTTTTCAGGAGGAACTTCTGGAATGACTGGGTCAAACATTTGAATTTTATAAGATCTTTGACATTGTTGCTAAACTGCTTCCCCAGACGTCTGCACCAGCCCTCAGGCAGGGCAAGTGGCTTCAACGACCAAGTTGCAAGAATTCAATCACTGACAGCAGCGCCTTGACGCACCACCACCGGCTTCCACTGCGTTTGACCCTGAAGGCGGGCCTTTCACAGAGGTGCACCCCGCAGCCTGGAGAGACCGAGGAAGCGGGGTCCTAGACGCATCCCTCCACCCTCCCCTCCGCCAGCCCTGACGCAGCTGACCAAGCTGTTAGGTATCAAATGCCAGTGACACTCTCTGGAGAGAGGGACTCAGCTGGCCTTGAATCTCAGAGCAGAAGATGCGGCTGGGACTGTGTTTTGGTTTTAACAAAGAGTATGTGGGTGTCTTCCTCAAATTTCATGTTTTGGGGGGCTGTGTCTATTATAGGTGAGTCTTTCTGGGATTTTGAAGGGTAACTGTTACTCACGAAGGTGATGGGCGGCTGGGTAATGCCTGGTTAAGTCACGCTTGGAGGGTACTTGAAGGGTTGTGGGCGACCCTCGCTGACAGCGTGGAAGGAACCACCGTGAGGATGCCCCCAGGGGCCGGTCCCAGGGCGAGGGGCCCCAGGAACCAGAGTGGGAGGTGCTGAGAAGGACACAGCATCTTCCTTGCAACTGAACCGCCTGGAGGCGCCATGAGACAGCGCTGACCGCCTGGACACTCCTCAAACCTCGGTGCCCTGCAGACGTGGGAAGGCAGGGGAGGGAGGGGACCAGGGCTGGGAACGTGGGAAGCAGCCTGTGAGCCCGCATGACACCAGACCCGGGAAAATCCATGCAGGACGTTATCGGCTCAAGCGGGAACTTTGGGACACAGATGCGTGTTAAGTAATGATGATGTCATCTCAAGAGGGGTAACCGTGGCTGTGAGGGTGCCCCTGTTCTGGGGGGGACACCTGCATTTGAGGTGACCTCAGCACGTGTGGCCTCCAGACAAGCTCCGTGCAGGAGCCTCCTAGACTCGCACGTCTGCCCTCGCAGGCCTCGGAGTAGAGAACTCAGCCTCCAACGCCTGACAACGAGAGCACCCGGCACTGGGGAGAAACGCTGCCAGGGGTCCCACCCGCGCCCCAGACACCAAGCGATTCCGGACTCCAGTGAAGACGTACATCCAGCTAGAGACCCATCGTGCTACAAATGCGGTAACACCTTTTTTTATTTAGAGTAAGATGTGTTAACATCCAGCATGACAAAATTTGTACAAAGTTCACAATTTAAAAATGAATATCACTGCAACTTGTGATTCCACACATTTATAGCAAAATTAAAGTGTCAACAAACCCATGCCGTGTAGTACAAAAATAAATCAAACTTCAGTTCCACAGAGAGCACAATAAATATTTATACAAAATTCTGTCTTCATAAATGATTACTTAAATTAACTTAGAAATGATTATGGAGAATAAGTTATAATAAATAAACTCTGATGACTCACAATAACTCCATATGAAAGGTCAGCATTCTAATATGTGACACTTGTGTGACCCCTATATAATAGTCACGGATAACTTCTGATTTGATATTAGGTACCAACGTTAGATGAGCAGCAGATTTGTGCTTGAAACCCCTTTCCATTGTACATGGGTGAGAACAATTAGAATCCCAAATGATACTACCTATTACTCTACGAAAAGCATCACTATATTGGCAAAGAAGCTGCAGACACGACGGGGCAGGAGACGCATGTGCCGATATGAACAGGGGCCCCCAGGGAGGCTGGGCCCTGGACGGGGCTGTGTGGCCGCAGGTGACGCGGAGCACCTGGCTTCAGCTCTCGAAAAGGCAATTCTGAGCAGGGCAGCTACAGCTAATCACACAACAGAAAGAGGGCTCTCCAGAGAAGGGGCTGCAGAGCCCGACTCATTACAGAATCTCTCCCAGCTAATGAGTGAAGTCCTCCTGGAAAACTGTCGGCTTTTGTACAGTGAGCATATAAAGTGCCGCTGGGATGTACATAGATTTATACAGATATATATACCGAGGTTGAGTATTGTATCAGAGTATTTGCTGTGAGGTCCCTGTAATCTCCCTTAGCATCATCGGGTCAGCCGGGAGGCCTCCTCGGATTCCTCCAGGGTCAGTGTCACGAGGCTACTGACGCAGGAATTGCACACCTCCGTACGGATATATAGGACAAGGTGAGTGCAAACAGTCGACTGGCACGTTGTGGGGACAATGACCCTGTAAGTCCTGTTCTGCTAAAAATATTTTTTTAAATTTTTACAAAACCCATCTTTTTTTTTTTTTTCATAACAAAATTTTAAAGTACTTTTGTACTTCCTGCATAACATCAAGACATGGAAGGAAGAATGCTATTACACGTGAGTCAAGTCAACAGCAGTCGAAAACACGACACACGTCGTCCCAGGGACGAGAGAGAGGAGGGGAGAGCGCAGCCGTGGAAAGTGGTCTTACGCATCGCGTCGTGCGGTCGTCGGGTAAAACAGTCTCCAGGGCGTAAACGCGTCTAAGATGATCTAGTGTAAAGCAAAAAAGTGCTGAAGTACCTCTAGTTACGCTCAACATCCGATTGCATTCACTCTCAGAGACGGTCAGGAGACAGCACGCAAGGCTATGCGAACGTTCTAGGGCCCGCTGGTCTCCAGCGGACGGGACGGGACGGGACGGGACGGGACGGCCGGCAGCGCGCACGCGCCCTGACTCTGAGCAGGACCCAGGCCCGCTCACAGCCAGCGTGGGGCGGGGGCCCTTCTCCGAGCTGCGTGCCCCCGCAGGCCGGCAGAGGAGTCAGCCCGGGCACTCGAGGGCCCACGGATCTCTTGCCTGAATCCCCCGCACGGAAAATCATGACAGCGACAACAGGAAGAAGGATCGTTTACGGCGGAAGGGAAATTGAGCGTAAGTGAAGACACGCGGCTCTGCTGGGAGACAGACAGTGCGGGGGCACGGAGCTCTCGGGGAGGGAAGAGGAGGCCGTTCCAAAGTGCGTGCGAGGGGAGGAGGACGTCTTCGGGCCATCCACCTCTCCTCAGCCCCTGTCTGAACGGAAGGTCCCACAGTCACACCGCGGAAAGCTCAGGAGTTAATGTAAAAGTGCGGTTTAAGCTGCTTTGAATCTTCTGCCAAGTTCCATGGCTTGATGTTGTCTTACAATAAATTACTTATCTCATTTCTTACAGCTAATCCACATGCCATTTCCTTGGAATGAAAAAACCTCATTTATTGCCCCCACCATACACCATCCTCCTAAAACAAACAAACAAAAAAATCACATAATATTTCCAAGCATTGTTCAAAAATAAAGCATTTTTTTTGCAACCAAGTCTTGCTATGAAACAATATGCACACAGAATGTATTTCTTAAATTCCGTAAAATCCTCCAACATGAGGCAAAATGATAACATCTAAAAGGTGGCTGCAGGACCACCGAATGAGCATTCAAAGCTGTTTTTTTTTTTTTTTTTGTCCATTTCAGTTCAAAATACTAAAACATTTAATCACTAAAGCGTTAAAAAGAATGTACACTCTATTTATTTTGATCGGCTTACCTCTTCAGAAATATATATACCCCCAAATGTGCGTACATTAGCAGCTATAAACAGTACATGGTATATCACACTATGTCAGCTTATATGAAAACGTACAAAAATGTGAATGTATTCCAAAACTATTCTGCAGGTACTATCTTTAAAGCAAGACATAAAATCATTATGAAGTCTTGTAAGCATAACACTGTTTCCAACAGAAATAAATATATAACACTTTCTGGTAAATTACAGCAGCAAAAAACAAGAGGCATCCTTTTTTTAAGCAAGATTCCATCACTACAGCAGCTGTTCAGACCTGAATTCCTCTCACAGCCTGCTTTATATTTTCCAGTAGAGCTTTATTTTCTGGGCTCTGATAACGGTCTTGATTTGTATACATGTCCGTCAAAGTAGTCACGTATGCATCAAAATTTTGTTCATTGATTGGATCCTACGAGATATTAAATAGTAGTTCATATGCAACTTTTATTTTCTTAATAGGATATTCACATCAGCATAAAATAGTATCACAGCATAACGCCACTGTCCTTATATCAAGGTTAGGAGGCTCTCAGAGCAACTTAATCTTAGGGGATTCCTGCTTCAGCCCCGCCGGAGTCTCTAGCAGTTAAGGCTATGGTCTGGGGAGGTAATGGCAACAGCCACCGTGCGAAGGACCGTGAGAACAGAGCAGACAAGACGCCTACTCGAGGACGCGCACGGGCACGGCCCCCGCGGCCCTCTGCGCGCCCGCCACTTACCATGTGCGGCAGCTGGATGTTGGCCAGGCTGTGGATCAGGGACTGGCTCAGGGTGGCCAGCTCGTGCAGCAGGGACTCGTTCTGCTGTTCGATCGCCTTGTTCTCCTCCTCGATGGTCTTCAGGCTGGACTCCATGGTGGTGATCTGCAAAGCACAGACGCGGGGGGCATGTAGCGCGCGCCCCTCCCGCGGGCAGAGGCGGCAGGAGGCTGCCGCGGGACAGGGCGCTCACCGGAAGGCGCGTTTTGTGTGCTTGGAGTCATCACGCGCTCACTTGGCACCTGGACCCTAAGCCCTTGTCTCTCTGGAAAGGGATTCGTGCGTAGGGGGGCTGGGTTCCTGGGCTGTGCTGACTGGCACTCAGGGTTTCAAAAGTCCTGCTCGTGCAGAGACAGTCACGTGGAGGCTGTCCCTGTGCCAGCCTGGCCCTCCAAGGGCGTGAGGGGATCACCTATTTGGATTGGTATCTTACACCGGGCGGCAGCTAACATGTCTTCTTTATAACCTGAACCTGACTCTGCACCGATAAGACTTGAAACATGGACGTCGTTGTGAGACACACCCCTGTCCTCTCCTTAGGCGGGAGGCGGGTGTCCTTACAGGCGTGTGTGACGTCACTGCATCCCTACATCGGATAGAGGTCTACCCGGGCTTCTTGGCCCACTCTCCCTTCCTCTGATGTTCCAGAGACAGTCTGACAGTTGCCGTGGGGACCAGATAACCAACACTTACTACATAGCCCGTCGGGAGAGCTGCCCCCAACGGCGTGGGTTGTAGGGACACAAATCGGCAGCGGGACGATGCAGCAGAGGCTGGTTACCGGGGCCGGGGGCTCCTGGAGGCCACGGAGTGTGTGCCGGGCCCCGGGGGCCCCCTGTGCAGCCCGGGCCAGCGTGGGGGGATGCGTGCAAGCCAGAGGCGCAGCAAGCTCACAGCCTCGGCGCTTTACACCGCCACCACCCACTGCCCCGAGTCACCGGGATGTCTGCTCCGTGAACTCTAAGCTCCGATTTCCCTGCTCACATCCAAGGTGCCCAAGGAGCTGGAGCCAGAGGGAGCCCCGGGCCTGGGCTTTGCGAGAGGAGCTGGGCTGGACTGGGCTCTTTCTGGAGCCCAGGAGCCACAAGCCTGGCCCATACGCACGTCTCCGTGCAGGAGCATTTGCCGTGAGGAGATGTGTCTTCTCTGAGACTTCGGATCCAGCCAGGGGTCCAGACTAAGCCCAGCGCCCCAGGAGCCTCTTGGAGAAGTGACACAGGAGGTGGAGAGCTGCTTGGAGACCCTGGGAACAACAGCTTCTCTCTCCTCTTGCTGGGCCCAGTGGAGGTGGCGGGGGGGAGGTGCTGACCGAGCTCCTGGAGGAGCTGCCCACAGGAGGGCGGGGCAGACGCCTTCCTCTCAAGCCCACCCCAGAGCCGCCATGGGTACCAGGTGTGGGCATCGCCTGGTACGGGAGAGGCCAAAGCTGGCTCTGATGGAGGAAAGGCCTGCGCGGCCCCCGGCGCCAGTGTGGAGGGGAGGGGCCGGTGGGAGGGCAGCTGGTTCCGCCCGCCAGCAGCCCTGTGCCCCGGGCCACTCAGCCTCGGGACAGGGATGTAGCTCGTCCTCCATCTAAGTGTTTGAGGAGCATCTCGTTTCGTGCAGCGGGCGGAGGAGGCCCCTAGGATGGTGTGTGTGTTTACGCAAAATCTAGACCCAGCTCAGGATAAAGATAAGCTGTATAGGAGAGGTACACAATCACTGATTCAATGACATGGAAAATATATGCAATTCTTCATGCTGTTCCAAGCATTTCTTTTTGTTTTTTGTTTTTTTGGCCGCCCCCGAACCTTGTGGGATCTTAGTTCCCCGACCAGGGATAGAACCTGTGCCCCAACCAGTGGAAGCGCAGAGTCCAAACCACTGGACCACCGGGACGTCCCCAGGTCTGAGCATTTTCAATGGAGAGGCCGTGAACTCTGTCCAGGCTCCAGCCTCGGGACCCTGCAAGGAGCCTGGTCTTCCTCAGTTTCTGCAGTTGGAAAGTGAGAGGGTTGTGGGCCACACTGACTGTTCAAAGCCTTTGAAGCCGCAGAATCAGAATCTAGTTTTACACTGAAGGCTCCCTGGAGCCTGCAGGTAACACGGGTAGGAGGGGGGCTCTGACGGCTGGGGCTCGGGGTCTGGGGGCGTCAAGCGCCGTGACCGTCGCCCCTTAACCATCCCAGTGGCCGTGCCGAGGGCTTCTGGGCGCCGTGCACGTTCCCCGTGTGGCTGGGGGGCCAGGGACCCCCGGGAGCTCTGTCCTTACCTCCGGTCACCGGACAAAACGCAGCACCGGGGCCCTCCCTCCCGGGTGTCGCTGATCCGGTGGGAGGTGAGGGTGCCACAAAGCCCAGCGGCAGGGCCCCCAGCCTTCCCGCGGAAGACGAGGAGGCAAAGGCAGGGACAGCAGAGCGCGTGGCCGAGTCGCCGTGGCCTTGGCGGGCTGGCCCGCGGCCTGGTCTGTCCACCAACACTAGGGGCGGGGGCCCTGGGAGGAGGAGCCGGCCCAGGTGTCAGCTGTGGTTTCTGGGGAGTTCTGCACCAGCTCTGCCCGGTCCCCAGCGCCAGGACTTTCCGTGATGTCCGTGGCCTGTCTCCTCACGTGGGGCTGGCATTCACCCAACCCACCACTCACCCTGCAGCCCACACGGCAGAGCTCAGCCCATCCCACCCCCTGAAGACAGCCGCCCGCCTTCCCGAGAGGGGAGACCCGCCCTGCACCTCTGGGGGGTCACCTCCCGTCAGCCAGGCCGGGGACACACGTCTACCCTTAGAGTTCATGGTGACGTCGAACGTGCACAGGTGCCACCAGAACAGCCACAGCGACGTCAAAAAAGACCCAGATGGGTGACGCCCCCCCGACCGGGGACAGTGGGGTCCTGGGGGGGTGGGGCCCCTGTGCTTCCCGCGCTGTGTCCAGGCCCCCGGGAGCCGGGTCCCCCCCCCCCCCCGTGTCCCAGGCTGGGCTCCGCATCCCTGCCTCGTTCACCGGGGCGGGGTGGGGGTGGGGCTAAGAACCGGCCTAGGGACAGGCGGGCAGACGCGCGGGGACCCGGGGCTCCCGCGGACGAGGGGCCTGAGGGGCTCGGGAGCTCCCAGGACGTGGGGGAGGGGGTCCTGGGGCCGCGGCCCTGTCACCCCGCGCAGAGGAGGACACGCGGCCTCTCGGGGCTGCGGAGAAACGTGCGGTTCGGGGAACCGGCGGGGCTGTCTGGAGCGGACGGGACGCCACAGCGCGGGCTGCCCGGCCCTGAGCGCCCGCCGCCCGGAAAGCGCCCTCCAGCCCTCGGCCCAGCCGCGGCCGAGACAAGCCCAGCTGCGGGCCGGGGGTGAGGAGAGCCCTGCCTGTCTCAGGAGCGCCTGCGGCCGAGCACGGCGGCGTGGGGGCGGGGGGTGAGGCCGAGGTCGCCGGGCGCGCGGGTGTTCACACCCGCGGACAGAACGGCCGGCAGAGAACCTCGGCCTCCCCCTCGCCTGGGGCCACGCACGGGCGGCCCTGGAGGCCCTGCGGCGTCCCGGCGGGGGCACTGCCGGAGGGCACCCCTCCCTGGGGAGACGGTGCCCCCGGGGACGAGGACGTGACCCATCCCTGGCCCCTGAAGCCTGCCGGCCGGCAAGACTCCCCCTAAGGCTGGGATGCCCTGGCGTGGACGGCTGCGGAGGGGCGGGTCCAGGCCACAGGGAGGGTGGCTTCGAACAGGACAGGAGCTGCTGGCCTCGTCTGTGGCGGCGACGGGAGGGGACAGGGGCTGAATCCCACTCCCTGGGCCTCGGGGAAGCGCGGTCCAGGCGATGCTCCGGCCCTGCGCCCTGCGGCCCTGGCTCTGCAGCTCCGGAATGTCGGGTGTCGGGTGTCGGGTGTCGGGTGTGGTGGGAGGCGTGGACACTCACCGTGTGGAGGACGGTGAGCACGTGGGGCGCGGGACCAAAGCCCTGGGGTCGGGCGTCTAGCAGGTGCGCAGGAAAGGCCCGCCTGCTCCCCTCCCAGGGCCTGGGCATCAGCACAGACGCAGGCGGCCCCAGGGAGTTGGAGGAACAGGCTCCGTGTTTACTGAGGTGGGTGGTGACCTCAGGGCCTTTGCATCTGGGGGAAGAGCTCACCGGCTGCCGGAACAGCAGCCTCGTAACCGCATTTCATTAAAAACACCAACACGAGACGGAAAACCAGTCGGCCAGTGTCCCCTCTGTTACAGCACGTTTTGCCACTGAGATGATCTCAGCAGAAAAGCGAGAAAAATGGTGAAAAAGTAAAGGGAAAACTGGGCAAAGCAAAAGGCGATGGCGTCTCCCCTACTTGCCCCGGCGCCAGCGGCTCAGCTGGGGCCTCAAGAACTGTTACCTGAGTCCTGAGCTTGATCATGTCGGCCTCCATCTGGGAGTTGGACTCGTTCAGCTCCTTGATCTCCTCGTCCAGCTGTTTGATCTCCTCATCGTTCTCTATGCCTGGAAGGGCGGGAGGGGCTCAGACACCACGCCTGGGACACCAGGCATCGAACACGGAGGTGTCCTTCTGTCTGGATTTGGAACCGAATTTCCAGGGAGAATATACTCTTGAATTAAAAAAAAATGGTCAGATTGTCTACCCCCACTGCCATCCTCCTTACACTTAAGGCAACTAAAAACAGAAAAAACCAACTGGGGGACAGAGACCCTCCCCCAGACTGAAAGTTTCCATCTCCCTGGGACGATTAACCCGAGCCTCGGGGCGGGACCCTCCGACTCTGGCCAAAACCATCTTTGTCCCAGATGTGGGTTTCCCAGGTGCAGCCCGTGACCGTGGCCTCTGTTTATTCGCTGTCTCTGTCTTCCTGTCTCAGTCTCTCTCTGTCTCTCTGTTGCTGTCTCTCTGTCTCTGTCTGCATCTCCATCTCTCTCTCTTTCTCCTCCGTGGGAAGGAACTAGGCTCTGCTGACACATCTGAAAATGAGGCCAACAGGGTCCCTGCCCTCCCGAGCCTAGATTTTGGGGAGGAAATTGATAAAAGATCCGTAACTAGAAACCCCGGTCAGTGGGCGCTGAGGAGGTGGTCCCCTGTGGGAGGATGAGGGGCAGTGACAGACGCTCTGAATATTGACATCTGACTAATAAACACGTGCCCCCATCTGAATGGCCAGGTTGTGAAGCTTTGCGGGCTGCGGTCCTGGGGGAGGGGAGGGCATGCGGACGCCCGGCCACGAGACGCCCCGGGGGCTGCACGGGCCGAGTGGCAGGGTTTATGAAGGGCGCGTTCGAGGCCGGATGGCTCAGCTGGTTGCTGGAACGTGGCCCCGGCAGGCTCAGGAAGATCCCCGTGTCTGCCGCTGGTGTCCCACGGCCGAGTGGCCTTAGCAGAAGAGCAGACACCCCGCGAGCACAAGGGCGGGACGGCACTCCCTTCACTCGCGCGGCGCCCGGGAGGGTCTGGGGGGCCCCTGCCCAGCTTTGCAGAGGGAGGGGGCCAGGACCCCCGAGGTGGAAGGCCCCAGACAGCCCGAAAGGCTGCAGACCCTACAGAGGGTTCCTCCTCTCCCAGGGGTTAAGAAGACAGAGAAAGGAGAGGGTGGGGCTTTGGATCTTAGCTGCTGTTTTAGTGACATGGGAGGAAAAAGAAAAGATTTGAGAGAGTAAAGGATCTTCCTGCAAAGAATCGCCTTTCTTCCACGACATCGTTTCCTCATAGAAGCCGTCACGAGGAAGGTGTCCTTGTGTTTCATCTCGTTTCCCCCCTAACTATCCTTCCCTCTGCACCACTTTTTCACATGGAAAGCGAGCCTCACGGACGCGCTGGTCTGGAGCACCGCCCGAGTCTCCCCCCTCCAGCGGCGCTCCTGCCGTCACCGGGGGGGGGGCGGGGGCGACCTTGACTAGAGGGACGGCTCTCCCGTCCGTGACCCCTGGGTGGCCTCTAGGGTCCTCCAGCGTCCAGAACATCAGCACGAAGTCTTCCTGTTTACCACGCACCCAAACAGCACTTCCAGATGTAATGAAAACACTGCCGGGAATGAAACGGGGTTCGCCCTTTCTCAGGTGTGGGCTGCTGTTTTCGCTCTTTTTACATGTGACCAGGCCTTCGTGGTGATCTCTCAGAACTGGCGGTTAGGACGGACTGAGTCAGTGTGTATAAAACCAGCACAGGGGAGGTCCCCGTTAAGGCAGTGGAAATGTCATCATTCTTCCGTAGTTGAAGTTCAGGTGCAACTCGAGATAAAAATGGGTAAAAATAACCAAGATAAGTGCCTGAAAATCCTGACTTGCAAACCAACTAAACCATGAGTCACTTTACCATCTAACGAGGATTCACCACAACATTCCTTTAAGTTGCTGGCCGTCCAAACGCACTGAGAGCATCCCTTGTGTAAACAGAATTCTTATAACCCCTCTATCCTTGGGCTTTGAGGGCCGGCTTTTCCAATGAATTTCTGTTAAGATTTCCGGGCAAGCTCTTCATGTCATATTTCTTCCGTGTTTTAGGTTTGGACAATTTGAAACTTTCTCTTGTTTCCAGGTGTGTTTTGCAGTTTCTGTGGAAGACCAGCTGTGTGAAGAGAGAGTTATCACATTTTTCTAAGAAGCACAGGAAGTCTTCCTGTGTTCTCCAACCCCTGAGGTTGGCTGCCTTTTAAGATTTCCGGATCCTTTGTTCAGATTCAGGCTACTTTTGAAGCCACCGTTACAGGTTCTGATGTTTTGCCCGTGTCCCCAAGGCCCCTAAGGCAACGGCTCTGAGCCTCTCTCTGTGCTGTATTAATACACTGTGCAAAGGAAATGCATCGGTAAATACAAGAGCAGTCTTCTCTCACACATTCAACAAAATGTCTAATTTTTACTTGCAGGTGACACTGAAAGTGTCAAAGAGCAGACACAACTGCGTATCCCGGAGGTAACTCCTGCCAGAGTCCGTACGCGAGGCTGGTGTATCTCTCCCTGGGGAACCAGCCGCTGTGCACCCCCAGGGCTGTTTGATCAAGAGACTTGATCTTGGATAATTCGTGATAGGAAGGGTGAAACGTGTACTGTTTAACTTTTGTGGAAAACCACAGTCCAAGCAGGGGACAGAGATCACGTTACCGGGAGATTTCCTGAAGTCTGGAGGCATTTCTGAACTGCCTTGATGAGAGGTTGTAGAAGTCTGGGGTTTAGAGCTGGGCTTTGAAACACCACAGACCTGGAATCTGAGTCCTGATTCTGCTCCGTAAGGGTCCTGTGATGAGTACTTTCCTTAATCCCTTGAAACCTCTAATCCCTCCATTTAAAAAGGTCCCTATCCTACACAGTGGCTGTAAGAAATCAACTAACTATATAAGATACCTGGCCTGCAGTGAGACCCGCCCAAAGGGGCCAAAGAAAAACATCAAAGGCTGTGTTGTCTGAGCAGACCGGCAGCAGCAGGGCGTCTGCAGGCCCACCTCTGCTCTGACTGGAAAGTAGCACAGACTGGTTTTGTCCTGCTGACCCAGTGATGCGAATTGACAAATAGTTAAAAGAAAAAAAGATACTGAATGTGGTCTAGTGCAGTGGGCTTCAATACTTGTTGAATTAAAGAATTTAAAGACGACAGCTCTCCATCACAGGTTCTAAAATTGGCATCTACACGTTGTTATTGTGACTTCAGTTGCTAAAAATGTATATATTTCTAGAAAGTTGTATGTTGCAGAGTGCTTTCAATACATTGATATTTCCATCAAAGCCTTGGACCAAGTGTTTAACTTATGAAAAAATCTACTGTAGAAACTAAGTGGCAAATCAGGCTTCATTATCAAAACAATCTACAGGTCAGATCAACCTTCCAACAGCCGGCACCATAAATCCAATAAAAATGTTAGCCAGGGCCGCCATAACGACTTTTCCTTCTCTAAATTTTATTCTAGGAGATGGATGGATGGGTGGATGGATAGGTAGGTGGGTGGAGGGATGAGTGGGTGGGTGGGTGGATGGGTGGGTGGATGGTGGATGGGTGGATGGATGGATGGGTGGATGGGTGGGTGGATGGGTGGGTGGATGGGTGGGTGGATGGATGGGTGGATGGGTGGGTGGATGGGTGGGTGGATGGGTGGGTGGATGGATGGGTGGGTGGATGGATGGTGGATGGGTGGATGGATGGATGGGTGGATGGATAGGTGGATGGTGGATGGGTGGATGGGTGGATGGGTGGATGAGTGGGTGGGTGGGTGGATGGATGAGTGGATAGGTGGATGGATAGGTGGATGGTGGATGGGTGGATGGATGGATGGGTGGGTAGGTGGGTGGATGGGTAGGTGGATGGTGGATGGGTGGATGGATGGATGGGTGGGTGGATGGATGGGTGGGTAGGCGGATGGGTAGGTGGATGGTGGATGGGTGGATGGGTGGATGGATGGATGGGTGGATGGGTAGGTGGACGAAGATGTGAGTTTTTGCCTGGATGAACTAAGAAGCACAGGCTGCATCACTATTTCCTCCTGAAACTCTCGGCCCTGCCTTCTGCCCTCCTGAGAGCGCCCTCAGGAGCCCAGCATTCGAGAGTGGTTCCTCGTTAGGTGCCTGCATGTGTGTGAGTCCAGGACTTGGAAGCAGCCTTTCTTTGGTGACGGCGGGGAAGGTGGAGAAGAGCTGGCAGATGACAGACAGGTTCTCAGTGCAGTGGAGTCTGGAGAGTCGGGTGGAATTCGAGGGTCTGGAATGAAAGCCATCCCTGTGGATATGCCCCTAGGCCCTCCCTGAGAGCCCCGGGGCAGGAGCACCCGGCTGTGAAGCCCAGTTCCAGAGAGAGAGCCTCAGCCCCAGTAGAGTGCGGCGGGGCCCTGGATGGGGGGTGTCCCCTGGCCTTGCTTTCACCTTTCACCTCTTCGAGTTTCCTTTTCCTTCCAGGGGAAGGGCAGCGTCCATACCCACAGGCGGGGCTGTTGGGAACGTAGATGAGTAAGTGCACGGAGCCCCTGACAGAGCTGCAGGCGGGCGAGGGGCGTCCCTCAGCTCACCATCCCCGACGGTAGCTGAGACGGGAAGAAGAAGCGTTATTTCATCTACTTCTCTCCTAAAGGCTCGGCCAAAACCCACAACCAAAAACCAAAACCGCCAAGCCACCTGCAGCTCAGCTCCGGGCGGAGATGCTCACAGGCCTGCAGTGACCAAGTGCAGAGGGTCCTGGACAGGACCCCGGATGACTTCGCGGAGCCCCGGCTGCCCGGAGAGCCGAGAGCTGACCGACAGTGTGGGGTCACTCGGGGGAGACCCTGAACCGTGAGACTCTCTGGGGGAGGAGACGCGGGCCGACTCTTCTCTAAACTTCAGAGAGAAAAAGGAAGCACATGGCATTTCAGAGCCAGAAGGAAGCTTCAGACTTTCGACTCGCTCCTTCTTATTCAGATAAATGCTTGGGAGAAAAAGCTGGGTCCCAGGACAGGAGCTGCCCGGCCCGAGTCGGCCCTGGGGCTGCAGCCGGTCCCCGGGCCGCGGTGCTCCATCACCGTAAGAGGACACGTGACACACGGAGGGTGAGTGATCTCGGGTAAGGTTTGCACTCAGGATGTTCAAGAGAGAAGAGCGAGAGCCCGTCTCTTCCTCGCACACAGCGAGGGCCACGCCTTTGACCGTAAAGCCCGGGCACAGCTGCAGGGCCGGTGGCCGCCGACCTCCTGTCCCCCGAGGAGCAGCAGCGAGTTTCTAGGAAATGCCTCTGGTCTTGGCAGAAAAGGTGCCCGACAGGCGAGAGGCAAGGGGACCTCCAGCCCTGGGCCCCAGCGCGGACGGGGCTCCGGGAGACCTGGGTTTGACCCGCGTCTGCTCTTCCGCTCCAGGTGCCCTGGGCGTCCCAGCATCCCCGTCTGTGAACAAGCGTGTGACAGAACCGACAGCAGGATGAAACGTTCCGAAACCTAGAATCACAAAGCGGAGCTCAGAAGCAGAGAGGAGGGCGGATGGCGGGCGACCCTGCAGGCGACTCCACGGGCGACCCCGCGGACCAGAGCGGAGCCGGGAGCTGGGCGCCCAGCCGGGATGAAGGCTGGGTTGGTTCCTCTCCTTTCTGGTTAGCAGCTGTGCCTGGCAGTTAGGAGGGAGGATTCTGAACATCAGGTGCCCCAGGAGAGACTCCAGCCTGGGGGACTCCCTGCTCTCCCCGGTGGGCAGCTGTCTCCTCCGGGTGTGCAGACCCGCTCCCGCCAATTCTGCCCGGCTGTCTGCACTGCCCTCCGTCCGGCTGGCCTCAGAAGCTGGCACAGACTCACATCCATTTGCTGAAGGATTTTTGCTTTAGCCCCTGGGTTGCTTTGTGGGTGAAATGTCGTGCCAAGTATTTTGGAAAGAGCTCAGTGGCTACTGTTTTCTCCCTGGCGAGCGCTCTGCCCCGCGATGGCTCACTGAGGAGTGACGCTGGTGACCCTAGAGTCTCAGGCTGGGCCCCTCATGCTGGCGGGCGCGTCTGAGAACCTCCCTCCAGCGGGTCCCCACGTCTCCAGCCCCTGAGCTGCCGTGAACAGAGGTGGGGCTCACGGGACCTGAGCTTTCAGGGGAACATCCCGGCCCCGTCTTCCTGGTAAAGGGTGGGCGGCGGGCTAAGGAGTGTTTCCTGCTGAGCCCCTCGCGCTGTCCTCTGGACGGAGAACGCGTGTCCGGTGAGCGACGGAGGCCTCAGGACGTCGGCCCTGCCCTGAGCCCGGCCAGGCCAGGATGCATCAGGGCCGGGTCCCTGTCTACATGGATCCGGTGGGGAGGTAGCCAGGGAAGCGGGGGGCGGGGCTGGGCTCTACCTGCAGCCCAGTCCTGGGGGCGGAGCTACCTGTGACGGGTCCGGGCCTCCAACCAGGCAACGAGCTGTGTTTTCTGTGGTTTGGTTTCTTTGGGGAACACAGAGTTCAGGAGCCTGCTTCACCGCTTTCACGGTGAACCCTGCTCTGCCTGCACCCCGTCCCTCACAAAGCCCTCTGGAGGGGCTGGAGGGGAGGCTCTCGTAGGCCCCTCTGCTGCATGGTTACAACTGCACAGATCATTGACTGCACGGAGAGGAAATTACAAATGACTCTCCTCAGTCGTGAGTTCTGCTCTCCGAAGTCCCTGTAAACTGCACCGGTGACCGCCGGACCTCAGCTCCCCCGGGGACACACGCGGTCCAGCCCCTGCGTGTCTCTGGCGGGAATACGTCATCAGCACATCGGTACGTGTGTTTCTGTGACAGACACGTCCTTACTTAGCGTGTGTGCTGATCCACTAAGACTGCAGCCCCGGCCAGCGGCCCTAAGACCGAGCCTGTCTAATGCGTGTTCTCTCCCTGAGGCCCACCGCAGCCACGCCCGGACTCCAGACAGCACTCCACTGGGGGCCTTTAAACAGTGCTGTCTCCAACAGCAACGCGCAAAAATTCAAAAAGGCAGCGCCCCGTAGACCGTGAAGAGGACCCTCGTTTAGGGCTGAGCTGGAAGGAGGAGGCAGAGAGGACGGGCCTTGGGGGAAAGTGGTTGCAGGCTCAGGCGTTCCTCCCCTCCCCGTGGCCTGAAAGCACCATGCCTGCTGGTTTGGGGTGAGAAACAGACTTTAGAGAGCAGGCGCATTCACAAACGTGGACCGCGAGGGCCACGAGGATGGACTGGGACCGTCTCCCAGGCTGAGCCGCCGCGTGCGCCCCCCGTGGCCTCCCGCCGCATGCAGTGGGGAGCACGGAGCGCCTGGGAGGAGGGCTGTGAGGACAGACGGACGCAAGGTCAGGCCCCAAGGGAGGGCGAGGGAGGCAGCGAGCGGCTGCGTGTGGCCGAGGGCCCTGCCTCTGCCCCGGACCGGGCGGCGGGAGAGACGGCCTCCCCCAGGGACCGGCCCTGCCCGGGGGGGCGGCCTCTGCCCCCGGGGCTCCGGTGGGGCAGGCGCGTTACCGTTGCTGGCCCGCTGCCGGATTGTCAGCATCTGCTCCCCCGACAGCTTCGCCTTCTTCATGGCCGACGTGGCCCGCGGGCACCCGGACAAGCTGGGGACGAGAGAGGAGACGGCGTGAGGCACGTGCTCGGCCCGGGCCTGCCGCGGAGCCGCGGTGGGCGGCAGGTCCCCGGTCACCGGCAGGTGGGGGCCGAGCGGGCGGTGGGCAGGGCGGCCACGCCCGGGGGCGGGCGTGCGTGGACCGCGGGCTCCGGGGCTGACCCGCAGCTCAGGGCCGCAGTGTGGTCTGGGGGAGGCCCGGCCGCTCGGCTCGGGCGGGAGGGGCTCGAGCATCTGGGGGAGCGACTGTCTTGCTGTAAAAAGCTGCCTTATTGGGACTCCCCTGGCGTCCCACGGTTAGGACTCTGCGCGTCCCCTGCAGGGGGCTTGGGTTCCATCCCGGTCTGGGAACTAAGGTCCCACATGCCTGCCGTGCCGTGCGGCCAAAAAAATAAATAAATAGCTTCATTACTATGGAAAGTCTCCAACTTACACAGGGTTGATTCAAAACTTAAGGTCAAACGTACAAAAGGAAAAGGCAGAGTGATGTGCTCCCACCCAGACCCACATCCTGACTCACCGGGCCCCTCCCCAGCTCCGCGTCTCCCCTGAGGGTGTGAAACGCCCGCTGACGCCCCAGTCGTGCCCCGAGGTCCCCGTGGGCTCTGCCCCCCGGGCAGCGTCTCTGCAGGACTCCCGCCTCCCTCTTTCTTTCTCTCTGGGTCCGTGTGGAGGATGAGGGCCTGAGCACCGTCCACGGGGGCCGAGCCTGGGCCTCCCCACCCCTCCCCCTCCGCCCCCACCCCCCCAGCTATGCTCCCAAGAGGCCACACGGAGGGCCCACTGCACCGTGGTCCGTGTTCCCTGGCGCTTCACACACCGGTGAGACGGAAGCCAGCGTACGTGCGTAGTGTTCTCCAGGTGCTCAGGGCCAGCGGACCCTGTCCCCTGGGGGTGGCGCTGGCTGGGGTTTCTCTACATCTGGAGCCACCCAGCACCCGGCGGGGGGGCAGGTTACGTGGTCACTAAGCGACATCTACGTAACGTCCGCGTTTACACGGGGAGGCCTCCTGAGTGCCTTCAGACACGTCTTCCAGCACCTCTCCTGCGGATTTTAGCAGGTGTCTTGAGGGAGGACACATCTTTGTGCAACAGATGCCTTCACTGTTCTTCGCGAGGAAGTTCCGAGCTGCTGGTTCGGGAGATGCTCGTGTCTGGCGACTGAGCGGGGTCCTCCCCGAAGGCCGCGTGATCACCGTCCCTGCCGCTCCTCCCAGCACCGCCCCGGGGCCGGGCTCGCGCCCGGAGCTTCCAGGTCTACAGGGGAGGGGGCGGCGGGACGCCCGCCCAGGGGGTCTGCCTCCCGTGGGTGCCCACCGGGGCCGGCACCCCCGAGGCCCCTTGCCGAGCGGCCGGCCTGTCGCCCGGCGTGCCCGGGGGCTCCAGGATGGGCAGCTGTGCACGGCGGGGGACGGCCACCCGACTCTCCCCGGAACACCAAGCGGCCCGAGGGGCTGCAGGGCAGGGCGAGGGTGGCGTAGCGGGAAGGAAGCGCAGGCCCGAGGAGCCCGAGGAGCGAGGGCTCGGCGTCTCCGCACACCCGTCCCCAGGCTGGCGGGGCCCACACCCCGATGTGCGGCCGCGGGAGGACCCGGAAACAGTTTAAAACACAGCGTCCAGGCCCCACGCGGAGGGGCAGAACCAGCCCTCAGCCTTCCGTGGCTTCTCCTGGTTTCCGGTGAACTCAGCTGCCCGCGGGAATGACGGATCGCGGTGTCCGCGGCCGGAGCCGGGGACTCCACGAGGAGACAAGCCAGGCCCCAGCGGGCTGTGTTCTGTGCCGAGGGGCCTGCGCCGCGCTCCTTCCATTCCGATGCAGTGACTGCATCCCGGCGCCGGGCAGGCCTGGAAGCGTCCGGCGCAGGCGGGGCGGGCGGCGGGGCCCGGCGGGGGCGCAGTGCCCTCTAGCGGCAGCTCGCGGCAGCTCGCGCCCGCCGCGCCTTGGGCGGGCGCCGCGCGGGCCCAGGGCCCTCAGGGCGCGGGCCCCGAGCTGCTCCCGCCTGGAGAGGCCCCGGGGTCTCGGTGCGGTGAGCGTGGAGTCCTGAAGCGGAGACCCGGCGGCCTTTGCAGACGCCTCTCACTCACGCCAGAGCCCGTGGAGTCTGGTCGGGAAAGGCCGCAGGATCCAGGCGGCAGGAGCCGCCCCGTCTGCACCAGCGCCCACCTCTGCGCCCCAGACAGCGGGCCCCGCTCCACCAGGAACTCCAGGGAGGCCCCGGAAGACACGGCCCAGGGCTTCGGGCGGGGACGGAGGAGGAGGAGGACCAGCGTTCCATCAGGACAAGCCCCCCACCCTCGCCCCCATGAGAGGCACTTCCTTCAGAACATCACCACTGAAAATGGCTCACTGCATAAAAATGTCCGGGGGTGGGGTGGTTAAAAAGACACCGGACTGTGCGGGTCCACCGGGAGGAAAGTGAGAAATCTGAGAGCGCGTGGGGTGGGGTGTCTGCTCAGATGTTGCTTCACGGCCCAGCGGGGCTGGGCATCGGGAATACAGGGCCCCGACGGGAAAGGCCCCGTGACTCCGTCTCTCTCCCAGGAAATGCGGGTTTGCTGTCATGACACCTTGTCTGGTTCACTATTTACAATTTCACCATCGATGTTAAAATCGGTGGACTCTAGAAAATGGTACAGAGGGACCTATTTGCAAGGCAGGACTAGAGACACAGACGTAGAGGACAAACGTACGGACGCCAAGGGGGGAAGCGGGGGCAGGGGGATGGTGGGATGAACGCGGAGACTAGGACTGACATATACACACTATGGATACCATCTGTCAAATAGAGAACCAATGAGGACCTGCTGTACAGCTCAGGGGCCTCTACTCGGTGCTCTGTGGGCACCTAAATGGGAAGGAAATCCAAAAAAGGGGGGATACATGTACATGTGCTGCTGATTCACTTTGCTGCACAGTGGAAACTAACACAACGTTGTAAAACAACTATACTCCAATCAAAACGAATGCCCTTAGTGAGGACATGCTACCTCCCTGCAAGCACACAGGTTGCTATGCTAATGCCACCCTCCCTGTCATAACACGGCGCTGTGTCACCAGCTGACTCTGGGGGGCAGGGCACTGCAGGAAGACGCTGAGGGGACTGGCCTTAACACCAGGGGCTCACAGCCCACTCGCCGGAGCAGCCAGTTTTGCACGTGCTTCCTGGGACCTCAGGGGCATGTGTTGAGGGCACAGGGTGACCTCTGACCCCCAGGGAATGTCTGCCTCCGAGGATGTATCTGATCTGCTCCCGTCTCGGTGGGAAGGGGTGTCCTTGTGGTCCCTTCTCAGCCCACGATGCAGATTTGGAGTTTCCCCCCCCAAATATTCTGAGTTTCTCCCAAAACATATTCAGCGCTGGAAGCGTGCCCTGAGCCTTGGACGGAAGGAAGCGTTGGAGCAGGCGCCGACACCCGCGCCTGGTGTTGACTAGCGGGGGCTGTGGGTGGGACAGGACAGGGGCAGGCTTTGCGATCGCCGTATGTCTCCTGCTCCATCGCCTCCACCCGTGCATTGTGATGGCGTGTGGGGGGATCAGGCTTCTGTGAGCATCTGGGTCCTGGCCGGCGGCTGTCACAGGTTGCTGGGGTTTCCTCTCCCCGCCGAGGACGAGGGGCTGAGGGCTCACACACGCTCCTGATAAGGCCACTGCTACTCACACTGCTCGGACCCCGTGCTTTTGCCCAGCGTTACTGCTGAGCCTGAGCGCGCTCCGTGGGCAGATGAAAGCACACGTGCGCTCAGTTACAGGGGTGGCTCTTCCGAGGGTCCTTCCTCAGGTGTTCTTTCCCTGAGTGTCGTGACGGTCACTGCTGAACTGCAGGGGCTCCAACGTTCACCTCTGGGGCGAGTGTCCCTCTCGTGTGGCTGAGAGTGACGTTTGTTTATGAAAACAAGGCTGGTGCCTCGGGCAGGAGGCCTGGGCGCTGGGGAGGGGGCGGTCCTGCGGCCCCCAGGCCGCCCAAAGGCCTCTCCCGCGGCCGTCCCTCGGGGGCAGCCTGGCTGATGGGCGCTCCCCTGCGCTGCCCTGGTTACTCGCGAGGCGTTTCTCAAAACTCAAAAACCCAAGATCTTCTCAAAATTCAAAACCGTCAAGCTCTCAAAAACGCAAGGGTTGGTCCTGGAGGTTTGTCAGGTTTCCTTCTTTGATCATTTTCCTCTTCCACTGTCTCTCTTTTCTCTGCTTTTCCAGAGATTCCCAGTAGTTGGTTATTAAGTCACATGCATCATTTCTCTATTTTTAAAATATTATCTTCTTTCCTCCCCTCTTTATAACTTAGGGGAGAGTTCCGCAGCTCTGTGTTCTTTCTGTCTGGAGTTTCAAGTTTTACTTACCTTATTTCTTTTAAAACGATCTTCCTTGTTCTCTGAATGTTTCTTGAATTAAGAACACAATAAACGATAAGGTTTTTTCTATCCTCCTTTTCTGTCTGATGACAAACCACAGTTTTCTGGGTTTTCTTTTTTGTCTTTTCTTTCCTGAAATGTCTGCATTTTCTCTGAGCTTTTTTTCCTTTCCTTTCTTCTAAATGTGTTTATTCTGCTTTCTGTCCTGTTATGGGTGCGTCCCTTAAGTAGCTGGAAATCCTAGGCTGCTCATCCCATTTTCCAAATACGGGCACGCAGGCCTTTCTCCGGGACGCGCTGGTCTCGGTGGGGGAGCCGCCGTGGGCCGTCGAGGTGGGCGGGGGGGTGCGGGGCCTCCACACGCCACTTAGCGCTCCCGAGTGCAGCACGAGGGCCACCCCGCGTCCAGCCGCTGCCGCGGTCCCAGGCCAGAGCTCCGCCCGCCGCTGGGGTGACGGAGGCCTAGGCTGGGCATCGAGCGGCCAAGCTTCTTCTTGTGGAGGCTCTGAACTGGTCCTCTGTTTCCGAGGCTCCTCTGAAGCCCCTGCAGAGGCCCCGCTGGTCCCTCCGCCCCGTTCCCTGCCGCCCCTCCTCCCTCGAGACGCAGCTCCCGGGACTGGGGGGGCGAGGCGGAGTTCACGTCTCTTTTGAACATTTTTTATCATGTACACGTATTCGTGGGTTTATAAAATGAGAGCAGGTCACTTCGGTAAAGTTCTCAGATTCAGCGGAGACGGACGAGCTCTCAGTCTGTGCAGCGTGACCAGGACCTTCCGCAGGGATGCCCCCCGAGTCCGGGGCCCCGTCGGCTCTGTGGAGTGACGTGCGCGCTCTTTCCGCCCCTTTCCTGGGGGTCTCCTCCTGCTGCAGTGACGGCAGTCCTGGTGGCCACGTCCCGGGCCCACCCGGTCCAGGCAGCGGAAGCAGACGCGTTGCCGTGACGCTCGGTGGACCATCCTCCAGGACGGAACCGCTCTCCATCCAGGGACAGAAACGGACCTGGAGACGCAGCCCCGGGGAGTCAGAGGGTGGAGCCGGGGGCTGGGTCCGCCCTGCGGGCCGGGCCTGGTGACGTGGGGCCACGCCTAGTGACCTCGTGGCCCCCGCGCCCCGCGCGCTCTCCTGCCGCGGACGGCGACCGCGTCCCAGCAGACGGCGAGGAAACGGCGCCTCTCTGGGTTTCTCCTCTCGCGCGTGTCTCGGGAAGCTCGGGGCTCAGGCTCGTGTACGTCACTGCCGTGTGCTGGCGGTGGCCCTGACTTCCAGAACCCGTGACGAGTCCTTATGGGACACGGGGCCTTGGCAGATGCCGTCGGGTCAAGATGAAGTCGTGCCGGGTGGGGGGGCGCGTCCTGTGACTGTGCCCTTACGAGAAAGAAGAGGGGCATTTGGACACGCACACAGAGGAAGGCCAGGCGACGACGGGGCAGAGGTGTGGGTGACACCAGGGACTGCCGTCCCCCCACGCTCCGCCCGCGTCGTGACCTCTGGCCTCTGACACCAAGAGGATAAATTCTGCGGTTTTAAGCCACCAGGTCTTGGTGTGCGTCAAGCAGCCTAGGAAACTGATTGCATCCCGTGCGGCAATGAATGGTGGGCTCCTGATCCAGATGTTTTCCCACTTCCTATGAAATTCCTATTAGCTTTTAGATACGTGAACCTAACTGTTCCGTGAATATGCATTTCGGCCATGAGCTCAGGCGGCGTTGACGCGCTGGGGTGGGGGACAGAGGTGACAGAGGAGACCGCGCCCGGCACTGAGGACTCAGGGCGGAGACCGGCAGGAGAGGGGACGCGGGCCCGGCCGCGGCGGATAGCGCGTGTGGCCAGGCCTGCCCTCACGCGGAGGGGGCACCGGCGGGCAGGGGGCGAGGACGGCAGAGGGCCACCCCACGGGCCGCGGGGCCGCGAGCCTCGGGGAGGGGACCGGGCACGGTGGGTCGGGCCCGCGGGGCGTCCGAGGCAGGAGCCCCAAGCCCACGTGGGTCGCGCTGAGACATACTAACTGAAACCAGGCGACTTAAAAAGCCAGCCCCGGTGTCTCGGGGACCGGACGGCAGCCGCGGGCCCGCAGCCTCGCACGTCTGGTGACGACAGAGCCGCCAGCGGCACAGCAGCGGCCGGCCGTGCCTTCGGTGATGGGGGCACCCCGGAGCGCGTCAGCGTTTCTGCAGGGGGAGCGCGCCGTCTCCGGGGGTCGGGCCGCTTTGAGTTTGGACACGGAGTCTTCTCGCAAAGGGAAGTCGAGGAGGAGCTGGTGGCAGCGGCCGACGTATTAAACTCACCTCACGTCTAAGACGCACGCCACGCGCAGCGCTGACGGGAGCGGCCCCGCTGGTTCTCCCAGGGACCTCAGGGTCGTGGGGTGCGTTCCCCCCATTTCTCCAGGGTCACGGAGGCTCCCAACGAGCCGGTGACACCGCCCGAGGGGCCAGCATGCAGGGCTCCCGCCTCTCGTGCTGCTTTGTTTCCCAGGAAATTTCTTCTGACTCCACGCTGCTCAGAGGAGGAGAATAGAGCACGAAAGTCGGGTCCTCGCAGGCCCGGACGGGGCGCCCGGGGGACAGCGGCTCGCGGGGACGACGCTGCCCTCGGAGGGGAGAAAACGCGACGCGGCCCCGGGGCCAGCCCCGCCTTCCAGCAAAGCTCGGCAGGAACACAGCGACGAAGACGGTCCTCATCCGAGGGCTCCCCAAACGGCACGAGGACCAGGGCTCGAGGGCCGCAAGGCGCGTCCGCGGGGGCGCGGCCGGGAAGGGGGCGAGGAGGCCGAGGGGGGTCTCTCCCAGCTGCCCGGTCCTCCTGCTGTCAGGATGGACAGGGACGCTGCCTCCGCAGGGTGTGGGCCTGTGACGCCCCAGCCCGGGCTCGTCTGCGTGCCGTCTGTTCCTGCGGTCCTAGTGCCTGGACCTCAGGGGCCCAGGGAGGCCTGGCCATGTGACGGGGCCCCTGAACGCCACCCTGGCGGGGGCTGCATGGCACCCACAGGCTGGGGTGGGGTCGGGACGGGGAGGGTGGATGGGAGCCAGCGTCCCTCAGCGGGTGCGGTGTTCTGTTCTTCCTCTTTGCTTCACCACCGGTTTTGCTAGGAGACGCGTTTGCTGCCTTAGAGCTGAAAGCGGAGAAAGGGTTTGGGAGTTTCAAAGCCTCATTGTTTTGGAGACGCCAGATCCCAGAGTCAGAAAGCGGTCAGGGTCAGCGTACAGGCTGTGGGTCTGGAAGAATTCCTCCTGGCGAAATAAAGACTCCTGGAGAAGGGGAAGGAGAAGAGACGGAGGGGCGAAGAGCTGAGATGCTGGTGGTTCCGAGAGGAGACCCAGCCCGGCAAGGGGCGGAGCTGCTGCACGGACCCGGCTGCCCCCGGGTCGGGGAGGTGGACGCTGCGGGAAGCTGGCCGGACGGGCCCGGCGACACCGGGAAACCAAGGGCCACGCGTGTGGGCTGATGGCCAGACCAGACGACCGGGGGGCCCCAGGCTGCCCGCTGGCGGGGAGGGACACCCTTGGCGGGTGCAGGGGGCACAAGTACTGGAGGCCCCGGGCTAGGCTCGTGTCCCACAGTGAGGACGGGACGGAGACAGTCACAGAAATTGGGTGGATGTGTGGGCTCTGGATTTGTTACGACACAATCACATTTCAGAAATTGCTGAGTTCTGGAAAACCTGCTGTTTGCTCAAGAATTGAGGGCGATGTGCTGGTCGGAAATGATGGGAAGAGTCGAAAGTCCCGTGTGAGTGAGTGTGTGTGAGAGTGAGTGTGAGAGCTGTGTGAGTGTGTATGAGTGTGAGAGTGAGTGCGTGTGAGCATGTGTGTGTGAGTGTATGTCTGTGAGTGTGAGTGTGTGTGAGAGTGTGTGTGTGTGAGAGTGTGAGTTTGTGTGTGAGAGTGTTAGAGTGAGTGTGAGAGTGAGTATGAGTGTGTGAGCTGTGTGTGAATGTGTGTGAGAGAGTGAGTGTGTGAGCTGTGTGAGTGTGTGTGTGTGTGTATGTGTGTGAGAGTGTGTGAGCGTGTGAGTGAGTGTGTGTGTGTGAGTGTGTGTGTGCAACTGAGACTGAATTGCATTCTGGACCCGAAGCTTTGAAGACTTCAGTTTCTCCATCTGTTTGTTGGAGAGAAGAATGACCTCATGGGTTCGTATTAATTTTTTGTTTGCACATCGCTTTTCCCTATAAAATTGTGATGGGCCAAGCTTCTTGGGGCAGGACCGTACTAAGAGATTTATTTCTCCAGAGAGCCTTGCACTGTGGCCAAAGCAGCAAGCTTGCGGGGGTCCACGTTCTAAACCGGCCCTTGGGTCCCTGCGAGGTGCCCAGGCCGGCTTCAAGCCCTCCTGGAATGCCGCAGTGCCTGCGGTGGGCGGTGGTTCCCGTGGTCGGGTCACAATGTGTAAGGCAGCCCTGGGCGACTGGAGGGGGCCTGTCTGCCTGCCGTATGGAGGGCGATGTGGCCAGCACGGAGGGCACCTCCAGCACCGAGAGCCACCTCGGCCAAGAGCCAGCAGGAAGACGGGGCCTCAGTCCTGGAGCCTCAAGGAGCTGAATTCGGCCCAGACCGGGATGAGCGCTGGGCTGGGTGTGGGCCGGGTGGGAGCATACCTGCAGACACCTTGGTTGCAGCCGGTGAGGCCCGAGCCGGGCCCCACGGAGGCCGGGCTGGACTACAGTCCGCAGAATCCGAGGGGGCAGCTGGGTGCGGCTTGAGGCCCTGCGTCTCTGGTTCTCTAGAGAACCGGAGGGAAACATCCAGAAACCTGCTGGGGACGCGGCCCGGGCGTGTGCACCACTGGGAGCCCAGCTCCAGGGGAGAGGGACGCTCAGCTGAGTTCCTGCAGCCTGGCCGATGCGTTCGAGGCCCGGGATGGACGGACGATGGACGTGAACGCACTTCGGGAGGAGAAAGTCTGAAAACCTCGAACGCGCTGGTGCTTCCCCAGCAAAGGCTGTGCCAGGGACGCCGTGGTCTCGGGCCCAGGAGGCCGGCAGCCGTGGGCCGGCTTCTCTCTGTCACGGGCCTTTGGGACTCGGTTTGGAACAGAGGTTGGATCTGAGCTTTTCCCTCGTTAGTGCTTTCTGTCAAATTTTGACATGTGGAGACGAGAGGAAGGAGTCGGGACGCCCGAGGTGCTTGCGGGGCAGTGGTCAGCGTGGGGGCCTTTCCCACGGGCGCACCTGGACCGGGGACCGCGGGAAGCTGGACTTTAAGGGCAGCGGATTCAAAGCCCCTGAAGGCTTTCTCACGCGGCTGTGGGACCAGCAAGGCCAGTGGTCCCAGGAGCAGCTCCGAGGAAGCGGGCACGCAGGGCGGCGCGGAACGTGGCCTCGAGGCCGTGGGTTCTCGGTGCTGCCGGCTCATCACCGTGGGGCCGGGGAGCCCCGCGCTTGTCCTCTGGGGGTGCAGGAGGCCCGCAGCCCCAGCAGCCTCCCCGCACAAAGGACTAGCTCCTCCGCGGGTCTCACCACACTCCCTCCTCCCAGGGGCTCAGCCCCGCGCAGAGCACAGCGCAGCCCCCGTGCGGGCCTGGCGCGGGCGAGGGGGGCGGTGCTCCCGGTCTGGCCTCTTCCTGCATCCGAACAAGTGCAGAGAACAGGCCGGTCGGCTTCCTGTCTCCTCCTGACAGGCGACCTGGTCGGATGACCCAGGAAAACAGAGCGAAACAGGGGTGTGGCCGCTTCCCCGGGAGCAGGAGTCCCAGGAGGCACACACGCGGAGTCAGCACGCGGTGGGCTCTGCATGAAAATGGTTTCCACCCCCCACGGCATCTACTCCTCTGGAGGGGCCACCCCAGCCTGCCGCCTTCCTCACCCCCCACCCCTGGCAGATCACAGAGAAACCCAAATGCAGATGTTTCCTCCAGTTGTAAAGTGAAATACGGTGTTTCCAATGTTTTTGTCAAACACAAGACCGTCAGCTGGTCTGGGGGCCCTGGCCATGCCTCCCGTTCTCCAACCCTCTGGCCCGGAGGTGGCAGGAGGGGGTGGTCGGGGCTCAGAGGGCAGGAAGGGGTGCGCGACAGCCCCAGGGGAAGGCGACTGTCCAGGGGCTGGACGAGAGCCCAGGAGCAGCGGGTGCAGGGCTGGTCTGCGGCGGGGTCGCAGCTCCTGGGCTGTGACGCTGAGGAGTCTGGGCTCGTCATCAGCCCGCCCTGAGTAAGAAGCACGGGCTGCCTCGGTGCCCTCCGTCCCACGCTTGGCTTGGGCCTGGGAGGGAACAGAAGGCCCACCGCCACGCTCCTGGGCAGACGTGGACCCGTCCGCGGAGGCCAAGGGCAGCGGGCATTCCTCCTGGGGGAGAGCTCTGCCCTCTTCACGCCCTTTCCCTGGGGTCCAGCCAGTGAGACCTGGTTTCTCCGCTCCCTGCCCTGTGCAGGCCCTGTGCTTGGTCTTGCAGGTGCACAGACAGACAGACAGACAGACAGGGATGCAGAAGCTCCAGGGATGAAGCCCCCAGATAGTCCTTGGTTGAATCCAGCTTCCTCCTTACTGGCAGCAGTGTTCTCATCTCTAAAATGGGATCTACATAGACCTCAGGGAGCTGTGGCTGCCTGTTCATGTATGTTTGGTAAAAACTATGGCTTTTCCATATTACAGGAGGCAGGTGCATAGAGGCTTGCTCTTCTCCTGGGCTCACAAGGACCACAGTCCCCAGCATCCCACACAAACTACATTTCCCAGCATCCCATGCAGATGACATCTCCCAGCATCCCACATGAACTACATTTTCCAGCATCCCATGCAGACTACATCTCCCAGCATCCCATGCAGACTACACTTCCCAGCATCCCAGGTAGACTACATTTCCCAGAATCCCTGGCACTAGGTGATGCTATGGACCTGGTTCCACCAATGGGATGTAAGGGAAGGGATCCGTGCTCCCCTGTCTCCCAGGTGGATCCTCCAGGTTCTTTCTCTTCCTGGATGTGGAGTGAAGACCACCCCCCCTTGGAGAAGGTGCTGAAGGTGGCCGAGCGCTTTTCTCCTGTTCCCTCATCCAGTTCTGTCATGTGAGCAGGAGATAAACTCCACTCTCTGGAGCCAGTGTGGGTGCCCTGCTGCGGCAGGCAGCCTGTCCCGCTCATACTTACAGTAAACGAGATGCTGACTGCAAAAGAAGCTCTTAGTACATGCTCAGTGTGGTGACGTATTCTACCGCAATTCTCCTGGGACGTATCCAGCACAATAAACATCCTGAAAAGGCCTGTCTACTCACTTATAGAGAACGGTGGAGGGACTGAAAATAGATGAACTAGGTCATGTGGTTCAGGTGGAAGGGGTTTAAGGGGATCTGTGAGGTCATTTTTTAAAAAATTATTTTGATCAAGCTCCATGAGAGAGGACTTACTTCTAAGATTGTTTATTTATTTGCTGGGGTTAGAATCGGGGCTGTGATTTTGGAGCACCTGCCTAACCCACGTGAGGGGGTAAGGTGAGGTGACGGCATGGCAGGCTCAGCCCACGGGCACACGCGCAAGCGGTTCCGCAGTTGAAGACCCCCCACCCCTGCCTCAGCCCGTCTCTCTCCCGCATCGCGGGCTCCGCAGTGCACGCAGTCCGGACACCCCCACCCGGGCTCGGGGGGCTTTCCGGTTAGCCGAGCCATCGCCCACCCTCCACCCCCGCCCCAGCCGGGTGAGACCCTGGCAGAGTCCTCTCTCCCGACCTCGCACCTGACATTTCTGCCCCTGATCCTGGAGTCCTGAGTCCCTGGACCCTTTCAGGTACCTCGTCAGGTCTCTGATGAGACCCCAGTGCCTCCGTCTGCACCTCAAGATCTCGCCCCATTGGGTCCCCGTGACCGCTCTGTGCCTTTAATTCTTTCCACCCCCCAGTTTCTTTCCTTCAGGTAGATCTCGCGTCCAGTTTCTCCCCTCTTAGAAAAGACTCCCTTGCTCCCCAGCCCCTACGAGCTAGTCTCCCATCCCACCCTCAGCTTTTGAAGCGGCCAGTCCTAAGGATAGAGGGAACCCCTTCCTAGTCCTTCAGAGCAGCTCTGCTCAGGCAGCAGGGACTGGGAGGAAGACCTCCCACCCACCCTTACACGGGTGAAATGAGGGGAAATGATTTCACCGCAACGGGGACCGTGGGAGCTCAGGGCAAGCAACACCTCGCAACGTCCCTGTCCCAGAATATCTGTGTGGTCATCTCACGAGAGGACCGTGAGGCGAGCGGGCTTCCCGGGACCTGGCAGCCAGGGCGGGTGCTCCCCCTCATGCACGGCGCCTTAGGAAGCGATCCTTTATCATCTCACTGTGTGGTCACGACTTGGAGGAATTTCTGTTTCCTTCTGCTCTTTTTCGGATTCTAAAAGCTGCTTGGCTTTCATGGCACGTGGGTCGTACAAGGAACCCTGCATCTCAGGGTACCACCCATGTCTTCCTGGGAGGCCCCTCCTCACCGACGCCTTAAAGGTCTGGGGAACTGCCAGTCGGCTCTGGACAGCGGCCATGCCCTGGGCCTCCGGGGGGAGAGGCACACGGGCTCCCTGCTAAGGCCGTGTTTGTGCCCAAGCTGTGTTCCTGCCCAGGATTTCGATGCTTACTCCTCCAGGGAACGATGTTTCATCTACGTGATAAAATAGATGAAAACGTGTTCAACAGATGAACACTGCACGCTGACATGTGACAGGACACGGTTCAGCCTAAAAAGGAAGGCGATGCCAACACGGGGGTGCTGTGCTTCACAAGAGACGTGATCACGGGGCAGACGCCCAGTGAGTCCACGTAGGTGAGGACCAGGGGGTCAGATCGCCTGGACGGTGGCGGCCCGGGGCCGGGGTGGGGGCTGGGAGTGTGTGTCTTAGCGGGGACCGGCTTTCCCTGGGAAGGGGAAGGGCTCCAGAGGTGACGGCAGCGGCGGCTGCACGACAGCGGGACTGTACACGTTGCTCCGAGACTGGACACTGACAGGTGGGTGAGACAGTACAGGTTACGCTATGTGCTTTTCACCACAATTTAAAAAATGCAGGTCAACACTCTCAGGGTCCTGTTCATCCCTCTAACCACTCACCCCTGCAAGACACGTTCACACCTGGAAGGAGGGCACCCACCACCCGACGCCTCTGGGTTCCCAACCCTTTCCACGCAGCATCTACGTCCCTTTCCTCCTCAGAAGTGACAGAAGTAGCAGGTCAGACGGCTCTGATTAAGTTTCACGGGGAAATGAAACACCCGAGGCTCTGTGCAGCTCTGCCCACCACGGGCAGGGCCCCCCGGGAGCTGCTTCTGAGATGCTGCGAGACTCCGCCCTCCAGCTGCATCTCACGGGGGAGCCACAGTGCCCTGGACCAGAGCTCCCAGCACAGGCTGGGCGGGCACTGGGGTGGACCGGGCTGGTCGGTTGTGCCCTGGCCTTGGGGAGCTCCTCCCGGGACCCCCTCAGGGCTCTGGGTGAGCTGTCTGCAGACCCCAGGGTGCATCACGGGGGAGGCTAGAAGAGAGAAATTCTGCCCGGGTCACAGGAGTCACCAGCTGTGACTGTCATCACTAGACCTGTCCAGAGAGTCCCTCCAGCTGGTCAAGACGAGGGCACCTTTGAATCAACGCCCCCCTCCTGGCCAGAGACCCTGGAGATGTGTCCCTTAGGGGAAAAGGAACAGGGAAGTCCAGGAACCAGGAGAGCCTGGGTGTCTCTATGAGATCGCTGGGTCCCGGCACCTGGGTGTGGAGCCGGAGGGTGAACAGGCGTGGGGTGAGGGCCCAGCAGCACGGGAGGGCTGGGGCCGAGGGGCCCGCCTGGTGGACTTGGAGTCTGGGGCCGCCGGCTGTCCCTGTGAGCCCTGCAGGTGCACTGAGCGGCTAGCCTGTGCGGGCAAGTGTGATCTGCGGGGCAGGTCGTAACAAGGCTTATTCTTCTGCGCCTGAGGCAGCAGTGCGACAGGAGGCCTGCGAGCCAGCCGTCACCGCGCAGCTGGCGGTTACACGGACGCCCGGCTTCTGCTGCGGTTTCTGGACCCCGAGCGCGTGCATTTAAGCGGCGAAACGGAGCTTGTCTTCATTTGTGTCAGGCTAGCCAAACACGTATACCCTTACTCACAGGTCGTGTGGGCAGGATTCTAACATTTGGAAAAAATGTTATTGATTGCCGAAGACTTAAGGAAGTAGGCATTTTTTTTTGGCGGGCATTTTGGCACTACCTACGGACACGTAAAAACTAGCATTTTTGCTTCTAGGACTGTATCCTGAAGACACCCTGGCCCAAGGATGTCCTGGTGTCTGCAGAAGGGAGCTCCCTGTCGGGTAACACCCCACCTAGAGGGGGATTGGGGGTGCAGGTCGAGCCTTCCCGCTGGGAAGGAGGGGCCCCTTTGAGAGGGAGTGAGACGTTTATTGGGCAGAGGGCACGCCTGCTGCCCGCTGGGCGGCAGGGGGTGTGCTGGTGAAGGGCGGGCCCTCGTCCCATGCAGACACCTAGGAAACACCGTGACCTGTTTCTATCACCGGGAAGAAACCGGTGTGCGGTGGGGCCGGGGGTCTCTGTGCCCCGGGCACGTTAGGCCGGGCTGTGTGCCTCTCTGTTCAGGGGGCGCTGTCTGAAGGGGGACGCGGGGACCGCCCGCCTTGGGAAGAGTCAGGGAAAGACACTCATGTCTCTCTTCAGGTCCCTCTGTCCCGCCTGCCTCTCTACCCGAGCTGGAGTTTCTTTTACAATAAAACACACTTCCTAAAAAGTGTTCAGCCTCACTGTCACCTGTCACTCCTTTTGGCGGATTCTGTGTCCTAAGTGGTTTTGCAGATGGTGGCAAGGTGCACGGGGTCTGTGGCCGGAGTGGCCGAGGGAGCCGCGCGGGTTTACGCCGCACGTGTGATGCCGCGTCCCCAGCACCTGGCTTCCGGGAAGCCGGGACACGCCTCTGATTGGTCCACAGCGGTCATGCACGCTGACCCCACAGGCAGCACTGCTTCAACAGAACAGGCCTCTTCTTCTAAGACCAGGTAATCGCACATATAGACATTTTAAAACGAAGCAAATGACAGTCAGTGGGGGTGGCGGGCTCTTCCGCAGGTTTCCTGACGCATCTGATAAGGCCCCTGTACCACGTGCCACTCACCTCCCTCAAGCGGGACCTGCCTGCAACATTCAGCTGAAATGAAAAACGAAATCCGCAGGCATTCTTGTGAGCGCGTGCACGCGTGTGAAACGACAGCCTATTTCTTCCTGCAGATCCTGATCAAGGACACTTGGAAACCTCTACACCGACACAGACGTGGCAGGATGCGTCTGTGCTTTGCAGAAGAAACAACTTTGTTCCTTCTCTTCCCAAGCCTCAGAACGTCATGAGTGTAGACCACAGTTTTCAGCATTTTCTTTGTCAGCCTGAGGGATGGGCGTGGAACCGTCGCGGCCGCCCCCCACCCCCGCCCCCGCGAGGAGCCCAGGCAGGCGCGCTCACCTGCGGTGTGTGAGGAAGCTGCCGCTGACGTGCCCGGACCCGTCGCAGCCCGGCGTGGGGCACGACATGCCCTCCGTCTTGACCGACTTCCAGGAGAACTGGGAGCCGTTGAGGTACCCGTCCTTCTGCCTCTTGGCTGCCAAGGGGCACCCGGACGCGCTGCGGTGAGAGGCATACTTGCCGGTGATGTGGCCCTGGCCGTCGCACCCGGGCACGGGGCACCTGGGGGACAGAGGATGTGCGCTTGACTCTCTGGCCACCCTCCACCCGGAGGCCCCGCAGCAAAGTCAAATTAACCGGACACGAAAGGAAAGCCAGCATCCTCTGCTCCAGCAGAAGGAAAGAAAAAGAAAAGAAATAAATAAAAATCGCTCACAGACGCCACCTCGTGGAGCCTCGCAGTAGTGCGCCCTCCCGGAACCGGGTGCAGGGCAGGTGCGAGGAAGCTGTCCCGGAACAGAAGGTCCCGGCTTAGCGAGGGATGCGCACACGATGGTGAAAAAGCAGAACCGGTTTGTTGGAGCAAGTGAGTTGCAGGCGTTGGACAGAGTCACGGCTCTTATGGTGGAGATGTGCAAAGTCAATGGGATATTATGGGATTCTTTTTCAAAGATGATCTTATACACCTGTGTTCTCGGGCGCTGGAGAACATTTATTTGTTGGCTGTGTTTTCTGAGATCACAGGATACCCTTCCAGCGAGGCAGGATTTTGAGCAGCAGAGGTGGTATTTCGTTAAGTTTCCTGGAATAGCTTTGGCACGGGGCACCCCAGGAGCATTTTTTTTTTTTAATAAAATAAATGGGAAAATCATGGGCTGGAGCTAAAGTTCAACAGCAGGCTAATCAAATCGCGCTTCTCAAACTTCTCTAACCGGGTTACGGCCACGGCCTGAGGACTCACGGCCAAGCCGCAAACATTTTAATTTTAATTTTTTTGTTTCCATCAAAACTTTCCTCCAAAGACACGGAGTGAGATTAAAATTTCAGGAAGATGGCAACAGGTTTATCTCACAGATTTTTGAGACCCAGGCTCACTGGGCAGTGATTTGGGGCAAATGCCTGTGGGGAGGGGTGGGGGCCTGGCCTTCGACCCTGGCCTCCAGCCCGCCAGAGGGAGAAGCAGAGCACAGACGTAAGCTGGACGTCAGCCAAGTGTTCACTTCAGTGCTGTGGTTAATAACTTCACGTCCTCTCATGAACCTAGCGTTCCCAGTTAAGTAAGCTGCTCTTCCCAGCGAAGGGTAGAGGGAACTTATAATTCGGTTACTCAGAGCATCGAATGGGTGCATATTTGGTTATCGCCTCACCGGTCACCTAGAGGATGTTTTTGGCCAGTTAGCAGGCGTGGGTGGTTCTGGTTGCGATGCTGCCACCTCCGACGTGACCGACCTCTCTAAGTCCGCCCCCCCACCCCGCTCCCGGCGTGTCCTGACCGCCCCCGGCCCGCGTACCTGATGGGCTCCTGGTCCTCCTTGTCCTCTTTGCTCTGTGCTATCCTGATGCCACTCTTCTTCGCTCTCGGGCAACCTGAAAGGCTGAGGAAGAAGCGTGATTTCAGAAAGCGTCCTGTGCCCTTCAACCTGCGGGCCCCTTTCCTGTCGATGGTGCCTTGACTCAGTTTCCTCCAGAAGCCAGTGCTTCTTGGCGTGAAAACAAAATCCAGGGGAGGGAGTCCTTTTGGGAACAGCCCCTCTATGCTTCTCCAGGCCTTCAGACACTGTCGGCGCCCGCCCCCTCCCTCCCAAGGGCACCCAGAGCCTGGTGGGGAGAAACCGGCCCCGGTAGAGTCAGGAGTCCCCAGAAGAGGCCAGGCTGACTCACCGGAGGGGGGGTGCTCTCCGCACAGCAGGGGCCACGGTGGGGAAGCAACACGCCCGCACCCCTCTGGGTGGTCGCGCCTGCAGTCAGACGCCAGAGCCCTCCTGGCGTGGGGTGGGCTCCACGGGTCACCTGTCCCCGTTACCTGAAGTGTGGCTCCCGGTGGCACCTGCACAACGTGCGGTGCAAGTTGGCCAAGTTTATTTTGTTTAATTGTGGGGATTTGGGGAAAAGTGGCTCACATTATCCAAAGGAAAATTTCCAGCTGGAATGTCTATATCTGAGTATTTTTCGGTTACACAGAACAAGCGGAATTCTTTGCAGGGATCCGGGCACTGGACCATTTCCGGAGCTGCCCAGGGAAGCGTGGAGGCGGGGGCCGCGGGCCGAGGCAGGGACGTGCGCCGTGTCTCCTCTTCCCGGCTTCGGTGCATGCCCTCTCGTTGGCACTGGCTTCTGTCTGGGCACGCTGGTCCTCGGCCAAGGGCCCTGCCGTCCTGGGGGACCCATCACCCTGTCACCACCGTCTCCCCAGGGTGGGTCCGTGCTTGCGCAGCTGCCCGGCCGCTCCATGTGAATCTGCACCTCACGGGCGGAGGCGGCCGCAGGGTCTGGAGCCCCGGGCCTGAGCCTGGGGCGGATGGGTGTCGGGTCCCCAGCCCCCGGGCCCTCCTCGTCCCGTTTTCTCGTGTCCCAACTGCCCTCGCAGGCGGCCTCACCTGTCACCCTCTACGGGACAGCGGAAGACAGGGCTTGCCTCGAGTCCCACTTTCCTACTACCTCCATCTCTCTCCTCCCTTTTCTGATAAAAATTTGGAAAGCGGGGTCTGTGTTTTCCCCGCTCCGGCCCCCACTGGGGTCTTTTATGAGAACCGCTCTTGCGCGGGTCATGGTGACCCGGGGGCGGGGACGCAGCCTCCGCAACGCGTGACCGTGACCGTGACCGTGACCGGCCGCGGCTCCTGACGTCCTGCTGGGCCTGTGGCCGCCTCGGCTCCGCCGTCCAGCGTCGCTGGCTCTGCCTGTGCTGACCCGGGCCCCCGCCAGGCCCTCCTCTGTCCTCACGCTGCCGCGGCGCCTGGGTCTCCAGGTACCAGGCGGCGATGACGCCCGGCTGCCCCTCTGCTCCCAGGACCGCGGCCTGTGGGGACGGTACGCCCGTCACTGCTGCTACAGGAAATCCCCCTCCTCCCCGACTGAGCCCACCTCACTTGTGCCTGCTCCTCTCAGTGGCCAGAGGCCGGTCGCCCTTGGTGGCTCCTGTTCCCGGATGAGGCGTCAGGGCAGCACTGACTCCGCTGCGCTCATGTGCCGTCTGCTTAGTCTCCGGGCTCCTGACTTGCTCAGGACGGGCCCACATCCCTCCACGCAGCCCCCGAGGCTCCCTGCTCGCTGCCCCACGCCATCCTCTCGGAGGCTTCCGGCACCTCCCCGTTGTGGCAGGGCCACCCTTGGACCCGACATCCCTCATTGGTTGCTGGTCCATCCTCGTCTGCTTGGCCTCAGCCTGGATGGCGCTTCCTCCAGGAAGTCCTCCTTGACCTCCTGCCGTCTTGACAGCAGCCTAGGGCTCACGGGGCCCTGCTCTCCGTGGTGTTTCACACTCCGTCCTGCTGGCCGTCCATTCCCTTGTCCACACATGTGTTAGTTCCATGTGTTTGTTCTCCTTTCTTTCTCTGACTCCCAGGCCGGTGCCTTGCACAGAGCAGGTCACAGTTAGATGTTGTCGTGAGCTAATGAGTGATTAGGAGGGGTGGGAGAGGACGCGAGGATTCCACCTGGGGGCCTGTCTCTCCGGCCTGTCCCTGGACGGGGACCTTAGTGCTGAAGGGAAGCCAAGGCCTGGACGCCAGCTGGGGCATCCGGCTCTGTCCTGCCCCGCCTTCCGCCTCTTTCACCTTGAACTTGGGAGAGAAGGGAGCCTCTGGGCCCCCTCCGAGACAGGGCTGGGAGCAAAAATGAACTGGAACAGAACCAAACCAGAACAAATAGCACAGCAGGGAACTTAGTCTGGACCTGACTCTGGCTCCAAGGAAACCTTGGCTCTGACTCAGGGCTGGTCTGGAATCCCAGCATCCTCGCTGGGGGCCGGCTCTCCCAGGCTTGGCAAGGCCGGCCCATGGGCAGGAAGGGGCACGGTCACCGCTGCGTGCGGGTCCCGTGTGCTGGCCCGTGAGACACGTGCACGTGGGGCATCTCTGACGGCCTGGGTGAAGAGCTCTGCGGCCCGTTAGGGCCGGGGCCGGTGCTTCCTGAGAAGGGCGCCTGTCCTGAGTGTGACTGGGACACGTCTACCTCACGTGGGCAAGGCCTCCCAGGCTCCGTGGGACCAAGTCGCAGATCTCAACCCCGCGTGCCCGGAGGGCAGGCCGTGCCCGTGCTATGAAACCCCAGAGTGACGGTGCCCAGGGAAACAGGACTTGACCACGGGGGGCTGGGGACCCCGTGCCGCTTCCTCACGTGCCCTTAGGATAAGAGCAACACTCGCGGCGGGTCAGAGCTTTCGTGCGAGGCGCTCCTGGCCTGTGGTCAGTGCTCCGCACAGCCTGGCTTCTGTCGTCGGCGAATGTGCTGGAGCCGCGGGGCGGGCGGCTGCTCTGCGGGGCGGGGGCGGGGGCGGGCCCGGGGGAGCCAGAGGCGCGCAGCACCACCGCTTGTGAAAGGCCTGGGCGCCCCCTCCGTCCAGGAGCACGTGCGCGGGCCTCCAGGCTGTCAGCAGGTGGGAGGACGGAGCGGGACGAGGCCCGGGGGGCCCAGGGGGGCCTCACCGAGCGGCCGCTGAGCCAGCCCGTCTGGAGACCTCAGGAACAAGCCAGCCTGGAGAAGGGGCAGGAGGAGAGGAGCGGTGCCTGGAAGTGGGATCCTTGTCGGGTTCTGTTGTTGTTGTTTGAAGACAAGGTGACCGGGACACAGCCTGAACGCCTCTGTGTCTCCACCGAGGACGGACGGGAGACAAAGCGTCTGATGACCGGTGTTCGTCGACAGAGCATCAGAGACGGTCAATAACGGAGATTAAAATGAATTTAAGAAAGCTTCGGAGGCCATGCTGAGACAGAGGACCGCACCCCCACTACAGCCCCAACAGGAGCAAAGGCAAATCCGACCCCGCCTGGGGGGCAGTGCTCCTCCTTCCCTGGGGGAGCCGACGGCGCAAGCCTCGCGGGTCCGCGAGAGCCCAAGGTCCACCCAAGACCAGAGGTGACGCTGGCGGCGGCCACTCGGCTGAGTTTCGTCTCTGACACATAACCACTCGGAGTCTGTTTCCTCAGCGCAGAGAGAAATGAAATGACCTGCCGCTTGGGGTGGCTCTGAGGACGGCGGGGAAACAGACATTCCTAGTTCCCGGGACGGTGCCCGGGACACACACTCCTCGGTGGCAGCTACGTGAGGGAGAGGTGACATCCTGTAAAGTAGAGAGAATGTGAATGTGCGTCTTCGGCCTGGGGGGGGTGGTGGGACTTGGGGTCTACAGCCCAGCTGCTCGGGGGTCTGAGGGTCCTCCTGCCGTGGCGTCTCTTCTCCCGGAGCCCAAGGAGGAGTGGGAAGACCTCTTTTTGTTGTACTTTGCTTTACGGTGCTTTGCAGACCTTGCGTTTTTCACAACTTGAAGGTGGTGGCCACTCTGAGTGGAGCAGGTTCTATAAGCGCCATTTTTCCAACAGCATCTGCTCGCTTCGTGTCTCTGTGTCACATCTGAGAAATTCTCACGGCGTTTCAAGCTTTTCCGTTATTGTTGTGTCTGTTACAGTGGCTTGTGATCAGTGATCCTTGATGTTACTATTACAAAAAGATTACCACTCGCTGAAGGCTCAGATGATGCTAAGCATTTGTTAGCAATATGGCATTTTTAAATCAAGGTGATCACATCGTGTTTTAGATGATGCACTAACAATGCTACTGTACACTTGAGAGACCACAGTCTAGGGCGAACGTAACTGTTACGTGCACGTGGAGACCGAAAATGCGTGACCCGCTTTATCGCGGGCTTCGCCGCTGCGCGGTGGGTGGTCTGGAACCGAACCCCGTGTCGCTGAGGCGCTGTGATGTCTGCCACCTGAAGGCTGAGGATTCCTAAGAGGATTTTCCCTATGACGTGCATGCAGGTAACATCACGTGCCGTGTGAAACAGACCACATGGGATCCACCCGGGAAGGCGTGTTTCTACAACCTTCCAGGGCCATCGGGCCTGAGGGTCGCTTTTGTCCTCCCATGGTGCCCAGTGTGCACAGGACCTGGTACCCTGGCCCCGCTTCTGCTCAAGCCCACTCTAACTTCTACGCACCGAAGGTATTTACAGCATAAATGATGCTGTGAAACGGGCTCTACTTTTAACATGCCAACCCACCTAGCTGTGCTGAAAACCACATCAAATTTACTTTCCAACTGTACACGCCAGTCCTGGTGTTAGTACTCCAGGCAGAGGGTACAGCGTCAAGTCAGGCTTATATCACAATTGATTCACAAGTTTATGCTATACGGACACCCACCATTCTAAAATACAAGTTAAAGCATACAACTGTTTAAACTAAATTATGAATAAATTTATATGATGTCAAATCAAAAAAAAAAAGGAGAAAAACAGACATCTGGACATGAAAAGACGAGTAAGGGTTCACTTTTAGTTTGCAGGCATTATCCAGAGTTCTCACCTTGGGAGGACAGAGATACATTCTGAGGTAAAATGAGGAACAGCATAGAATGTGCTTGACTGAGATACTTAATGAGAGCTTTATTTAATTTTATTTCATTTATTTCATTTTCTCTAAACCAGTGCTCCTACTCTGGAGATCCCGTTTGGAGGTATTCACCCTTGTTGTACATTCACGATACAGAGGCTGGCCCCGGGCCGCCTGGCAAGGCTCCTCTTGACCCTGTGGTGCGTGGCGGTGGCTCTGGGAACACTGGGGCACGTCTGGGGACACCTGGTTATTACGCATGGGGGTGGCGGGGCCACCGGCATCTAGCGGGCGGGGGCAGGGGTGCTCCCCGGGTGGCAGCCCCCAGAGCAAAGACTGCTCTGACCCCCATGTCACAGTGCCCAGGTGGACAGCCCTGCCTAAAGGAGGAGGTGTTTTCATCAAGTGGGCATGAAGAACCCGCCATAAACCGCGTGGTTCCGTCTCCTCGTTGGTGTTCCCAGGCCTGTGCTCTTTCAACAACGCTCCCAACGGTTGGAAAGTGGACACGGACGCCTGTGACGCGCCGCAGGACCCTCACGAGGACACAGCCCGCCCTGCGCGCTCAGGCCCTCAGCCGAGCCGAGCCTGCGGGCCGGGGGCGCCCGTGCCCTGCTCCGAACGCCCGACCTGGTCCCCGGGGCGGCCGCACGGCGTGGCTCCGCGCTGACCCACCCGGCGCACGGACCCCTCCCTCCCGCTGCCTCCTTCTCTCTCTCTCTGTCTGCTCTGTTTTGCTTTGCGGGGGGCTGTTGAAAGCTGAAGGGCTCGTCCGCGCTCCGCTGCCCCCTGCGCGAGCTGAGCGGGAGGGCGGCCGGGGTCCCCTGCGGACCCCTCACACGCAGCTCGCGCCGCGAGGGTCTCCGTCCAGACAGGCTCTCGTCCTCCCCTCGTCTCCTTGATCCTCACTGAACACCCCAAGGAGTTCCGTCTCCGGCCCGCAGGGTCTACACCCGCCTTTGCGGAGACGTTCCGCCAGAGGCTCTTTCAGTCCACTCCTGACCGGGGGCCGGGTGTGTACCCTGCTCAGCGGCCCTGGGGGAGCGTGGCACTCCTGTCCCGTAGGACCGACTCTCCATGCTGCACCCGGACGCTCCCTGCCCTCCGGGACCGGTGGGCGGGGCCTGGGACTTCACGGTCAAGCACGTCCCTGCGTTCAGCCGCGCCGATGCCTGTTTGTAGCAACCCTGTAGCCGTGCGGCGAGACCTCAGCGTTTAAGAGACGAGCTCTTGGTGGGATTAGCATGCTTGCCTCTCAGGGGCTGTCCTCAGGCATCTTACAGCACCTGGCTCTTTTCCTCATCCCTTTTCTATTTAGAAAGACGTGCCCCTGGGTGACTTGAGAAACCTCTCTTGCAGGTGGAGCTGGTGGCACCATGAGGGGGGCGTGGGGGGTGTGGCCCTGAGAGCTGGTTGAAGTGAGGCCCTGGGGACAGCCCTGCCTTGTGGGCAAGGGTCTCTGGACCCTTCATTCACCAGTGGAGGCAGCCTGAGCCGGTGCGGAGCCCCCACAAGGGGTCTGCAGCGCAGCGTACGGGGGCCGGGAGGGTCGGGGGAACGTACCTCCGATGGGACGCGTAGTTGCCGGTGATGTGCCCGGAGCCGTCGCAGCCGGGAGTGGGGCACCTGCAAACACAGAGGATGGAAAGGCATCAGATCCCCTGAGCAAGGGACTGTCTCCTTCACCCAGATGCAGAACCTCCTGATGGAGGAGGCGAGACGGGACCGGAGGGTCCCTGCTGGGCGGCTTGGACCCCCTTTCCCCCCACGCACAGCGGTGCCGTCCAGGGAGCGGGGGTCTGGGGGCAGCCACCCCTTGTCCGCAGCCCCGCAGCACCGCCGTCCCTGGGCGCTCACCCTGTGTCCCACCCCCTTCCCATTACTTCACGTTCAGTGAAACCAGTCACAGCGGGGCCTGTTGTTGCACCATCCACACAATGCAAGATTTCTGCATAAAAAGGTACACACGGTGGCCTGAGGCCGGTCTTTCTCTAAACTCCAAACGCCAGCGTTACAAGGAGCCCGGCACACGGACCCCTCCCCGGCCCTGCTCCTGGTGGACCCCAGAGTGCGGTGCTGGCAGCCGCCTGTGCAGCCCTGGGAGTTAGCCCCGGCTTTCAGACCCCGTGTCAGGCACTCAGGTAGCTCTGATTAATCTTAAAATCCTTGTTACTCTTGACCGACTTGAGCAGGGCACAGACATCTCGTCAACCAGGCCAAGTCAGCTGAGATGCTTGGGTTAGTTCGGGCACCTACGCTGCCTGTGTCTAAACCTTTCCAGGCAACTCCATCCAGTCTCTTAACCACTGCATCGCCACTGTGCGAATGGGAGAGGATGTTTTTTTCAAAGAGGTTTAAGACCATCGTCCTGTGTGTCATTTCTTAAATACACCATCTCACGAACAAGTAGTCCTACAAAGACCGTTCTCCTTAACTGCTTCGGCTGCGTGTGTACCCACCAGGACCAGAAGAAATAAGAACTAAAGGTAAGAAAAAGTATTCTTCCTTTTCAGCAAATGTTAACGCTCCACAAACAAGGATGAACTGCTTTAGTATCAACACCACCACCGGCAGTAACGCTCGGATGGTTCCCTGTGACCCAGCCCCGCTCAACGAGCATCTGAGTTCCTGGCAAGGAAAAAGCCACACATTTGATACGGGGAAGATTTGTCAGTGCTTCCTGGAGATCTCAGATTGCTTTCCACTCGGAAAGCCACGCTGGGTGTTGGATGTTGACCTGAGGCCAGCTGATGACTTGCTGCAGGCAGACGTCCTCACAATCGGTGGGCGTGTCTGGGAGCGTGAGGGGCACCCTGCAGCTGGGCTGAGGTCAGGGGTGCGGGTGTCACCGTCTGACACGTCGGTGTGCAGTCAGTCGTTGGCATTTAGAAACTGCTCCTTCTCGTTCAGTCCTGGGAGAGGAGCAGGACTCCAGCCCGCAGGTACAGAGCTGATGGGAAGGGTTACAGTTTACTTTATAGCCTGTGCTGTGGGAGAGCCAAAAAAGCACCGGGGGAAAAGGGGTAGAAAAACTGTCTTTATGTGGAAGCGGAATCGGGACGTAAAAATAGGAGTTTGAGGCAGAACGCGTTTAACAGTGTCGGTCCATCAAAGACGACACCGGAATCAGATTGTTGACCTGATTGCCATTAAAGGAACAGCTGTTCATGAACTTTGAGCTTAGTCACAAGGCTGTTCTGTCAATTATAACGTAAATGACTGAATTTAACTAGCTGATTTCCCAAATGGTACCTCCTGTGGAGACACCCCAACCCAGAGGGAGGCCATTTGGAAAGCAATAAAAATCACTCTAAGAGAAGCTAATCTCCATGCACCTTTCTGTTTTGAAAATGTACCAGGAAACAGAAATGTTTCCCACCAGCCAATAATATACATGTGGCCTTGCTTTTCGGTCAAAAAAAAAAAAAAAAAAAAATCCTTCAACTCTTCCTAATTTAAGAGCCTAGTGCAAATTTATTTAAAATTTATTCACTTAAACATGAGTAGAAATTTGTTAGAGTCTTTTTTGGTAGAGGCAGGAGGAGGTTGACATATTCTGTTCAAATTTAAGTGCGGCATCGTAACCAAAACCATGCAAACGAAAATAAGATCTTACTAATTATAAAAAAAGAGAGAAGGATTTCAGAGTAGTTTCTGTGTCTTTAAGCCGTTTACAAATGCAACATCTGATCAAAAAGAGGCCTTTGAAATGCTTTTTGTCACCATGAAAGCAAAGAAAATACTGCTTTGGCTCTTTTTCAGAGCTTTCACAGTGTCAGGAAAGAAAGAAACATTGCCAGAAAGAGGCCTGGCTTTCTTGAAAGGTTTGTTCTCAGTTTCCGGGTTTCAGGTTGGGCAGATGGGGTCCAGTCCCCGGCCTGCCACTTGCGGGCTGCGAGCACGTAGGGAAACGGAAGCCCCCAGGGTCACGGCCCTCGACCGGGGGAAGAGGAGCGGGGGCCCTGCTCTGCGCTTGTCAGAGGGGGCCTGAGGGGGGCCTGCCCCACGCCCCGCGGGAGGCCCGGGACCTCGGGGCGCAGCCTGCTCTCAGGGCTCCTTGCCTTTCTGAACACAAGCTCCCAGCACCCACCCCTGAGAGAGCCAGCTCTGGTTTCCGGAGGCTGGTAGTTTGGCGTTTTCACCTTCAGGTGGTGCTTCTGGACCGCACGAGGCAGCCCAGGATGCGTCCTCGACCACTCTTGCTTCCGCCGGCTCCACGGTGCTCATTTTCGTCTTCCTGTGCAAGACGTTAAGGCTTTTCGAAACGCTGCGGTTTGCACACAAATTTCCTTGCTCTGATAAAGTGCGACATTAAAAAATACAGTTTTCTGCAGGGGGTGAATGAGGAAGTGCCTATTCACGTAACAGAAGGGGTCTTCGCTCCTCAGATGGACCGGCTCCAGGATGCTGGCTAACAGGCGGGGGTAAAATCCATGCACAGAAATCCGATGTGCACGCACCCACCGGACAGCACGTCTCTTCCGCGGAGGGAGGCCGGGCAGGACCCTGCAGACCCCCGGGGGTGGAACCAGATGGCAGCCTGTGCCGCACAGCTTGGGTTTAGAAATGGTAGCAGAGATTGACTGGGTTTCCATGGAAACCCCCGGCAAGGCAGGCCCTGGTGCTCCCGCTAGGCGCCTGGCCTCGGGGAGGCCACCCCGGCCGGCGGTCCTCCTTCCTCCCTGCCAGTTGTCACCGACACTTGCACCAGGTCTGTTTTAAGTTCCCCTGGTTACAGAGGTAAAGCTGTGATAAATAAAACACCACTTCTTCATGCTTTTCCCTCCACTCCAAAGGTACTATGGGTAAAAACACTCTGAGACAGGAAATGATGAATCCGTAAACTTAGAATCTCTGTATATTCCAGACAGAAATACTTGTGTCCCTTCGTCTGGTCTGTGATCTTCCATTTGCCTTGGGATTTAAGTAATATCGAGAGAGAGTAATTTGGGGATAGTTTATGTTATCATGTGGCTGGAAAAATTGGTCTCATGTATGTATTTAAAAATGTCAATGGAAAAATTATAATAAAATGCTTTAAGCTGTGTTTATATTTTTGCAGAATCCAGGCAAAATCTAAAAAGAAAGAAAGTCAGGACTACTCACAGACTTCTGGATTTCTGATTTCCTGGAACCAGCCTTTCTCAGTGGGAACAGATTAGGTTTCTGTGGTTGTTGCAGGTCTAAGACGTCAGAGAGGGCTCTGAGCCTGGACGTCCGGGAAGGCCCTTTGTGGTCCTGACTTCCTCTTAACCACCTGCCCCCTGATGAGTCGCTGCGGCTCGCCCCTCCGTGGCGGTCGTGAGACGCATCATCAGAGGAGAACCTACCACCTGTGCGTTACAGAAGGTATACGGAAACCCGCCACATCGCGCAGGTGCTCCTCACAAAGTGCGGCCACAGACCCACTTCTCACTTCGCCTCTGATGCGTCCTTCTGCGAGACATATCACCCCTTCCTGTGGTTTTTCTCCCATTTACAAAACCACGACCCTGACACAGGGTCGCAGATGTGGCAATAGTTCAATGTACCGACTGAAGTCGTGTTATCACTTAATTATTCATGAGAATATCTTTGAAGTGCTTCCTCCATGCTCTGTCATCCTCTCTCTCTTTTGAAAAGAAGCGTGAGGACTTGATAAGTAGCTGTCGTACGTAAGACGTCGGAAGTACGGCATTTTCTTTGCCAGGGGAGTGCCTCTCCGTCAGCGATGCACGCGCTGCCGTCCTGGGCAGAGAAGGCGAGCCGCCACACCGGCCCCCCGGCGGGGAGGCAGCGGACTCCCCGGGAGGACATCCAGGGCGGCCTCAGACCCACGTGCGCTTGTTCTCAGGGATCAGGGCTGCCGCGCGGGAAGTGGAACCAGAGCCGGGCAGTCTCTCTCCACCCACGTGGGGGGCAGCCTCGCGGCCGAGAGGCAGGACCCCCGAGGGGTCTCGGGCTGGGGGCGGTTGTGGTCCCGGGTGACCCCGCCTGCCGAGTGCCTGCGACGCCAGCAGGACGGGGGCCCATCTGCTCAGAGCCACTTTGCAGGGAAAAATGTTAGGAGGAGACTCACGGTCTCGCATCTTGATAAAGTCAGGGACTTACTTTTAGAAATCTCACAAGTAAAGGCTGACAGTACGGCCCACAGGTGTGAACTGGCCCTGGCGCTCACCTCACCTGGTTGAACCCACCCTATGAGGTCAACCAGCAAACATACCCTGATGCTGACGTAGTAGCTGAAACAGACAGAAAAGTGCTCACTGAGTACCTGGGGTGGTAACGTAAAAGGTCAGACCCGGGTTCTGGGGGTTCTTTGGAGAATTCCCAGGCGAGCTTCTTTAATAGTCTTTTGTCCCTTTCTTTTACGACCACTCTATTGTGTCAAGTAAAACACAAAATACTTTCAAATTTAAATACTCTCAACTTTAAAGGAAATCATGAAAATGTAAAATCAGGCCTTATCTTTAGTAGCAAAATAGACTTGTAATTGGAATGATTCTGGTCACCTGTGTAAAGACTTGTCCTGTTTACATAAGAAGTTCAGGTCTAAACATTGTTTTTTTTGGCTGAAAGAGATGTGGGTCTAAGAATGTATTTCTTTTGAATTTTTTGTCACATAAATGGGAAACAATAAAGGAATGCAGAGGGTGCAGAGTGAAGGCATTTAAAGTAGAAACCTGATCTGTGCTGATTCTCCGGCTGCCCCCCCTGCAGTTTTCTCCCCAAACAGAAAGAAACCAGGTCACCTGAAAGCAACATACATCACCTCTGTCCGTTTCCCATGTGCATTTCCTGAAACTCAAGGAAATCCAAGATCTCCTAAATCGCTCTTCAGATTGTACAACAACCAATAATTTTCTCTTTTGTTGGAATTCGGTGTTGAGTACGCAAATTCGACCTTTACTCTCCCCCCTCCCCACCCCCCACAAGCACGCCTCACTGGGAGCCGCCCCGCTCCCCCCCCACCCCCGCCCGGCCCCGCCCCCAGTCCCATGTCTCTTGTCCTTTGCCCGCCTCCTGTTAAAGGTAGCAGGTGACACAGCATCGCGGGCCCTTGTTATGCCACCTGCACGGCCACCGCTCGCCTGCAGAGGGGGCTGGTGGGTGGCCCTCTGTCCCCGGCCCCTCGGGAGGCAGGTCCTGGGGAGGTGTTTGCAGACAGGCCTCCCATCTTCGTCCCCAAGACACACCCCAAGGTTTCTCCCTGTCTCCTTCATTCCCAAGAGTCATGTGATGGTCTTTACCGGGGACACTCGGGAACTTTGGGGATGTTGAATTTCTACACATTTCAAGTTCTGATACTAGTAGACTTTGGGGTGAAGGTGTTGCTTTCAGATATGACATGTAAGCCAAAACCACATTTTCCTTTTGGTTCCAAGTACTTTTAAAGTTACACTCAAATTCAAACAAGAAGCGAAAAAGAGTCATAAAAGTACCCTTAACATAATTTAAAAAAAATGCATTTTGGTGATTCAGATGACATTTTGGAAAGGGTTAGGCCTCAGGTTAAGAGAGCAGAGTGGCATCCTGAAGAGGACGTTCAGAGCTGTGGTTCCAGGGGACCCGGGGCTGCTAGAACGCCCACGGAACTGTGGGCCGGGGGGCGGCAGGCGGGCGCGGGTGGTGGCTCGGTAGCGGCAGGGTTCACCAGGGCCACGGTGCCCGATGACCGCACTGCCTAGAGCGCAGGCTGCGTTCTGCAAAGTCCACACGGGTGATACGCTTACCGCACAACCTGCTGATAAACGGTGTTCACTAGCCGGTTTGAGTTCTGACTGAGAGGCTTGCCCGCCCGCCATCAGCCTTGAGTCACCTCTAGGGAGAGCTGTGAGCATCCTCTCTGCCCGTCCCCCGCTCAGGCCCCGGGATGCCCTTGGAGAGTGAGTGCTGCCCGGGCCCCGGCTGTCAACGCTGGACCGCGAGGGCTCCGGGGCGCTGGACCGCGAGGGCTGCGGGGCGCCGGCCCTCTCGCGGGTCCGTTTCCGGGGGCCCTCGAGGGGCGGTCCGGCTGTGTGGGGAGCGGGGCGGGGGCGGGACGGGGAGGGGCCGCGACGCCAGTGCTGCCGTTCACACGCACGCAGTCTCGCATGTTGCAGGCATGCATCTGTGTTGCTCACGCCTCCCGTCGGGGCTGGGGCTGACGCGGGCCCCCGGGCGGGCGCCGCTCGGAACCGCGGCCCGTCGCCCCGGGTACCTCCAGGGACAGGCTCCTGCCCGGGGCGGCCAACGTACCTAGCAGTCCTGACGTCCCTCTCCATAACGGGAGGCGTCCATGGGGCACTGCTGCCGGAGCACATGCACGTCCAGCAGCAGGGGAGCGGCTAGACCGGAGCTGGGGCAGCCGCGGTCAGAATTGCAATTGGACGCGAGGACCCATGCAAAAGAGAACACACAGAAGGTGACTTGGAGAAGCCGCCGCTCCCCCGCCAGCCGGCCACGCGTCCCGGGGCCGAGACCGCGCGGGGCCGGGGCCTCAGGGCGGGCGTGCGGGGCCGGGGGTGCGGCGGGCACTCACCTTCCTCGGCGGCCCTGAGCGCTCGGGCCGCGCGCCGCTCACGCGCGGGGAGCCGGCACCCGGACTCGCGTGCGCCCGGGGGCAGGGGCTGCTCCCGCCCCGGAGCAGGCTGGGGCGCGGGAGGGTCCCCGCTGCTGCCCCCACAGCGGCCTCGGCCACGTCCCCCCCCCTCCGGTGGGAAAGCGTCCGTGACCGTGTCCAGGGGTCTTTGGAGGGAGGAGGCCGACCCTGGACTGGTGAGCGGGCGGGGCTGAGGTCCCCCGAACAGGATGGGGTGGGGTGGGGGGCAGGGATTCTCGCGGGGGCTGCGGGCGCGTCCAGGACAAGCTTCTCCACGCCGCGAACCGAGGGGATGGATGGCACTTGAGGCAGAGGGGGACCGCCACCCGCCCGGGGACCCTCCAGGCAGGCACGCACCGGCCCCGCCCCGCCGCCCAAGGCCGCGGGGACCGGAGGGGCAGCTCGGGACCCGGGGCCGAGGGCGCGGCCCAGCGGCGCCTGCCGGGTGGACACAGACTTCGGCAGCAGGGGGCCGCGGGGCCCCGTGGCCGTGACGTCAGGACGGTCAGAGCCACGGCGACCCCGTGGCCTCCAGCGGCTGCAGCTCTGCCCACCGCGCCGGACCCTCCTTGCCAGGCAGCGGGGGAAGGGTCAGGGTGCTACCATTGAACAGCAGGTCCGTCTCCCAAGCTGTGGACCACCGCCCGCGTTTGGGAGGCAGGTCGTGCGGGGCAGGGTGGGGAGGGGACCGGCCACGCTGTCCCTTCGAGATGAAATCTTGTGCCCACGTCTTACGTTCTCACTTTTTTTCCGCTTGTCTCATATAAAAATTATTTTATTTCTTGAAGCCTCCATCTCATCTCATAGAGAAAGTGTTTTTCTAGTCTAAGCAGGAGAAATTTAAAAAGATTCCATGCTCCATCTGCTAGCTGAGTAACCTGGGAATTCTCCGTTTGATGTTTTCTCTCTTCCTGTCCCCGAGTCTAGCCGCTTGCCCTGTCCTCTTGTTTATAACTATCAGGTTTTTAAACATCTTTCACGTTACTTCTTCCTCTCAGTCTCTCTGGCATGTCCTCCCTTCTTAGGGACTTTGCCTTTTCCCCCATCTCACATCTTATTTTTTGGTGAAAATTTGAAATGATTTCATAGACACTTAGTTTTGCAAAAGTTTTTAGAAATAGATTCATCAGATAGCCTTACTCTAAAGGCAAGAAGACAAATCCAAACAGGTAAATTATATGTTTAAGGTCACGTAAAGAGGGACACAGCTGAGATCACAACAGAAATCTCTCCTCTTCTGGTGCTTTTTTTCTTTACTCAGCGAGACTCTCGTTAAATGTCATCTTTTTAGCAATAATTCCTAGCCTACGGATCTATCATGTGGTCTAGTGCTCCTTTGGGGGAGGTTCATTTGACTTTAAAAACACAAGAATGCATGGGTTCCTCTGTCTGCAGTTCACTGACCCCCATGGACGTCTCGGTGTCTCACAAACAGGGAAGAGTGGACACCCGTTTCTGCGATTTCTGCATCAAGCGCACAGCCACGGGCCGTGTCTGAACGCCACCGACCGTCCAGATTTTCCTCCGGTCACGAGGAGGGACAAGAGAGCAGACGGGGTGTCGGAACATCAACAAGCCAGGCGTCCGGCTGCGACCCCATGTGCAGGCCTGGGGTCAGGAAGGTTCGTTCCAGCAAGGAAAAGCCCAGGATCAGACAGAATGTTCCTGGGAATGCCAAGAAGGAGAGGCCTGACACGGTGGGGACGGGCAGACGGAGGAAGAGAGAGGCGGGCAGAGGCTAGGAGGAGATGCTACGGCGGGTGTGAACGACCCGGGGTTCTCGTACACGCCTGATTCCAGCCTGGGGCCACCCTGGTGGTCAGGGCAGGGGCCTGGGCGGGCTGGGCGGACGCCATCCCCTCTGTGACCGTGGCACGTCTGCGTGGGGTGCCCTGTGGGGGGGCGCAGAGGGGGTACCTCTGCCTCTCCAGGGCCACCGAGCCCAGGAGCAGGCATCCACGCTGGGCACCCGCCGGAGAAGCAGGGGGTCCCCCAACGGCACGCGTCTGAAGGGCAGATTGGGAGAAGCAGATGGAACGAAGGGAGAGAGATGCTGAGAAGACAGAGCGAGAAGCGGACGGAGAGGAGCCGATAGGGGAGGGGCGTGGAATGAGACGCAGCCGCCCTGAGACCCGCCACCCAGGCCAGGCTGCGCGCCCAGCTGTCGACCCCGAGTCCCTCACGCGGCCTCAAGCCAGGTCACTGGGGAAGAGGACAGAGCGTTTGGAGACACTGAGCTCGAAGATTCGGGGAAGGAGTCCTGCCCTAGAAAACCCGAAGGGCTTTCGTGCGGGGGACAGGCCTCTGGTTCTGAGCTTTTAGGAAGAGCTTTCTCAGAGGGCCGCTAATGGAGGAAAGCACAGGCGCTCCTAGGGGGACCAGGGGGACCACGGGGAACGGGGGGCCACACGAGCTGGCTGGGCTGGGCCCGCCCGTGACCTCCTTGAAGGCCTCAGGGCTGAGGTCCCAAGTGGCGTCTGCGGCCTGGGATGGCCCAGAGGGGCTGTGCGTGTCCACCCTTTGGGGAGACCAGGGCCCCTCTGCAGGGGTTTCCAGGAGGCCCAGCCTCTTTCCAGGTTACTGCACACTCAGGAGAGGCTTCTCCAGGCCCCCAGCGGGAGGAGGCAGATCCAGGCGTCCCGGGACCCCTGCCCCGGGCTGCCCGTCCCCTCCTGCACCCTCCTCACCAGCTCCTCGGTGTCCCTGAGCCGCAATCTCACCCCCACGGGGGCCTCCACTCCCCAGCTCGCCCCCGAGGCCCTGCTTCCCCTCCGGACCCTCGGCATCACAGGGCCCCGCGTCCCCCCCCCGCATCTCCTCCTCCCAGGGGTCTTCCCGGCCACCCCTCCCGAGAGCCGCCCCCTCCTCTGCGCCCGGCCCCCGCAGCACACAGAGCAGGGTGCTGTCCTCCGTGTCCTGTCTCTTGCTCAGGGCCACGCAGCCGGCTCCTTCCCCCCGACTCCGAGGCACGGGCGCAGGTGGACGCGGGGGCCTGGCTCCCCCCAGCCTGGACCTGGGCAGCCGGGCCTGGCAGCGGTTGTCGTCCTTCTCCGTTTCCTGATCGGCAGACTAGGTGCCAGAGGCCCAGAGCCGGCGCGGACGCCTCCGTGCGCACGCACGTGGCCTCGGGGGCCTGGCCTACCTGCCCCCTGGTGTCCGCGGGCCTCGGCAGCCGGCAGATCGTTCAGCTGCGTCCCCGGAAGCCAGCGGGTCCTCCACGTAAGCGCCGTCTTTCTTTTCAGCCGGAGCCGGCAAGCCGCCTCTTCCTGTCACGGGTCTGTGGGCCCCGGCACGGCCCCGCAGCTCCTCTCGTGCGGGAGGAGGGCTGAGGACGCTTTCCGGGCGGGGGGCCGCGGCGCTCACCAGGTACGAGGTCGTGAGCGTCTTGGTGGGCGGAGCCGGGTGGGGCCCCGGGGACGCTGCGCACAGGCTGGTTGAGCCCAGCACCAGGCCCCCCGCGCCTCTCCCCACCGCTGCCCCCAGGTCTGACTCTGAGGCAGAGGAGGGCAGCGGCCCAGCCCTGGGCTGGAATTCACACAGCGGTCGGCTCCGCATCCCTCAACCCATCTCAGCCTCAGAATCCGTCAGACAGGGTGAACGGGGCCCCCCAGCCCCCGGGACCCTTGGCGGGGTGACGGTGGGCCGGGTCACAGAACTCCTGCCTCTCGGGGAGGCCGCTGAGCGTTTGCCGCTGACGTGGGGGACAGGCCAGAGCCCAGGTGAGCCTCAGTGCAGGGCGGCGGGTCGGAGCAGCCGCTGTCACTGACTCCCCAGAACCCCAGGCTGTCCTGGAGCCTGCGCCAGCGGCCAGGGAGCCCTCCTCACGGCGGTGCATGGTCGAACCGCCCACCAGGCCCCCGGCAGCCCTGCCCCGAGCATCCCAGACACGGCAGGCGCAGGGGTGGCCAGGGCATGGCCCAGGCCGGGCTCGGCTGCCAGCCGCCCGCCCGAGGGCCGGGGGTTAAGCTGCGGCTGGCCTGGTGGGGACGCGCTCACGGGACCGTGGTGCAGGAGGAAAGGTCAGAGGGACACTTGAAGGAGCACGGGGGGCAGCCTGGGGTCCTGTGGGCAGAGACCCCCCCCGGGCCACAGGAAGGGGGAGGGGCGGACAGGGAGGGACCCCTCACAGCAGGCACGTCTCCTCATCCCCTGGACCACTCGCTGGGCGGGAGGCAGGCGGGTGCGGGTGCGGCCCCCGGCGTCCGGGGCTGGGCAGGCAGACGGGCGGGTCGGCAGCGGCCCCGGAGAGGCGCTCGGTCTGGACGCCGCACGGCCCGGCCCGCCGTGCTCGCTGTGCCTGCTGCCTCTATCTCGGGGTCGGGTTCGGACGCGTCGGGTTCTCCTGAGCTCTAATCACCAGCGCGGACAAGTGTCCTCGGGGATATTCTGCCCGGGGCGGGTCCCTGGCTGTCCTGGGAGCAGGCCTTAGGGTGCAGGGGGCTCCGTGGGCGGCTCCCCTCACGCCCAGGATGCCTCTCGCAGCCGCGGGCAGCGGGGTGAGCTCAGAGGCAGACGGCGCGTTCGGGAGATAAACAGACCCGGGGCCCAGGTCCCTGCGGACACACGGCCACCGCGTGGTCTCTGTTATGACACGTGGGGAAACCTCTTCCAAAGAAAACCATGTCATGGGGTCTGCTGACTGTAGAAGAAGTAAATCTCAGCAGTCTCTACCTGTGCTTCGTGAAAGGCAACCTGGATCTGATTTTTAAGGAAATCGTTTTAACTTATGGCCGCCCCAGTGCGTATTTTAGTGGAAACTAAATGTGTTTCATAGGACATGAATCACATTTTTTTAAAAAGATGTTTGTTTTTGATGTGGACTATTTCTAAAGTCTTTATTGAATGTGTTCCAACATTGCTTCTGTTTTATGTTTTGTGTTTTTGGCCACGAGGCATGTGGGCTCAGCTCCCTGACCAGGGATCGGACCTGCACCCCCTGTGTTGGAAGGCGAAGTCTTCACCATTGGACTACTGGGGAAGTCCCAGAAGTGAATCACATTTAAAAATGATTTTTGTTATGTAAGCTATAAAGGAAGAATTGGAATTATTTTCTGGAAAAAGGAGGGATGGAAGAACAGAGGGAAGGAAAGGGGAGAACCTTTCTAATTGGGAGCTTTTAGATGACAAGAGGACTGCAGTAATATTTAACTTGCATGTTTCATCAGCAATTGCGTGGGTAGATCTCTGGGGTGGGGGCAAATCCTTCGGCCCAGAAGGCAGGGCAAGTGTGACCCGCCTGGGAGGAAGGCTCTCTCGCTGTTCTTGCGGGGTGGGGAGGACGTTCTGCCCCCCTCCCCCTGCAGCACTGCAGGGCCTCCTGACACTGGGAGGGACCGCAGGATGAGGGAGGGAGTTGCTATGGCAACCTGCTCGCTCAGTCATCGCCATGGTGCTGCTGGTTCTGTACGTGCAGGAGAATTGGGAAAGCCTGGTTCTGAGCAGAGGGAGCTGCGGGGGAGGCAGGAAAGGTCTGCCACAGGTGGGGCTCCGCTAACCTGCCTCTTGCCCGGGCGGCAACATACGCCAGAGCCAGGAACTGTTGGGCCACATACACGGGACTTCAGTGCTTCAGGAGCCAGGGCTCTGAGAGCCTGGGGAGCCGGAGGCCGCCCTCAGCCAGGGCCCCTCGGGGCCACTGGGAGAGTCTGAATCACCGTGACTCCCAGCTCAGCTGGCACTTCTGTGTCCCAGGACATCAATCAGAGCCCTGGGCTACCACCACCCTCTCCCTTGGTGCTGCTGAGAGCAAGGGCCTTACGGGACCCCCTGCCACACCTGTGACCCCCACAGCAGGGTCCAGGGAGCATGGCCCGGCCTGTTGAAAGGGGGTCCGAGCTGGGCAGGGTGTGCACGTGCGTGTGCAACGCACCCACAGGCTCACGGAGAAGGAGCACGCTCGGGGGCCGGGGGAGTGTCTCTCTGCAGACACGAGGACCACGGTGTCCACAGGCTCTGGTCTGGGCTCCGCAGAGGGGACCTGCACCCCCAGGCTCCGACACGCTCCTCTGGTCAGCCTTCCCCAGACCTGACCCATGGCTACTATCTAAAGATGAAAAGATCTAGTGTCCAAAAGAGCCACGTGACCCGTCCAGGCTGCCTGGCGAGTAAGCGGTCACATGGGCCGTTGCTGTAACTCCAGTGGACCCGGAGCCTGTGTTCGCCTCATTGCACGACAAGGACGTTCACGTCTTATATCAGGAAAAGAGCTATCGACCTAATAAGCTGTTTAAATTGAAAGGACGTGAAAAATAAATGAACTTCATCCTTTGCTTGTCAGAGCGGCGGTGTGGGGGCTGGTGCATCCTTGCCTCGCGTGCTGCCCGGCCGAGCGTCGGGCGTGGAGGTTGTCCTCTCCACTTGCAGGACGTCCGTTCTTACAGAGGCTCCTGGAGATACTGAAGCCCAATCATAAGAATTTCTTCATTGAGGTTGTTTGCTGAAATTATTTCCTGGGCCAGAGAACACCAGCTAGTTTCCTGGAAACACGCCATGAATTCCAGGAAGCGCTCACGCTCTGTCACCATTTGCTGCCTGGGGACTGGCCTTTCTCTGGCCGCTCTCACTTGCACTCCCCTCTGCTCGGCGAGGACCACGGAGAGGTCACGACCTCTCTGCCTGCTGGGGGCCCCCAGAGAGAAGCGGCCTCCGGGCTCCTCAGGGACCCCCTCCCTGGCCGCCCCAGGAGCGCGGCTGCTCTGCTCCGGGTGGGCGGGCGTCTACCCCTGCAGCGGCCTGCAGAAGCGTCCCCCGGCCTTGCCTCCACGGCGCGTGTCTTTGGACCAGACCAGCTCACGTTGTAGAAGAAAAGAAAGCAGGTTTCTTCTGGAGCAGGGCTCCGGCCTTGTCTCAGACGCAAGTGCACTGTAAACTCTGAACCACCTGCCCTGGTGGGATTCGGAAAGGGGCATTTTATGTGATTTTTGTCTTTCATTTATGCAGCGTATCAGGGGCTGCCTCACACCAGAGAAGCCAGACGTCGTTTTCTGCTCTAGTTTACGGGCGACCGGGCTGAAATCCCGTCTGTGTGAAGAGCAGCTTGGGAATTTCAGCTGAAGTGGGATACTTGTTTTGAGAAGTTGCGCAGTCTTGGAACATTTCCTGTTGGTGGAATAGCTTCCGCTGTGTGGAAACCCACTCCTTCAAGGCAGCGGCCCCGCTTTGAGATGGCTGCTGTCTTCTCGGCTGGTCTCACCGCGTTATTGACCCTGCCCTCTGCGAGAGCCACTTGTTGGTGAAATGGACACATTCAGTATTGTGAATGCAACACAGAGTCCGCACGGAAGGGCAGGAAATGGCTATGGTGAGCGTGACCGAGTACAAGAGGGTCCCTTCGACAATCCCCAAGCCCTTCTTGGTTTCTGGAATCCGTGAACATGCTTCCGGAAGAGCATAATTAAGCCTCACCCAAAACTCCAGTTATTTTCATGAACTGAAAACCACGTGACTTAGCGTTCAAATGGGATCCTCCTCTATTAGGCAACTTCCTTAACCCTGAAGGGCAACCGGGATGTGCCCAGATGGAGGGTCTGCTGGGGGCTGGTCCCACGGGACCTGGTCTGACAGGGAAGTGGCTCTGTGATTCCAGGAAGGTCCCTCCGCCTCCCCTTCCCCTCCGCCCCGCGCTGTAGGAGGGTCCCGGGCACCCCTCCTCTGCGGAGCTCAGGACCCCCAGCCTCGCCCCGGCACCGGACGCAGCATTACCTCGGGGGCCCCCACACACATTCTGTGAGGTCGGGGGACGATGTCACCCTCACTTTTTCTAGATAAGAAAACTGAAGTTCAGAAGTTTAATCAACTCACTAAAGGCCCCGCAGCTAGAGACTGTAAAGGACCTGAACTGACCTTCCGAGGCCCCAAGTCATGGTCCCTCCTGTGTCTCACCCCGAAGGCGCTGCTGCCTTCCTGCCTCCAGTGTCCCAGGGCCTGAGAGAATGGGGATGCTGAGAGCACTGCTCGTGCGGGTGAAATGACAGCAGAGCATTTGGAAAGATCGCCGCAAAGTGTAAGATGCTGTGACGTGGAAGAGGACTGGAGGTTTAAAGCAGGGTTGTCGTTTGTGATACCAGGAGGTTAACATCAAAGGCTCCCGGCAGGTCACGCCTGAGACAGAAGCTCAGGAGGAATCAGAGCGGTTTTTGCACGAGATGAGGCATTTGTGGAAAAGCTACAGCACGGCCCACGATACACTGGCTGGCAGCGAGGCCGGGGCCGTGGGCACAGCCTCACGCAGACGGAGCCAGCACGAGACTGGGAACGCTGACCTGCGGTCTGCTGTGGGCCCGGCTGCCTGGGACGTCAGGGCCTGGTCTGGCTGGGGTCTCCGACACGGGGAGAGAAAGAGAGGGCGTTTCTCCGCCTCTCGGCGCCGCTCTGACCCACGGCAATGCCCAGGGAATGAAAATGCCTCTGTTTGCATCTTGTGCTTATCTTAAAACACGTGTTACCCCAGAAAGCAGAGAACTGAAGCAAGTACTCAAGGCAGACTGAAAAATACAGAAATGGCAGAGAAGAAGATGGTGGAAGCATGCCAGCTGGGAGCATGTTCTAGAATTCAGAACGTGGGAGAAGAGTGAAGTCAGCGGGCATGAGCTCTGATGTGGGTCTGCTGGGCTGATGGACATTTTTATTGGATGATTTTCAACCTGATTTGCAAGTCTGATGTGAGCACTTTAAAATAACACCATATTAGACAAGAGAGAGAAAAAGACACATTAAGAAAATGGAATCCTTTCATCTCTGAAATATTTTGATCTTGGTCGTTGGAGTTTCAGTTATAAGAAGCTCCGTTTCATTCATGTGTTGCTGGAATTGGGTCAGACTGTGGGTGTTGATTACCTGTGTCTTTCCCCCCCGACCTCCCCACCCACAGCCCCGTCGGCCTCACGTCTGCGGAGACCCCTTCGGCCCGGCCCACCAGGCCTCCCGGGCTGTTCTCGTCTCTCTGTCTCCTCTCAGACCGCGGCCGCTCATTAAGACGCTCTTATCACACTTTTTCTGGGAGCCAGGCTGTCCCGCGCGCTTGACAGACAGGAGCCCGTCTCATGCCTGTAACCAGCCCCTGGGGTGGGGAGGCCGCAGCGCCCTGCCCTGCACGCAGGGAGCCCGGAGGGGCCGCCCCGCTGTGGGTGGCAGGTGCAAGGCCCGCAGCCAGGAGGCCGGCGTGGGGCGCTCGCTGCCAAGCCGCGGCCCTGCCACTGACGCTGGGGCAGGGGGGCGCACGCCCGGGGGGACAGCGCCACCTCCTGACGCGCGCGGTCTTCTTACATCGCACTTTCAAAACCCGGAGGTGTTTAAATGCCTCCAGGTCTTGGAGGGGGTCTTTATTTTACTTCATTTTTTTAGATTACATAACGAGTTTAATAGCACACAGTCTGAAAGTTACAGAGCAGAGACTTTATGTCATTTCCCACAATCTGTGTACAGAGAGACGTATCTGGATAAGTCTGTATCTCTGTCTGTGCTGATAGATCTGGTTGGACCATCCGATCTCCCTCAACCTCACCTCCTTTCCTTGAGCACATTTATGACGGTTCCTCACCTGATTTATTTCCCTCCCACCTGAGCAATGGCCCTGCTGAGATACTGGTCAAGGTTAGTGATGGCCAATCCGCGAGTGACCAGCGTCCATGGGATCTTTCGTCTTTTCTCACCTGATCTGAGCGTATGTGAGGGCTCTTTATTAAGGTGCCTGAAATATCCTGACGGGATTCGTAAGACAATTTTCCAAAGAAAGTAGATGATAGATCTCAAATACTCGCAATGGAGCAATAAACACAATTTTAAATTATTTCTACTTAACCTAGAGCCGGGCTCCATTTGATATCCCCGGGGAACTAAAAGCCCAAGACAGGCATTTTCAAGGGTGAACAAGGCTTGTCACGATGTGAAAGGGGAGAAAAGTAGAGACAGCGGAGCGAGAAGGCCAGGACCCCAGGTATGCGGAGAGAAGACGACCGAGCCACGCGGGCCGCGTCTGCCAGGAGGGCGCCAAGGAGCAGAGACAGACCTCCCCTGGGAGAGGCCAGAATTAGCAACAATGACTGAAGTTCAGTCCCCAAGCACACGCCCAGCGCGTGTGACCCAGGCCCCGTCCTGGGTGCCGTGCCTGCGGCCCCCAGGCAGCCCTGACCGCACGTGCTGGGAGAGCTAAACTGAAAACACCGCACGTTCCGTTTAACACAGAGAAACAAAAATGGGAAGTCCAAAGAACAGGTACACAGTTCCTTGGGAGCCCAGAGCTTTGGAGAAGAGAACATAGACACGCTGTTTGGCCTAAAAATGTACGAACTCAGAATCTCAGCAAGGACACGTCTCTTCCATCGGACACACATCACAGGTGCTGGAGAGGGACGGCCAGGGACGACAGAGCGGGGACCTATGGGGGAGGGGGCTGCAGGAGAGAAGCCACAGCCAGGAGGGAGGAGGCGGAGGGGGGACCCACGGAGGTGCCCCGATTCCCTCCTCTCACTGCTTCACAAAGAGCCCAGGTCTTGAAAACAGGTGAAGCTCATTTTCTTTGTCTTAGACGCGTTGGAACGTGGGGCGGCTACAAGTGAGAAGATGTAAGTTCCTCCTTCCCTTAAGTGTCCAGTCCCCACCTGCAAAGGGTCCTCCGCGCCCTCCCTGCTGCCGACTGAGCGGGCGGCGGGCCGGAGAGGGACGAGGGGCGGCCCCACCTCTTCAGGGCTGAGCTCAGACCCCCCGAGGACGCGGCGAGGCTGCTGAGGGCTCAGGGCACAGCGGCGGGCAGCGTGGCCTCCCGCTGGACGGCGACGCTGCCTCCTCCCCGGCGGCCCGGCCGGCGGCCGAGAGCTTATGTCCTCCCTCCGCTGTTCACGCGGACGTCCCGGTCCCGGTGCCGGCGGCGCTGCACGCGGCGGCAGCGGCAGGACGAGATGGGGGCCGGGTCCTGCAGGTGCTGCCGGGTTTTCTCCTCCACGTGGCCCAGCCCCCGATGCCACCCTCGTGCAGCTCTGTGCCCTGTGCCAAGGTGACCTCACAGAGCTCGCCCGCCACCACTGCCTCCCTTCCACCCAGGGCGACAGCGGTTCCGAATTAACTGGAACCCTCCAGGTCATCTGGCCGAATCCCCTCCCTTCACCTGGGAGGCCTGGGGCTCAGAGCTGTGGCCGCGCCTGCCCAAGGCCACCTGGCTGGCCTGTCTACTGACCCCACTGCCTGTCCTCCGTCGTTTTCCCTGCAGGACTCACAGGCTCCTTACAAGGCTGTGTCGCACACATCGGCTGGTTCTGATTCATTCATTAACTCGTCCACTCAAAGGCTCGGTGTCCCTGCACAGGGCAGCCTGCTGTTGAGGAGGGGCCGGACGCTGAGGCCCCCAGTGGTGCCCTCAGGGGAGGTGACCGCACAGCCACAGCATAAGACGGAACACGCGCTGCAGAAAGAAGCCAGGGCGCCGGGGTGGGGGGTGTGGGACCGAAGCCCCGGTCAGGGGAGTAGCCGCTCCGTGGAGGGCGGACCTGGCTCCGGAGCTGGGCTCCAGCAGACAGGCGGGATTTGGATTGAGAGGAGGGTCAAGGAAGGTCATCTCAAGGGGACCTGCCTGCGTTGCAGAGGGCGAGGAGGGGAGGACACCGGAAAGTTCGTGTACCATGAAGTATGCATACCTTGTAGACAGTTATTTGAAGAATCAAGAAACACGCAGCTCAGGATCTCTCAAGCAACCTTCAAGCCCCAAGGTGAAATGGTCTGCAAATCTATGCTCAAGGTGAAACCGAGGCGCTTCTCCCATGAAAGGACATCCAGCCTCACGGCCCTCCCTCCCTGCCGGATGCCGAGCTGGTGGTCACCAGACATCAGCGTGGATGTGGTCCTCACAGCAAGAGCGGAAGCGGCACCGCTGGATAATCAGATCGTTGCCGGAAGCATCTCCTCTGAAAGACCCTCGTGTTCACGCTTTCCCGACCTTCTCCCGGTGCATCTGCCCAGCCGCAGCCTGACGCGTCCACGGGGCCCGGCCGGAAGAGGGGGCGTCGGGGGAAAGCAGGCAGGGGAAGCCCCCACCGGACGGGGGTCCTGTCCCTCTGACGCATCATCACAGCCACGCGGGAACCGTCCCGCAGCCGTCACACTATCGTCACACGTCGGACGCAGTTTTCATTTCTGAAATGCCGTTCTGTCGAAGCACAGCCCAAGGCAGGGTGTGCGGGCCGGCTGCCACCGTCCGTCCGCGGGAAGTCTCCGGTGCGGCCCTGCTCTCGTGGGAGGGACGGGGGGGACACGCAGGGACAGCCGGACATCGGAGGGGACACGTTTGTGACGGGACTTGGAAGTTTTGTGATCATCTCCACTTCCAGGAAGCGATCGGGGCACCCCGGGCCCCTCCCACGGAGTCAGAACAGGAGACCCAGAGGCTGAGTCGGGGTCCTGGTCCTCGTTTTCTCCGCGGACACACACTCCTGGGGATTCAGTGTCCTAGTTGTGCAGCTTTAATCGCCCTGTGTGTGCTGACAGCCTCCACATCCAGGTTTCCAGCCCCCGCTTCCCCCGAGCTCCGCACGTGCTCACAGGACCCTGTCCTGAGCACCGAGGACACTCAACCCTCGACAGGTGGCTCCTGTGTCTGAGTCTCGCCCGAGGCTCCTCCTCTTTCCTGGAAGCACAGGTGCTGGGGGCACCTTGGGGGGCACTCACGCCCTCTCACCCCCCACATCGCGGTCCCCTGGCAGATCCCCCGGAATCTGGCCGCTCCTCGCACCGGCTCTGCTCCTGACCTCGCCTGTGGGGTCATCTCCAACTCGCACGGTCGCCAAGGCCTCCCAGCGGGCCTCCCTGTCACCCTTGCGGTCCCACAAGCCATCCTCTGCGTGGGAACTGCAGCGATGAGTGGAAGATGTCAGGCAACGTCTGTCCCCATGGTGCTGAAACCCACCTCCCTCGGAGTGGAGCTCAGCGTCCTGCAGGTGGAGTGGGAGCGCCCGATGGGACCTGACCCCCCACGCTCTGCTTCCTGTTCTGGAGCCTTCCCCGGGCTGCCCCTCCTCGGACCCCCGGGGGTCCCTGCAAGCGCGAGGGCTGTGCCCCTGCTGTTTCCCCGGCCGCACCCCGGAGTTGGATCCCAGGGAAGAGCACATGCCCTTGGCCTGATGTCCTCGCTTAAGGCTTATCCACGGGAGCTGTGGGGTCCACGACACGAGCTGGGCGTGCGCAGAGCTCATCACCTCACTTCACGGGGCGCCGGCCCGGCCCATCCGTGGTCCCCGACCACCCTAAAGGCACGGAGACGGCCTCGGCGGCTCACGGGGCCGAGGCCGGGGGGCCGTGCACACGCCAGCCGCCCGCGTTCCGGGGCCGGGGGTCTGCGTGCGCGGGTCGCTCCAGGTCAAGAGGGAAGCTACAGGACCCCCCGTCCCCCCCAGAATATCAGGCAGCTATAAAGACTCCATGACCTACAGGGCACCCAAGAAGCAGGCTTCCAGACCCTTGAGAGATGTGATGCATGAAGTCAACACGCATACTAGAGAGATGAGATTAGATACCATTTTTCTTCCCCCACTTTCTCAATCTCTGAAGCTTATATTAGATTCGTTTCCAAAAACTCAGTGAAAAATGCCCTGGTCTTGTCAGGAGCACAGTGCCCCTCTTAGCGAAGCGCCCCCCCACCCGCCCACGGGGGCAGACCCACGTCGGATACGATTCAGCTGGACACAAGGCGGCCGGACGATGCGCCATCGCTGCCTGACCTCAGGGGCCGGGGGCGGGGGGTGAGAAGCCGTCATTCACACGCCCCGGGGGGAGCACGGACCTGGGGGGGCATGGAGCGGCGGGTGGGGCACGGAGCCCGGGGGGGAGGACACGGAGTGGGGGGGCACGGAGCCGGGGGGAGCACGGAGCAGAGGTGGGGGGCCCTTGGCCTCGTGCCGCGGAGGCCGAGACCGAGCTGCTGTCTGCGGCCCCGGGCTGAAGAGGAGCCGAGCGAGTCGGGACCCCGCGCGGGTAACGGCCGGGCCCCGCCTGGAGGAGCCGCACCGCCCCGGGCAGGCGAGCGAGGGGCGCGGAGCCGGGCTTCCAGCACGTGGGTGCCGGCCTCCACCCCCACCTGCCCCTCCGGCGTGTGCGGTCCCTGCGCACCCCCGCCTAACAGAGCTGAGTTTCCGCACACGTTTGGAAGGGATAAAGTCGATTCGCGTTTTAAAGTAACAGAGGCTTTCCACGACCTCACATTGAATCTGCCTGAATGGCCTGAAACAGCGAGGTTTTGGTGCAACAAGTAAATATTCTGTTCTGAAAAAACCCTGTGAAACGTACATAATATTTCCTTTTAATGGGTCTGTAAATGGCATTACATTAAAAGAGGACAGTATGTAAATATAAAAGGACTGACCTATTGGTCAGTGGTTTAAAAATATAATAAAAATGTTGAGTACACAGACACAGAAAAACCATACACTTTTCAGCTGTAGGAGTAAAATATTCCTGAATGTGTATTAAAATGTAGTAGAACTACAAGGAACAACATCCGTGAGGTCTAAGGTTCTATGCGGCGCTGTCCACTGAGGCTGCCCACTTGACAGGGGTGGCTATTTAAGTCTGAATGGATAAAACTACGTGCAACTAGAAATGCAGCTCCGCGGCCACAGTGGCCTCGCCAGGTGCTCAGGGGCCTGCGGGGCGGTGGCTCCACCCTGGACGTGTCCGTCCCTGGAAGTCCCGTTGGACAGGCTCGTAGACACTCATATCCTAAGGCCAAACTACATCTTCATGTTGATTATTAGGAAGTATCTGCACTTTTTTTTCCTTAAAAAAGCCAGCTAAGGGTGGGCGTTCTCATCTCGCTCTGCAATAGTCTCAAGTTTTCTCTGCGGGCGCCCGGATTGTTGTGGACAGAGAACAAGATTAAACACCTGGGCTGCCTGGAGACAGAGGAGCAGAATCCACGGGCGCCTGGGACACGTCTCTTTTCGTAAAAATGAAAAAAAAGAGACTAGAATGGAAGGGACGTGGTTTTCCTTGAACTGTGGCTCCTGGAAGATCAGGGATCACCTTTAGGGACAAACACTGACAGCTTAACACACACAGATGGCCACACGCACAGACGGGTGGCAGGCACCTCACCAGCGTCTCCGCTCCCGGGGCCCATCCAGCACCCCCTCCGTCCCCTCAGAGTCGGGCTTTCCAATCAAGAAAGAAACCCGAAGAGAATGCTTCTCGTTCCTGAAACTGCCAGGAAAAAATGCCCTCCAAAATCCTTGTCCATAATTTCCCAAAGGGAACATCTACTTTATTTCCAATTTCGCTCATTTCGCTCCAGGGAACTGTAAATTAGTGACGTGTTTACTGGCAAAAAACCTCAAATTTACAATGAAAGTCCAATGTAACCTACTCCTTACGGCCAGACATTCATTTCCGCCACAGAAGCAGCTTCTCACGCAGCTCAGGGCCGGGGGTGGACGCCCGCCGCGGAGCTTGAAGGGTCATTTCTCAGAATCGCTCCAGAGGAGCCCAGAGTGGGATGAGAATGGGACCAGATTCCCAATAATTGGGAAAGGCCAAATTTAACTGGATGTAATGTATGGAGAAGACTCAGACAGTTCAACGTGTTTTCTGAAGGGCCACGTGTTCGGCTTCGAATCCTGGCCTCACGACACAGATAACAAAATACGTGTACTCACGTACGTGTGTGTTTACACATTGACAGACAGTATATGTAAATAATATGAAGATACATTTAAAATACCCTTAAAACTGTGGTATTCAAAATTGTAAGGAAAATACATTTCTCCTTCTGTTCACATGCACCAAATATGCAGTATGTTTTATTTTTATATTCTTAATTTTATAAAGAAAAGTAATTTTGCCGTTAAAAAATACATTTATTGAAAGAGTAATTTTCGAATAGTTTGTATAGGGTGGATTATTTTAGCTTGGATTAGGTGACAAATTGTGTTTTAATTACTGAGAAATAATTAGTATCATTTAGTACTGCCTGATGTCTGTAAAACTTCCCGGAGGAACAGAATGCTATGAAATATTTCGTAAGAAAGGTCTTCCCCATGGCCTTATTGTGGATTTAAAACCTTCCCCAACTTTGTCACAAGAAAAAAACACAACAATCTCAAGGCCAGCCTTAAATTAGAAATTCAGCCCCATCCCCGGGAGGGCGTGGGCTCCTGCCGCTCAGGGCACACACGGCGGCCACTGCCAGCTGGTCTTTAAACCGCCAGTGTGTGGACTGTTCAGGTGGCAGGAGAGAGAGCTTTAGCCCAGAAGACAGAAGGTAAGACAGGTTGAAGGTGAAACAAAACACGGATGCCAGTCGAATCTACCCTGCCGTTAACAAAAGAGGGCGCTGCCTCTGCCTCTCCGGGACGCGGTGCTGCAGCGAAACCCCTCCCCTCGACCAGGGGCCCTGATGACGGTTCAGGTCTACAGAGCTTTCACACAAGACTTAGATTATTTTGTGACTTAGCCGATAGTGGATCGGGGATCTTGTCCACGTTCACCACGTTTCATTCAGTTTTGATGAAAACGGATGATGAAGCACCGGTGAACAGCTCGAACATTCAGTTTCTAGGAGCTGGCGAGGACCAGGTTTTAGGGCCGCCTTGCGGCTGTCCCGCAAATCCTTCATTTTGAGCAGAGAAGGCCCCGAGGGGACCCTGAGAGCACAGGGGTCAAGCCAAGGCGCCTTCCCGTGGGGTGGCACAACCATCTGCCATGAGCCTTGTTTCAACCTTGGCCCCTCGGATGGAGCCCAGGACGCCGGCTGAGCCAGAGGTGCCCGGTCTGCAGGGACTGCAGAGCTGACCACCTGGCTCCCTTCTGCCTCCACCCCCTCCGCTGGCTGAGCAGGGCGCGCACAGGGCTCCAGAGCCCTGCCCGGACCATCCTTCCCCCAGCTCTGCGGGCCCCTCACTTCACCCCCCCCCGCCGCGACCCTCCTGCACGGCCTCCTCCTGCCCCTGCAGGTCCACCTGCTGCCCACGCCCGGCACAGCTGAGCTCGGGGTCCTGGCTGCCAGGACGTGTCCCACCGGCCCAAGCCCTGCTGCTCCCCAGCTGTCCCCCCACCCCCCCACCGTCCACCTCCCGGGACGCCCTGCACGGGACGGTTTCCTCGGTGGCTGCAAATACTGGACATGGGGACTTGAGGTCAGAAACAGTGTCTTATCTCTGAGTGCAGATTACAAGTTTTTAAAATGAAAGAATGAAACAGCTCGGTTTATGGTTTTCCGGGAAATGCCCTCTCCCGGTTTCTACTTCCACTTGGAAGCTCAGGGACTTTGCCAAACGTCCCTCTTCACTGAGGGGATGTGAGTACAGAGGGCAGAGACGATGCCCAGGCAGCAGGAAGTGCCCACGTGCTAACCAGACGTGAGAACACCTGTGCTAGCCTGCACACGTGTGCACACGCACATGTACACACAGGATCTGCAGAAACATGGCAGGGAGAACCCAGGTGGGCACCCCATTCTGCAGGGACCACCCCTGCTGCGTGTGTCAACAGGGGTAACCGCCGCAATGTCTTTCCTCTCTTTATTTTTCTTTATAAATTAAAGGGCTTGCTGTAAAGTCCTCCGAAGCCAGAGGCTCAAAAGATTTTGGAGTGAATTAAAGTTCGTACTTCAAGGAGGTTACAAAAGGTAAGGGGCACAAAGGCATCCAGCAAACTTGAAATGAAGGTTTACGTTTTCCTCCTTTGAATTCTGCTTAATGTTGTCACACAGCCAACCATTTAGCACGAGCTGTGGGACTTGCGTGTCTTGTCTTGGTGACGATGGCTCTGCTGAACGTCTACAGGGAGCCGGGTATCGGGACGCCCCCATTTCACAGGGGAGGGCTCCACGCCCCTCTGACCAGAGAGGCCGTGCTTTGTGTTTTGTTTTGCACAGAGAGTCTACTGACACAAAGCCGTGTCTTGACCAGTCGACTTCCCGGCCACATCTGTGCCTTTCTTGGGTGACTTAAGTCTGGTTTTTCACTCTGCAAACCTCCCCACAACCTGCACCCACATGTGCAAGCCGGTGGAGAATAACAAGGCATTTCGAATCTGCCAGAGAGCTCCACAGATGCTTTTGCAAAGCACAGATCCCTCTATAAAGCAAATTAAACATCAAGGTTCTTTTTTCTTTTTTGGCTTTGTTTTGTTTCTGGTTGATTTGCGTGTGAATATGGTTAAAGGCCATTAAAACACAACCCCAAACCCAAACCCCTGGAGCGCTCCCTTAATAATCTGGGTCTAATGCGGGCTGTTAGAAAGAGAAGCAGATTCCTGGCAGATCCAGCTAGAGCAGCAAACAACCCAGCGGCACGTGCCAGCCCGGCCAGCGTCCGGGGAGGCGGCCCCTGCGGTGCTGACCGTGCACGAGTCCGCGGGTCACAGACACAGAGACACCCAGGCTGTCCTCCAGACCCTCCCTCAGCGCCGCAGGAAACTCAGCGAGCCCAGATCTGCGCGGGAGGCTTCGCTTTATTTACTACGTGTTTGTGTGTTCACTCGCATGAGTGTGTCTGTGTGTCCGTGTGTTCTGTGTCTGTGAGTGTGTGTGTCTGTGTGTCTCTGCGTGTGCAAGTGTGTGAATGTGTCTGCGTCTGTACGTGTGAGTGTGTTTGAGTGTGTCTGTGAATGTGTGAGTGCATGTGTGCGAGTGCGTGAGTGTGTGCGCATGTGTGTGAGTGCGCGTGAGTCTGCGAGTGTGTGTGCAAGTGTGTGTGCGCGAGCGTGAGTGTGTGCGTGAGTGTGCGAGTGTGCGTGTGTGAGTGTGCGCGAGTGTGTGCGCGCGAGTGTGAGTGTGCGTGTGTGCGTGTGCGAGTGTGCGTGAATGTGCGTGTGTGCGAGTGTGCGTGTGGATGAGTGTGCATGTGTGAGTGTGCGCGAGTGTGAGTGTGCGTGTGCGAGCGGGGCATGCGGAGGGCACCTGGGTGCAGCGTGGAGGCGGCCGCCGGGCCAGGGTGTCCGCGCCCCGCCTTCCCGAGGGCCGGTCGAGCAGAAGCGCCGTGCGCACCGCCGCGCGGGGGGCTCCGGGCGGCCCCGGGGAGCGGGGTGAGGGGGGTCTCCTGCGGCGCCACGGGCGCCCCAACTCGCGAGGTCGCGCCGCTTGTCCCCGCGACACGCACTCGCACTCGCGCGCCCCGGGCGGCCCCGCGGCTGCAGAACAGAAGGGTTTTCTAGCCTGCGGAGGACATCCGGGCCCCCCCAACCCCGAGAGGGAGGCCGCCCATCGCCTGCCCCGCAGCCGGCCGGGCCGGAGCCTCGGGGCGCGTCGGCCGCGGGCGGCCCCCTGCGCGGGGACGGAGACGCGCGCCCGGCGAGGCCCGAGGCCGTGGGTCACAGGCGCCCCGCCGCGCGCTCCGTCAGATCCCGGGAGATGCCCCCCTCGCCCCCACGCCGGCGCCACATTCCTGGATTCCTGGGAGAGAGCAGCCCGCGGCAAGTCTAGACGTGAGGAGCCTTTAGAGGAAGGTCATCCTGGGGCCTAAGTTCAACAGTGTCATTCGCTGATTTAAATAAATGTAACCAGGTTTTTAAAAAAGGGTTTTTTTGTTTTGTGTTTGGTGTATGTGGTTAAAATTGCTCTCTGTCTAAGGTGAAAACACCTGGGAGACATGCCCCGGAAGGGCAGAATCCACGAAAACGTCGTAAAGGCAGAGGACCCCAAGGAGGACCGCCCCCGCCCCAGGAGGAGAAAATCCAAGTCCAGGCACGAGGAAGCAAGGGAGCCGGGGAGAGGCGCTGCCCTCTCCTGCCAGGGCCCACGCCAACCGGGGCATCCTGGGCCCCTAGGACGGCTCAGGGATACTGAGGCTGCCCCAGGCCCGCACACAGGGGCGCCCGCTGGGGGTCCAGGTCTGCCGCTCATTGCCTCTGGTCGAAATCAGTTTTGACTCGGTTTAAGCTGGCCGCAGAGGCGGCTAAGACACCTGCATGATGCCCGTGTCTGCGCTGACCATACATCTGGAAGTAGGAAGAAGAATTCCTGGCTGGGAGGATGTGGTTTCTTTAAAAAAAAAAAAAAAAGCTGAGGATAATGTGATGTGATTCCCAAGCTCTTTCAAGTTGCTACTTTCAGGTGATCTTAGCCAGTGAAATTTTTAGAGGAGAAACTTCCCTTGAGAATCAGAGCTCCAGTTAGGCAGAGTTCTCACCAGAAAATCACATTCATTTGGACAATTCTATTCTTTTTCCCCCCCTGGCCTGGGGTCTCAATGACCATCACAGTCAGGCGTCCTCTATGGGGGGTGGAGCGGGTTCCTGGGAGTCCATGCCGTATCATAAGAACCAGGCTGGGGGGAGGTGTCTGCTGGTCTTGGGGTGCTGCGCCGCAGCCATCTCGGGTCCCCTCCCCTGCCTCTGGGGCTTCCCCCAGCCTCCCGCCACGGTGCTGTCACCTGCCTCCCTGCCCAGCCACAGACCTGCTCTCTACACCAGACGGACCGGGACGAGAAAGCACTAGCTGCAGAGTTTGGGTGAAATTCACGAACACATCACATTTTAATACATGTTCAGTTTCTATGTTGTACATAAGTTGACAAAGTGACCGGCTGCTCTTTAGGACTGTCCCACATGCACTGCTCTGGATAAGAACAGAGCAACGTCTCAGGAAGTTCAAGAGGATGGAGGACCCAAAATCCAGAGCGTATCTCGCAAAACTCGTCTGTCTGAGATCAAGAATGTCCCGTCAACGGCCAGCTAACAGAATTCAGCGTTAGAAGTGACAAGAGGAACGTTCCCAGAGGTTCTGTGTCTTAGCTGATGCAGAAGAGAGAAAACTTTTGAAGCCCTTGGGACGCACTTCCTAAGGTGTCTCTATGAAGAAGTGGAGATCACCGCATCACACAAGGACTCTCCATCAGGCAAGAGGCTGTGCACTGGGAACTGACCAAAGCTTTTAAAATACCCATGTAAAGAGGAGCTATGGGAAAGGGCACATGCGTGAATTATTCTAGAGAAGGCAGTTGCAAATCCTACAGGGATTAACCTCTGCTCCAGTGCACGGCAAGGCCTTTGTGACCCACATGAAAAAGCCATGGATGGAGGGTGTCTTCAATTAAAAGATTAAAGGAAGAAAACCCATTATAATCTGTGGTTTCCTCAGTTGAGAAAGACTTATCTTCAAGTGAAAAATGGTCATGTACACATCAGACTGTTTACAGCAGACACGGAAGTGAAATCCCTAGTTCTGAAGGTCCATTCATAAAAACAAACCATTTTAGAAAATTTGTCCTTTGCAGTTCGCAGAAAAAGGGACAAGGTACAGGTGACTGTGACTTTTAGATCCGCTTAAATCAGGAGAGGCCATCGCCCTCTGGAAGATAGGGCCTCCCCTCCAGGCGGAGGCTGGGAAGAGGGAATGGACTGCCCAGCACCACCCAGGAGGATGTGAAGGGCAGACCGCACTCTGAAGATGCTGGTGGCGTGGACCGTCACACCCTCCTCCAAGAAGAGACACGACAAGAAGAGAGTGCCAACACCGCAGGAGGAGCAGGTCTGCCTGGAACTTCAGATCAACTCACCCTTCTAAGCCCAAAGTCAAGGGATGCAAACCAATGAGAACCAGACCCGTCGGAAGCCTACTCTGGTCTCCGGGGTCTGGAGACCACCAAGGAGAAGCACACTAGATGCAAGTGGTCCACAGGCTGTTTTCCTGCTTATAGCTGGCCTGTTGGAACTGCAGATGGGAAAGCATTCCTCATCAAGAGAGCCAAAGGGAAGTTGCCACGTTCTCATGTGTTACCACGTTCCAGGTGCAGGTAACCACGTTTTGATCGTGAGGGGAATACGGCTGCAAGCCACGGAAAAGGAGGTCTTAACAGAGCGGCCTGGGTGATTCTTGCTAATTCTGTCCATCTGAGGTTCTAAGAGCTATTTGTCCGTCAGGCACCGCGTGGACGGCAACAGACCTTACGGCTGTTAAGTAAGAGGATGGCCTCCTGGTGTCTACACGCCACGAAGAGAGCTCCCAGGGCCTCGTGACGGGAGGGCTAGTTCAGCAGGTCCCTGAATATGAGCAGGTGGTCTATGGCGCTAGGGCCCTGGGCAGGGAGCCTGCAAGAAACAACACGGTGTGAAACAGCCTGCGCTCTGCGGACGCTCTGGTCTGGCTCGAGGGGGCGGGGGCGCGGGGCGGGGCCCAGGGAGAGGGGTCCAGCGGGGTCTGAAAACAGCATTTTCTCTGTGTTGGAAACAAAGCCTTTTCCAAACAAAAGGGAAGCCAAGCGATCTGAAGCGATGATTTTTATAACAGGCCAGGTAGTTAGAAGCAGTTATGTGGGAATCCTGGTTCTCATTATGTTGTGGGACGTTCCAGTCTTGCCCTTCTTTCCTGAGAGACACCTGAATGTCCACTCCTACTCGATGACCAGAGGTCTTAATACGCTGTCTGTGGCTTGGACTGACTTCTTCCAAAACCTGTCTAGGCACTGAGTATGGTGAGATATATATCTGTATATCTATGTATCTGTATATCTATATACCTATATATCTCTATATATGTATATACACTCACAAGGAAGAAAACCTTGAGTCTGGTGGTGTAAGTGTAGCTGACCAGATTCATGCTGAAAGTGTAGAGAAAATTACAGGTGCAGAGGAGAGAGAGGGCCGTGCTGTCTGTGCGCTGGTGAAAGCCTTAGGTAACCGTAAATTATCACTGCCCTGATGAGTATTAACAGCTATGACCACAGTGGGCTGAAGGAATTAGCTAGGATCATGGTGGCTTTTTTGTCATTCGTACTATTTAAATATCCATTTTTAAAACAATCATATTAAATGCTGACTCCTAAGAAATCAATTTTTGACTTCGTACATTACAATCACTTCCTAAAAGTCTGGGTAACTCGTAAAACTCCCCTCCCATGTGCACGCACATCTGGAGAGAAAATGCGTATGCTTCAGAAAATTCAAGATAGAGAAAGGACGCAATGTGAAAAGCTAGAGGTAAATGAGAGGGGAGAGGCGGACGGGTTGTCCAGAGAAGCGACTAAAATCCCAAAGACCAGCCGTGCGTGCCAAATCGAGGTGCCGACGCACGCCGCGGCTTCTCAAAGACGTTTTTCTTTTCAAATGACACAACCTTTTGGTTAGTACTAAGCGAACAGCTTTTAGAAAGAGAAGGATTTTGGCGAAATCTTACTTGAGTTCTTGTGAGCTGGTGGCCAGCATACTTCGAATGCTTTTGTCAGCCAGCGGGCAGCCGGACAGACTGTAAGACAGGCCAGAAGAGCCAGGTGAGTAGCCCCGCGGCAGCGTGCGTTCCCGAACAGACACAACATAAAACTGAAATCAAACAGTTGAATGCAGAAAAGCGATGGGCAAGTGCTGTATATTGAATTTTTCGGTATAATTCACTAATTCACGCTTCCGTAAAAATGTAAGGAAACGTGTCTCTCCAGAAGCTGTTTGAAAAATGAGATTCGAATACGTGTGTGCTGTTTGGGCTACGTGCTGGTAAATCATCTTCCAAATTTAGGTCGTGTGTTACAGAATAAAAGGCACTATACAACATGCCAATCAGCATGCTTTTGAAGCTCAACATATAGCACTTAAAGGGGTGACACATACTTCAACGTTTGTACTTGGACAGCATTGTTGAGGTAAGCTGAAAACAATAAATTGAAAAGACAGGATCCACCATGAGGAAAATGAAGGCACACCTTCTATGTGAGGCGTAATGACCAGTCACATGACCGCTCCCATCACACCTTGGTGTTGGACATCTGCCACCAGACAAAAACAGAAACAGCCGAAATAGTGAGTGTGTTTCCAAAAACTCGAAAAAAGTTTCATTGTTTCCAGTTTAGCTGCAATGTCTGCACGGGGAGTTAAGCGCCCTGGAGAAAAGCTGCAAAATGCAGGGGATTACACGGACATGGTGTCTCCGCAGCACAGAGCATCGCTCGGAGCAAGCGCGTCCACGGCTGGCCTCGCGCGCTACCCGCCTGGCAGCTGGGGACATTGGTACGCTGCGCACGTCGCATGCTCAAACGGCAAGGCATATACAGACCCGGTTTAGAGGTAAGCCCAAGAGAGGGAAGGCTCGGAAGAGAGAATGTCACCTGGCGCCATGCTTACGTTATCAAGTCCTTCTTGCTCTCCTTGCACTGGGGGTACTTGGGCTTGGGGCTCGGGATGGTCACCTCCCCCGGGTACCTTCTTTCTTCCAGAGCCTCCTGGAAGGGATCCAGGTCTTCCGGCTGCAGGCAAAACACAGCTTCAGGGCTGTGCCGATGACCGCTGGACACAGCGGTCAGAGGCCGCGTCCCCCGGCGGGTGGCTGACCTGCATCCTCTCCCAACCTCACCCTTAGGGTCGCGGTACACCCTCGTCCTGGGGACGCAAACCCAGCTTCGTTCAAAGAGCATCTCTCGTCTATTAGGGAATTTAATTTCTCATCACTCGTTCTCAGGTCCTAAAATTAGGGTAACCTGCCCGCGGGCACATTCAAGCTCCTTACTCACATTCCTGCAGCTGTACCAACAGGACAGGCAGATAGGCGGTCTGGCAGCCAGAGAGGCCGCCCAGTGGACCTTGCTCCCGGGTTCAACACCTGCAGCAAGACCCAGCACCCACGGGCGGAGCTGACGCGCTCCACCCAAAGATAGTCGTGACTGGGGCTTCCCACAACCTTCGGTAAGTATTCCACACGGTAGAAATACTCTATGTGCTTTAAGTTCCAAGGCAAGCATGTTGATGTGATTTTAAATTACTCCTAGGCAGCATTTTTTTTATTTTTTTAAATGGGAAGTATGGACTTTGGCTAAGTGGGGCCCCTTGCAGTAACCTAGGGATTCCTCCAGGTGGCGGTGTTCAGCAGACGTGTTTCTGGAGTGCAGGGTTTCCACTCGTGACACGCTTATGATGGGAATACTGCCATCCTTTTATGGGAGCTTAATTTTAATTAAAATAAATCTGGAGATTCAACTACCGTGCCTTATTTGGTAGTAACGACTTAACACCATAGGAGAGAAAAAATACTTTGGAATGTAGCTTGCCACTCAGATTCCATTCTCCTTTAAGATGCCTGGATACTTAAATCAATTTGAAGAATAAACACAATAGGCTTTAAACGTAATGGCCTTATAAACAGGTGTCTTCCCTGCCAATTCCTACAAATAGCTAATGTTTCCCTTTTCTCCACCCCCCTGTTTCAGGAAGATGTTTTCTCTTTGATGTGTTAAAAAAGAATTTTCAGTTTTCAGGGAATAAAGAAGATGTCATAATTTTCAAAATTGAACACTGGAGAAAAAGTCAGTCTAATAAAGAACATTTTTTTTCATTTATTTTCTTAGCCTAAAGGATATTATAACTATTTTAATGATCTGAATTTGAAAATTGTAACTATTTCAAAAATGTGTTCTTGACATAGGTGTTTTGGTAATATTATAGCCAACAAAGATTTAGATGATTGTACTAAAATGACTTATTCTAGGCTGGAGTATACTCTTCTGCATATTTTAGGTTTCTTAGAGAACAGACACTGTCCTTAGCTTCAATGAGTCAGCTAATTAACAGCCCGGAATTAACTGTTTAAGTATTTAAGACTCTCCTTGTAATTCCCTACCTGCAAGGGAAACCCTGCATTCTATCAGCTTATCACCCAGAAAAATGAACTGGTAGGCTGTTTATGCATTTTCTTAGAGGAATGGTTTGCAACAAAACACATTTGTTAGGAAATAAAATTCATCATTTAAAGGAGTCGGTGGTTTGTTTCACTCTGATCAGTGTTAGTCCCAAATCTATCCTGGGTCAACCAGAAATGTCTTCTAAGCCCTCGTCAGCTAAAGGCCGTATTTAAAGAGAAAAGACACTTTCTGTTACGGCGTGTGCCAAGGGCATCTTCCCTCGGTGGCGCCAACTTCACCTGCTGAGTTGTTGGGGGGGGGCAGTCCATGAAAAGCACGTACAGTAATCTCTTTGGACTCGTCCTCATCGATCCTCCGGGGCTTCATTTTGGTGTAGTCCACGGGCAAGTCCCAGCAGTCGCCCTCGCTCAGCTGGAAGCACCGGCTGCCCATCAGCGCCTGCTGCTGGGGGGACATGGGCTCCAGGGGCGTCAGGATGGGACAGCAGCCCTCGCGCGGCCGCGGCTTGTTCATGCTCAGGTCGAGGGTCCCGTTCTCATCCACCTCCACGTCAGGGGTCTGCGAGACAGAGGACACGGCGACCATGCGCACCCATCCCCCAGGCCACGGCCCCCCAGCACACAGCTCGAACGGGAAGCGCTCACTGCAGCCTCACGTGCAGGAGGCTCGAGGGGAGGCGAGCGGTCCCCTCCTCCGTCGTGCGTGCGCACGCGTGGCTGTGAAACCGGTGAGCGGATGCACGCCGGCATCTCTCGCTCTCCTTACCGACGAATCGCCTCTCCATCTCTCTCTCTATCTTATTTACTTACCTATCATCTCTCTATCATTTATCTACATAGATCTATATGTTTTTCTCCTAATACATCTCTGCTTTTAGAAATAAGCCTGGCCAGGAGAAAAACAAGGGCCCAATGTCAATTCTATTCCAGTTCAAACACCTCTTAAGAGATCAGAAATGTATGTGTGTATGTGTACAGATTATACATATATACTTTAAAAGATACACATACTTAAAATCCTCCTCTCGTGTCATTGATGCTACTGCTCCAGGACTTGGAGGGGAGGAAAACACAATGACTCGGAAGAATGGAGGCGAGGAACTAGAACTTACTTTCTTCTTCCTTTTATTCCCCCATTTTTTGGACAAATATGTAGAGTCCTACCAGGCACAGGCTCTGGGTATATAGTAGTGAACAAAACAAAACAAAAGTCGCCACATAGAATTTACTTACTAATACAAAACCCTACGCAGAGACTTCTCCCTTTTGAGGCAGGGAGATGGGTGATCAGAGCCCCACACCCCCGCTGCAGCGAACACGGGCTGACCTGCTCCAGGCTTCAGCAAACCTGCAGTTCAGTCAACCAGCTTGAGAAGAACTGAAGAGGTACAGGGTGAGGGTTTTTTTTTTTTTTTTAAATGTGATGCTTTAAACAGATCAAGAATTCCTCAGAGCCTGCCTCTCAGGAGGAGGGAGAGAAGGAAGGGCAGGTGGAGGACAGAGTGAGAAAAATCAAAATCCCCCCTGACAACCTCCATTTTTTTCCCCCGAGAGTTATACTCTCTTGAGCAATTTGATTTCAGAGCTGGCGTGAAAGCTGCTGCCTGCTCAGACATGTAGCAGCTCTTTCCTCTGAACGTAATAGCGGAGGGAAGACGCTGGGAATGAGAACCCCGTCCTTTGGGCTGTTACCTTGATAAATTACAGCGTATTATTCTGCCTGAACTCTTCTTGTCAAAGTGCACTCCTGGTTTCCAGCTTTCATACTAATTTAGCCTTCATCATGCTGGATCATAATTCTCTCTGTCTTAGTTTAAATTTAATAAAGTGAGAAAAAACTGGAAGGGGTTACAGTCTTTTTTTTCCCCCTTGCCACAGAATCTGCTCCACGCTAGCCTCGCATTTCAGCAGCCCTGATCACCACGGACATTGCATGCCTGACACTCTTCCAAAATCTAGGAATAAAAATATTAACGGAGAGGAAAGCCTTTGCAAAAGATAAAACTACTGACCTTTCTCCATTCATACAAATCACCCTTCTTTCTAACAACTACGGTCAGTGTCGCTCGCCCAGCAGCACGGGGCGGTGGAGAGACCCTTTGTCCTGGAGAGGAGGTGCCGGCCCGCCGGCCGCGCGCTGGCCCCCAGGGCGCGATGTGCGCGCGCGCGCCGCCTGCGTCCCCGGCCACCCAGGGGCCTCGCCGGGCGGCTCCGGGGCGGCCGCAGGACTCCCTCTCCTGCCGGAGCCCGTCGGCGAGGAAGCGCCCCAAGCACTGCTCACCGTTCTGGCACCTATGGTGTCTTGACCTAAGGGAAGCCGGCCCGAGCGGCCTGGCTGGGAGCCCGTGGGGCAGCGGGGCTCGCGCCCTTGCTTGGCGCCCCGGCGCTGGGCCGGGGGGCGCGGTCCTGCGTTCCATCGGAGCGCCGCGCTGCCCGCCCTCCCCTGCCCAGGGCCCGGGGCGCACGGCTGCCCGAGCTTCCTATGCTCTGCGCAGCCCTCGGAACCGCCAGGCGGGGAGCCTGGCGTCCTTTGTCTCCAGCAGTGACTCTGGGGCCTAAAGAGGAGGGTCTCCATGGGCACGTGCCCCTCAAACACCTGACGACTGCTCCCCGCTGGAAAAGGCGCCCCCAGGCCCCGCGCTCCCAGGCCGCCTCGGCGTTGAGGCCGCGGGGCGGGCGGGGGTGGTGGGGATGCGCCGAGGCCCCGCCCCGCCAGGTGCGCCTCCCCCGCCAGGTGCGCCCCCCGCCAGGTGCGCCCCCCCCGTGCTTACCCGCGCGGCGCACAGGTCCTGCGGCTTGGTGGACAGGTTCTGCGGCATCTCGCGGCAGCGCGTGGACAGGTTGAGGATGGCCGTGGCCGCCATGTGCGCCGCCTCCACGTCGTGCGTGTAGTCGAAGCTGCTCTTGCTGCACGTGCTGCTGGCACTGCTCCCGCCGCCGCTCAGGTTGCTGCTGCTGCTGGGCGCGTAGGTGCTGGCGGCGCTGCTGCTCGGGCTGGCGTCCTTGCAGAACCGCTTCGCTGGGGAGACAGGGCACAGGGATGCCTCGGGGCCCCCGCCCAGGGCCGCGGCAGCAGAAGAGCCCCCCGCGCCGCCCGCCCGCCCGCCCACCCGGTGCGCCCAGGCCTGCGCGTGGGTACCCAGGGGGACCCGGCGCCAACCGGCTGGTTCCTGACCCAGACAGGCCTGGCTTTCCCCCTTTTCTCCTTGGGCCGCACGTCACGTGTTTGGATGGGCAGAGCCGGGGGCCAACAGGAAGAGCACGTGCGGCTCTCAGGCACACACTGCGTCACCTGTCAACGTTGCGCCCCTGTTTAAGGCGTGGCCACCAGGATGTGGGGAACGACTGGCCGCACCAGGCTGATCACAGCCGGAGGGAGGCTCCCGTTATGACGGCTCGCCGGGTGCCCGGGACCCTGTAGACCTCTCATCCCTCTAGAGACCGGACGGTCCGTCCTGCCAGGAGCGGCCAGTCGGGCTCACGGTCCTGTGCAGGTGACCCAGCTGCAGAGGTAGGGCCCCTGCAGACCTGTGGGCACCTGGACTTCAGGGAGTGGCCCTCCGGTCAGGGTGGGGGCCGGACCACAGCTGAAACCCCTTCTCTCTGTGTTTCTAATAAAGAGCTGTGGGTGGGGGGCTGTGCAGGGGACAGAACCACGCACACCTGTGGACTCGAGCCAAGGGAAACGTGAATGCGTCCGGGGACGGGCAGACACCCACGCGAGGGCCCGCCGCCCACCCTTCGTGTGGCAACGGCCTCCCACACAGGCACCAGCTTCCCTCACAGGACCCTTCTGAACAGTCAGCCTCCCTAACAGCCAGACCGGCCTGCAGGAGCACGTGTGGTTTCTAGGGCTGCTTAAAACCTCCTTTAGCGCAAGGATGGGAAGATGACCGATGGATGATCGACTAGGGTGGGCCCGGGTCGTGAAAGGCACAAGACGCCCGTTGCTTAGGGGTCCGCAGCTCACCTGACCCTGCAGAGGGAGGAATTACTCTGGGGGGAGCCGCAGGGAGACAGGAGATCCCTCTGCAGTGTCCTGCCCCCCCTCCCCCCAGCAAGACACCCTTTCACGAGACACAGGCGTCTCGCCCCCTCCTCCCTGCAGCGGCTCAGCCGGCCCCCCGCGGGAGCCCGAGGTGCAGGGGAGAGCCCGGCAGCAGGGCTCCGGCTGTGCTCCCGGCTGCCTGTGTTCGCAGGCCCAGTCAGGATAACGGTGGGGGGAGGAGCCGCCCTCTGCTGAACGCGCGGAGGGCCCGCCGCTGCCGTCCTGTCCTCAGCACTGGCCTGACGGCGTCTGCAGCCTGGGCCCCGCAGGTGCCCTCTGACCAGAGGACGTGACCGTAACCTCGCAGCCAGCACGGTTGGTCGTCACAGCACCAAGAACTGCCCCAAAGCACCCTATTCCGATACAAATGAAAGAACTAAGCTTTCACTAGGGACACCTTTTGAATTTGGACGGAAGACTGAGCTTCCTGACACTAAAGACGTGGCTTGGCGATGCGCTGAGTGCGTGGTGGCCTCAGGGAAGCTGTCTCCTTGTTGTGGCCCCTCGCGTGGACCAGGGGTCAGTTCCACACCCTCAAACCCGCGCAGCAACGAGGAGTAACTTGCAAGGGAGTTACTTCCGTTCTGCTGATCTGAGGCAGCTGAGCCCTGGGGACCCGTCCTCACACCCGTGTGTGTGTCTGTCCTTCCCTCCTCTCTCCTCTGTGAACGCATCTCATCAAAGCAGCAGCCGGAGCAGTGGGGCGGCAGCGGCCTCACGTCCGAGCAGAGACGGGGAGGCCTGGGATGGGGAGTGCAGGGGGGGCTGCCCAGTGGGTTTTGTAAACCAGCCAGGCCCGCAAGGCCACTCCGCAGCTCATGAGACTCTCCAAGTGGACTAAAGTTTGTGGCTGTACGTCGTTCACGATTTCCTTATAAAAATAGGAATATAAAAACTGTGGGAAAAATGAAATAACACTTACGAGGGATGTTCCCCTCGTGAGGGCTAGACACTGGTTCAGGAAAAGAAACGTGGTGCATGTAAATAAAAGTCTTGTTTTGAAATGAAGGAATTTCATTTCCTAAGGCGACGTGAACAGGACACGTGCGTCTATGCAGCACATGGTAGCAAAGTTCTGGAAAGTGCATCTACTGTACCAAACACGTAAATCAAAAGATTCTCCTGCCACCAGGTTCTGCCGAGTCGGTGGTGGTGGAGGAACTGTGGACAATTTATTGACGGGCCCATCAGCTCACGCGAGCCGGGGGAAAGTGAGGACGACGTTCATTTCACAAGCATCCTTTCGCTAACGCCATCAGTCACGTATTGTTTTGTTCCAAATGGAAATAAGGGTCTCTATACCTCAGATCTCTCAGGTAAGGGAGGACTTTGGTTTTAGTAATTATCACCTGCTTGTAAAATATTTACGAAGCGGCTGGTGTCCGTAACCTTTATGACCAATCACACTTGGAGTTTCCGGGGCTCATTGCGCGGACGCGGGGGGGCATCTGCTGCGGAGGGGGGGCTCTTGCTGCCTCCCCCCTTAATAAAGTCAAAACACACTTTCTTTTTCTTTTGACAAACAAAGCTCTTTTCGATCAAAACTTTTTCCAGTCAACGTGCAGAGGTGTGTGTTAATGTTCTCCAGGTGCCGGCCCGTCACTGAGCTTATGGGACAGAACGGCTTCTACCCTCGAGTGACAGCCTGCATTTACAATCCCAGACGTCCGCCGGGTCGTACACGGTACTGAGAAGCACCTCGCCAGGTCCCCTCGTGCAGGAAAAAGAAAAACGGTATGGGATTTACAGTGATTGAATATGATGAACTAGAATAAAAAACCTTCCAACTCATTGACCGACTCTGCAGGTAAGAATCCTGCTCTTTCTTCTGCGTTTACATTTTCCTGTGGGGAGTGGATAAATGTGTCCTTCCAATCTGAATCTCCATGAAAAGCAGACAAAAGGGGGTACGGCCCAGAGGTGTGCCTCCTGAGGACGTGCCCCGCCGGCTGCGGCCCGCGCCCTCTAGGCCTGCTTGGACTCGGGGGTCCACAGCCCGTAACTCGTAGCTCGGACTCCCGGTCTCTACGTGGGTTCCCGCTGTGCTTTCCTGAAAGTCAAGCGAGCTGCGGCTGCAGAGTCCTGAGTGGAGCGAAAGGCCTTCCTTGAGAGCTCAGCTGCGCGGCGACCTCTGCGCTCGGTGCTCAGGCGGTTTATCCTGTGGAATCCGAGTCCGGCCTCCCGGAAGGGCTCCCCCTCGCCCACTCGCTGGGTGTTCTCTGCGCGGCTCTCGTCTGCCCAGCTGGCACCCGTCTGTGACGTTCGGGTCTGACCCTCGGGAGCGTGTGGTCCAGGGGCAGACGGGACGTGGGACCCAGAGCTGCAGGGGGTGGGCCTGAGCCCCTCGTTCTGCACAAGCAGCTCTGAGGAGGTTGGGAGGAGGCCGCTGAGTCCAGGCAGCGTCTGTCCAGAGCTCTGGCCGGAGAAGGAGCTCCTGGAGGCAGAGGTGAGTGTGGGGGGGCGTGGCTGCAGGAGAACAGGGCAGCGGGTCTTAGAGGCTGGCCTGGGAGCAGGGATGGAGAGCGGGGAGGCCCTGCCCAGAGGATGGGGGCCGGGGGCACGGGAGGGCCAGCCCGGGGGCTGTCCAGTGACGAGGCCTGGACCAGGGGAGGGCGACAGTGGGGGTGGGGGTGGGCAGGTCAGAGACAAGGCCTTGGAGCAGCAAAGGGAGGTTCAAAGATGATCTAGGAGTTTTGCACTCAGGAGATTTAGAAGCTGGGAACAGGGGGCTCACGGGAGGCGCCTGTTCAGGGCTGGGAGCGTCTGGGTGTGAACCAAAGCCTGAGGGGGGATACGTCGCGCAGGGACACAGCGGAGACGGCTTAGCCCCGGCCTGGCGGTGCTCGAGGCTCGGTGGCCACAGGGTCTCTGCTGGGACCGCACGCTCGGCTGTTGTCCTGGGAAGAGCCACCGGCCATACACGGAGGCGGCCGGGCGCCGGTGAAGCTGCTCCTGAGCCCTGAAATCCCAGTTCTTCTTCTGTGTCATCTATTTTAGGCTGGGAAGGCCATTCTTAGTTCACCACGAAGCACAGGCATGTGTGTGTGGCGGCGGAGGTGCCAGCCTGGGGCTCCCAGGGGGCGTGGCCCCCAGCTTTCCTCCTGTCCCGCAGCTCAAGTCCAGCCTCATCAGCCTGCTGGCAGCTCCCGCTCACCTGTGGGTTTCCTGCCTTCTCGTAACCTCCACTCAAGCTAAAGGTCAAGTTTAGAATCTGCCGCTTTGGTAAAGCGCATGCTAATCCCTCCAGGCAGAACGGATGCCTTGCTCCACGGCGCCTGAGCACGGTGTCACTGCCTTCTGTTTACAGTCTCTTCCTTGAAACTTGTTAGAGAGAAAGAAAGAGGAGAGAGGTGATGGACAGATGGATGATGGATAGATAGGTGGGTCCATGGATGGACGGATGGAGGGATGGGTGGATGGAGGGATGGGTGGATGGAGGGATGGAGGGATGGAGGGAGGGATAGATATATAGACAGGTAGATGAGACAGACAGATAGCAATTGCTGAGTGTCTGGAAGAAGGCAGGTAGACCAGTCGATGTTTGCTGAGTATTTAGATCACAGCTGGGGGCGTCTGAGAGATGAGCCTGGGGCCGGGTCCTGCTTTTCTCCCCCACTCTGCACCCCCAGGCCCTGACCTTGATCCCAGCACGAGTGCCCCCTTCCCCACAGGAGGCTCACTTCGCTGCCTGTCTTTGGGAGCCATGGCCCAGCTAACTGTGCACCTGGGGCAGCCCTCGGGGACAGCCCTCCTAGGGGTGACTCTGGGATGTCCGCTGCCCGTCAGCCAGGCACAGGCACGGTCCGGCCCAGCTCACACCCCCTCCAGAAACCTGACCCTCCCCGTCGCATCCCTGGTGGGTGCTTCCCTTGACGTTTTGACTGTGAATCTGGTAGAAGAGAAATGGAGTTGTCTGTCTTCTTCTCAGTAGATTGTCCTAAAGGCTGCCTTTCCCTTTTTCTTCGCTTCTCAAAGGTCTAGCATTGAAGTTTCTGTTCTGCATTCTTCTTCTGGGGGTCAGCGGAGGAGCCGGCTCTGCCCATTTCCAACAACAGGCATTTTTCTGGGGGGTGAGAATCGATGCCAGGGATGCTGACATGCCTGAGTGCCCCTCTTCAGCCTCGTCCACCGAGCTCCTTGATACCCCCCCCGCCACGGCCAGCAGGCTGAGAGTGATCGCTACCTCTGCTCGTGAGGAGACGACACGCGGGAAGGTCGGCGGGTCTCCCGTCACAGCACTCCTGGGCGGAAGACTTGGGCAGTGCACTGTGAGCAGGACGCGTGCTCTCCTGCTCCCGGCCTCACCCGGATCCCACCAGAACAGTGGGTAAAGGAAACCGGGTCTCACAGGACAGCAGCAACAAGACGCCTGTAGCACTGACCGCCTGGCCACAGTGCCCATCAGATCACTACACGATGTCCGGGCGCTGGTGACCCTGCAAGCAGGATCCTCAATCAGGTGCACTCAGATTCCTTTGAGCCTTCATTTGCAATCCGATGAATGAAGTTATAAAGAAGCCTGAAATTGGCTAATTATTATTAAAAAGAATTCAAATTATTTTCTGTTATACCCCAAGCCACTCCCTTTTTTTGCACTTTCTGTCTTTGTTCCTATATATTTAGAATTGATTCGTGCAAGTGTAATCAATCAGAGATACAGCAAAGAAATATTACATTTCGTTCACCATACAGATTAATTGTCATTAAGGCGAAGAATGACTAAAATAATGTAGAAAGATGTGCAGCAACTCATATAGAATTGTAAAAAGGCTTTGAAACTCCCCAAGCATTCAACTTAAATGGATTTTTTGTTGTGCCGTGATTTTAATTAAATATCTTTTTCAGAGAGCAGCTCCTAGATCTTTTAAGCCCTCTCTCCTCGCCTCTGCTGGAGAACGCCAAGATAAGACGCCTTAGTCACCCAGTGTACACAACCCACATCCCCGTCAGTAACATCTGCCGACTAAGTCCACATATCCTAGAATTTAAAGTAGAAACGTGGTTAGATAAATAAATAAAATCACAGAAATGCAGTCTTCCCCTCTGTGCTTCAACCATTTACCAAGTTAGCTCTGTGATGAAATGGGAACTAGTCTGTTTAGAGTTTACATCCCTGGTAGCGGGTTCACATACGCGTGAGTAAAAATAAACCACCTTTTCCTGGGAAGCACGCAGTGTTTATCTGTTTCACAGGTGCTGTTTTGTTGGTGGACACGGTGGCAGCTACGAGTGAGGCCAGTGACAAAGTCACAGAGTCACTCAGGGGGCTCCCCAGGCCCCCACATCTGGGTCCGAGCCCCCTGGAAGGAGGCCGGTGGGACCTGCAGAAGCTGTGTGTCCCTGGCTGCCTGTTAGGATCACTGGTGACTTTTTGGAAATGCTGCACACAGAGACTGCCTCCAGGGAGTCTTGTTTACTTGGTCTGGGGTGCAGCCCTGGGCATGAGAATTTTAAAAATCTCCCCAAATTAATGCACCATGCATCCCAACTTGAGAACGGGGGAAGAGGGTGCAGATCACGGAGCTTCTCACAAAACCCAAGGACTCTGGGCAGCTACCCCCAGCTCTCCTGGTTTTGTCTGTGTTGGGGCCTCTATTAAGGGACGTCAGCAAAGATGAAGACCCTGTCTTAGCAGCAGCGTGGAGCAGACGCGCCCGCGGCTGTCTGTCTCCACGTCCCGCCAGCAGCCGGGACGCTCTGCTCTGGGGGTGACGGGGAAGGGCGTCTCCCTGCCTCCCCCGGTCCTGCGCGCCCACACCTGTGTGTCCCTGGGGCTGAAGGGAACCCGCCTAGGCTGCGTGGCGCCCCTTGAGTGACCCCATGCTCGGTCAGTGTGCAGGAAATGGATATACACAATAACAACATTATCAACGGCAAGCGTGACTCTCATGTATAAGAGGGTGCACCTCCTACCATCATATCCTTTGGGGGATATGTCCCTGGTTTGCACCTTGGGAGCTATGGCCCGCTTGCCGTAAGGATGGCTGTCGTAACTGTTGTATTCAAACGACGTCTTGGAATATTTCTCCAGCTCTTTGGCCAAGTTGGAGCGAGGCGTGGTGGTGGGGACGTTGTTTCTGTAGCCGTAATGAGGGATCTCGAGCTGCTTTACAAAGCACATGGGCCTGGAAACAAAAAGAAACAGCGGACAGCTTGCTTTCCCACGGCTGCGCGTGCGACATGGTGCGTCTTAAAATGAGAGCATCTTGTGGCTTAGCTGCGTTAAGGACCCAGAACCCCGCACTGAAATCCTGATTCCATGTTCCTGAGAAAGGACCAAGGGTGCTATAACAACGTAGCAGCGGACCAGCCGTCTGCCTAGATGCCAGCTTTGCAAACAGAAAGAACAGAAAATAAGATACTCAACCTTTTGCCCTTTTCTGTTTTCCTTTTCAGAGTCTGGGGAGGTAGGATGAAGATATGAGATGTGGAGGTGGGAGAGAGTCTCCCATCCGTGCGTTTCCTTTTGCGGGGGTTACAGAGAGTAGGCATTACACGTGGCGAGGAGAGCTAAAAAGAAACTCCCGTAACAACATATGAGGACATGAAAGACATACCCTTAAGGACATGATGGAGATGAACCTAGATGGGAATGTATCCAGCTGCACAATAAAACGGAATATGTAGTGGTGTGCTTTGACAAATATCAACATGCGCTCTCAATGTCACTACCTAGTAGTCATTCATTTTTCTACACTTTGGAATAAAATGTTTAAATGGAGAAACTCTCAATGACGTACTCATTAATATCCTATCTTGTTTCTTCTTGTGTCCACCTATCTCACGGGTGGAATTTTTGAACTTTTTTTGAAATAATTTTAGATTTACAGAAAAACGGTGCAGAGATTCCTTTGGAGTTTTTACCTAAAATGTCTCATGTTGACAACTTTATCAAATCGCCAACACATTTACTTTGATTTCATTAATTTAGCCTGTTTACGTCTTCTCAAATCAACCAAAAGATGTGACGATTAGTTAAATGTTTATTGTTATTGGTGTTTTACCAGGCAGGGGCAGGGCAGGGGGGTCATGAATGAATGCAGCCTGAGGCCGTGCCTTCAAAGAACCCCTGGAGCACAATGTCGTTTTAGGAACCCAGAGCCTCTGAGAATCCCGAGGAATGGAGGACGCTCCTGGCCGCAACAGTGCCTTCAGTTTTAAGGGAGAAGGTGGCGTTTGTCAAGGTTAAGATGCAGGGTGGGGTAGGAAACACACCAGGAAAGCTGAAGGACGGGGAGCATCTCTGGGGAACTGCAGGAGATGAGCTGGGGGGACCAGATTGGGACTCTGTCCGTTCGTCCAGCTGGCAAGGCCAAAGGGCCTGGAGCTGGGAAGGCACAACCCCTGAGCCTTCAGGAGATTCGGACCCGCTCGGACAGAGGGCGCCTGGGAGCACAGGCATCGGGGAGGGTCGCTTGATGAAAAAACGGAACAGGTGGTGGAGGCCGGCGGCCAGGGGGCTGCAGAGGGGGTGGGGCCTTGGGCGGGACTGTGGCCCTCACCTGTGTCTCGGCTTCCTGTTAGACTTTTAAAATGTTAAGAAATTGAACTGTTGGTTGACATTGTTCTTTTCTTCCTTCCTTCCTGTCTTCCTGTCCTCCCCCTGGCATGAGTGTGCCCTGCGTGGAGACGTGCCCGGGGAATGTGAAGGTGACGGGCACGGACACCAGGCCCCCCAGACCTCACTCACAGCCGGACATCACTGCCCGAGCTTAACCCCTGGGGGCCCGGCCTGGGCTGGTCCCCACGCCGCCCCCGCAGTGGGAGGGGGTCCTTCCTTCCCTGGGGGCCTGTCCCCACGCTGCCTCCCCCCACCCAGCCGGAGGCTCGGGAAGAAAATTGTCTGTAGCTGCACAAGTGCTGGCCCCGGCCTTCTGTTCTGTTGTCATTTGACGTGGTTTCACAAGAAGAAAGGGCCCCAGGCTGTGAAGTACAGGCTCGGATCAGGATGGAGGCTTCTGTCTGAACCAGGGGATTTGCCCTTTCGGACGAATCTTGTCCGTGTCGAGCGGCCAACAGAGCTCCCCAGTGGAAGGCAGGCTTGGTACTGACCCCAGGACAGGGGGCCGTCAGCCATGCCTTTCAGAAGGATGTGGGCACAGAGATCTTTCCAGCTCTCGGGGGTCTGGCCCAAGTGGGGGAGGGAAATTAACAGAAGCACTCGGCCTCAGCTCTCTCTCCCTTTGCTCACACCTTCCTTTGGGGGGGTAACCCTTCCTCAAGTGCACCCAGCCCGGGGGCCGGGGGAGGCTGTCCGCTCCCGGTAACCGAGAGTGGGCTCAGGAGTCCCTCAGGGAGGGCCCGTGGTGTATCCGGTGCCGCCTGTACGATGAGTGAGTTGCAGGCACCGTGGGGGCAGGTACAGTCTGCAGTGCCCTGACACAGAAATAGCTAGAGGAAGGTAGCCCAGAATTGGCTGAGGCTCTATCCCTAACTGGTAGGGTCACGGACGGTTTTTATTTTCTTATTTTTGTCTGGTGAAGTATTTCTCATTCTCTATAACGATCTTAACTTTTCTACTGAGAGATAAAAAGGGGTTTAAGGACAGTGGTGAGAGCCTTATGGGAAGATGGGAAAGGACCCACGGCAAAACCAAAGAGGTGTTTCTATCCTCTGCCTCGTGGTTTCTTCCAAGTGATTTATCCCAGAGAGAGAGTTTAACAGACGTGGAGTTGTGCATGGGAGTGTGTGCACGTGTGTGCCCATGTGTGCAGTGTGCTCATGGGCACGTGTGTGGATGCGTGTGTGCATGTGCGCATTGTGCACACACGTGTGCGTGTGTGGGTGTGTGCCCATGTGCGTGTGTGGATGTGCATGTGCGTGTGTGTGCACGTGTGTGCACGTGTGTGGGTGGATGCGTGTGTGCATGCGTGTGCACGTGCGTGTGCACGGGTGCTTACTGCTCTGCCTTTAATAGTGAAGCTGGAATCGCCCAGAGTGCCTCAGGGTTAGGACCCAGTCCTAGCGCAGGCGGCGCCTCCCCGGGGGGTACCAGCCGCTGTGAGGGTGGCAGTGACGGTTCTCACACAGACGCGGAAGCTGCTGGTGTGACCCCTGAGCAGGCAGGACGCACGGGGCTCGTCAGTTTGCAGGTGGGTGAGGGTTTGACGGGAACATGCAGAAATGAGCGCTGAGGGGAGTGAGGCTTCCTCCTCCACCTGCCCCCCCCCCCCCGAACCATCCCAACCGTCCACAGGGGCGCGCAGGTGGCCCTCGTGGCCTCCCACGCTCACCGCCTGTGACCGAGCGGTTTCAGCTGAGTCCTCTCGCCTCCCTGCGCCCTGGTTGCCTCGCTTGCCAAGGTGGCATGAAGATGCGGTCCCGCCCGCCTCCCGGGGGCGTCTGAGGTCGGGCCGAGGCGTCTCTGCGTGTGGGGGGATGCTGTCACCCTGACGCCCTCGGAACACGCAGCCCGCCCCGCAGGCGGAGTGCTGCCCTCTCCTCCAAATGAAGACGAAACTACTTGGGGCAGCTCGTGAGTTCTCGAAGCTTCCTTTCCAGCCAGCACTTCTGACGCATCAGGGCCAGAACGATAGCCAGACACAGCTCCCTCTGCTTCTTTCGTGTGAACAGTCCCTCGGGGTCTGGGAGACCGGGGGGACAAGCCCCTGCCCCCACAGCGCCCCTGGGGTGGAGCCGTGGGCAGGGTTGTGGCCCCAGCAAGGTCTTCTCAGGGCACCGCACCCCCCGCCTCCTGCCGCTAAGCAGGACCTCCCCTTGCAGAGTGCCTGGGCGCCTGGCCCCTGGGGACGGCCTGGACGGGGCCCGGAGGTGTGTCTGGTACCTTAGCACTCGGTCCGAGGCCTGGTTGGACTTGGACACGTCACAGCTCTGGTGCTTTTCTTGGGCCTTTGCCAGTTTCTCTGCCGCAGCAATAGGACATCCGGAGAGGCTGCAGTGACAGGAGGGGATGTGAGTGTCTCCTCCGAGGCGTCCCTCAGTGACCCCTCGCCTCCCCCACTCTCCCTGGGGCAGCTCCAGGCTCCCAAACCCATCAGGGGACGGGGCAGCATCTGCTCCTGGTCCCCAGAGGACCGTGCTGATGGCCGCGCCGCATGTGCAGGGCACGCGGTCCTTTCCAATGACAGCAAGACAGAGCCTGCATCGTTCCAGGGAAAGTGAAACTTTAGACACGGCTTCTGTTCCGGGAGGCTCGCGGTTTCTGGAGCTGAGGAGTCCACCACTTGGGAGGGATGGGTTTCCAACAAGCCTGAGAGTGGGGCTCCCTGGCGGCTGCTGACCGCAGCATGGGGCACGCGGGGTGACTGGCCCGCCTGTGTCCTCCCCGGGAAGGGACGCAGAAGCGGGAGGAAAGCAGAGTAACCTCGACGCTGCCGCAAAATGTTCTCTGTCACTAAGTCTTTACAGGACAAAACACCCCACGTGCGGTTTTGTGTGTGAGCCGATTGTTTGGGAAACCCTGGTGTCTGCTGTCCGTGTATCTGTGTCTCTGCACACAGTATGGAGGCTTGGTCTACAGGCACATGGTGTCTGGAAATGGTGTGCTTCTGGAGGAGCTGCTGCTGTAAACCCTGTAAACGGGGCCCCGGAGGGACCTTGCCGACCCGTCCGCCACGTCCGCCTCCTCCCGAGGACGCCCAGGCACTCTCTGAAGGGCTCAAGCTGGTGACCTCAGTCATTATAAATGGAACACAAGTAGCTAAATTTACCAGTGAAGCAAAAACTACAGTGAAACTTATAGCGGTTTTCTCCATTCAGATATAATTTTATGCGACTTTGTGATGCTGAAACCATTGGCAGTACGAGAAAAATTTGACAGAACCACTTTCAGGCCACTAAGAAAAGGATCTAGTAGGAGCTGAGTGTTAGAAGTCACTTAGCAAATGTCGGGATGAGACAGGAAAAGAGAACTGGGATTTGTCCTCAGCAAAAGTGTGACTGAGCACCTGTGCCTGCAGCCACAGCCTGGGGAGGGCCCGTCCCCTCGGCCCCCTTTCCCGCCATGTGTTCTCCCACCAGCGCCTCTGCACGTCTGCTGGCACTTTGGTGCCAGCGGGGTCCCGGGGGCGGCGGAGGGGGCTCAGTCTCGTGGCCTCTAGCCGTCGACCTGTCTGACGTGGACGTGATGGGCCCTCTCGACCCCCGGAAGGTAACGGAGCTTTCGCTGCCTTCCTTGAAGTCACTGCAGGTGGGTAGGGTTCCATCTAGGACCTGACCTCAAGGAGGACACCTGCCAGGGCCGTGTCACCCCGTCACAATAAGGTGCGGGGGACGACGGAGAAACTCCAGCCCGCACACGAGGGAGCTGAGCGCGGGGCTTCCCCGGGTGCCCTGGGCCCGCTCAGCTCCCGCTCCCTGAGGGCGACACCCGGGCCGCCTGTCTCCCGGGGCGGGGCGGGCAGGGGCCGCGCCCCCTCCGGAGGGCACAGAGGCATAGCGGCCGGGATCTGCTCCCTCACCCCAGAACGGGGAGCTCTGCTTACCTTCTGTGCGAGTTCCTGTTGCTATTTACGTGCCCTCGACCTGTGCAGCCTGGAGTAGGACACTTGAGCACATTTTCATGCATGGCAAGAACTTGACAGGGAGAGGCAGAGAAAACAGCCCAGCGTTAAAACACAGAAACGGTCCCAAGGCGAGAGTATGCAGTCATCTTAACAAAGGCTGGGTTAGTTTACAACAGACAGTCCTACGCACGTCTGTGATGGACATGGGTGGGGAAACACACGCAGGAAGGAAGGAAGGTCGTCTCCGCCTGACTCTGACGGGCATGCAAAGCAGGGTGCGCTGGGCGGGAGCTGTGGCCTCGGGGAGCGGGAGCACGGGACTCTGCCCGAGGGGCCTCCCCTGGGACCCCCAGACGTAAGCACGGAACGGTGGTTAGCCATGTAACAGCACGTAGACTGCCGGGTTTTAAAACATGCCTCTGCTTTGGAAACACACAGTATTGGGAGGGTGTGGTGGCCGTGGGTGAAGAGACAGCCCCAGACCTGACTTCTAAGTGAAATGAATCAGACGATGCCTTTTCATCTAGGAAGTGGGTACTTTGTTATTTATTATATGAGGAGGAAGGAAGTGCTGTGTGGGTCCCCAAGTGAGACCAGGAGGGAGACGCAGGGCCTGGTCCACAGAGCACAGAAGCTGCGCTGCCCGGAGACCGCGTGCGCATTTCCTCGCGGTGTCACCGGTCTGCACTGTCGCCCGTCCTTTCCTTTCTGGTCCTCAGTGACCGCTCGCTGCTCTGGGCTGTGGGGATGGCTGGGGGTGAGCAGTGTTGCTGGGTCAAGAAAACGGACCCCCCGCCGCCCCCAGGGCCCGCAGCCCGCAGTCTCTGGGCTCCGCAGAGCAAGCTGCGGCCAGGCTGCTGGACCTCCCGCGGCGAGGGTCCCCTGGCGCAGGGCGACACGGTCTGCGGCAACTGGACAGTGTTGGGATTTCCTGCAGTTCCTCTCCTCTCCAGAGCAGCCTGCCACTTTCCCCTGAACCCCCTCCTTCTTCCTCCCGATGTGGCCCTCACACCTGCTCTCCTTGCCCCGGGCAGGTCCCTTCGGCTTCATCTTTGCCGCTGTCACAGCTGCATCGCCCGCACAGCTGGTGGACGCTCCAGCCATGGGGAGCTGAGCCGGGCCTCGCTCTGTGCTGGGACCCGGCCGGGGCGGCCTCGGGGTCTCCTCTCCAGGCCCTCCCTCCCCCGTCTGCGCTCTGACCTGCCCTCCTCCTCTTGCTCCGGGGAACGGCCCTTCCTTCCTGATCCTTTCCTCACACCCGATCATCTTCTTATCACGTCACACAACCCTCCCCGGGACGCGGCTTCCTCTCAGGTTAACACACTTCATTCCTCTCCTTTCAGGCTAAATTCTTCAAATATTAGGTCCCCCTGGAGATGGACACGCCTTCCGAGCCCGCCTGCGGCTCAACCGCGCTCTCCTGCTGGCTCCTGCTCCGTCCTCGCGCGGGCCCAGCCCTGCGACGGGACCTGCGCGACTCTGTGTCTACAGGCGTCCCGCTTCCTCCACGGCCCCGTCTCCCTCTCAGGGCGCAGCTGCTCTTAGCCCTCCGCCCTCTGCAGCCCTTTCCCGTTCCTGGCTCCCGTTCACCCTCCGTCTAGGCTTCCTCTCTGGGCAGCTTCGTCTGGTTTCTGCTAACACTGCGCGGAGGACGGACCAGGAGGCCCCCTGTGCGCCTGACCGTCTCCAGGCGTCCAGGCTGCGCCGCCAGCAGCCCGCGGGGAACGTCACACGCAGCTTCCTGCTCCAGCCGGAAAAGTCCAAGCCGTTCATTCCTTGTTAGATGTGGCCCTGCTGGATGATGGGCTCGTCAGCCTGACCACGGATCCAGGGCTCCCTGGCGGCTTCTCAATCTCCCTCCCTTTCTCCTCTGCACATCCGGTCCTGCTAGCCTGTCTCTGGAATGTTCCCTGAATCTGTCCCTCTGCCACTGCCTCCTTCCTGCCCTGGTCTCCCGCATGGACCGTCACGGCAGCTTTTAGGAAATGCTGTGGGTTCTCTCTCTCACGCAGGACCGGCTCAAGCATCCCCCAGGAAGCCCTTGGGAGGCTACGGTCCCTGATGTCCACAGCAGTGGCCACGCAGTGGCCACACTGCCTCATGCCCACCCACCCCCCGCCGTGCTGGGTCGGGAGTCCCGGGAGGGCCAGAGCTGTGTCTCACCCATGGTGTGTCCTCCGTGTTTCTAACAGTGTGTTGTGAACTGGGGTGCAGCCTACTTTACGGAATTCAACTGGACAGAAGTGTGATTAGGGGACGCTAGCCCAGAGGAAGCAAAAAAATAAAATGTAGGAAAAGAGAAATATGCCTTCTGCGGAGCCCTTTAATTCTTTTACACTTTTATGGTCCTATAAAAAAACGCATAGGAGTAAATCTTTAGAAATGGTTTTCTGTGGATGCTCTGCAAGGTGTGTGTAACTCTGGTGTCAGAGCTGAGTCCCCACGTCACGTGGGCAAAGGTGAGGCCAGGTGGGAACTGCCCGGGTCTGTGTGAGCAGGTGCAGGCTGCAGCTTGTCAGGACACGGGCCTCGTTTGACCGCGTTTAGACTTTCCCTGTGAAAATACAGGGTCAGGAGGATTGCTCAGCCATGAGAAGGAACTGATGTCCTACTTTGATGTCTCAAAGAAAAAGCGCAGAAAGAAGCTCTTTCTCCTTCAAACAGTAGTGCTGGGTCCTAACGCCTTGTTTGCAGATGAGGACACGAGGTACAGAGCTCATGTCACCTGCCCCGCGACACACAGCTTGCTGGGACTGAACCCAAAATGCCAAACCCAGGTCTCCTTGGAGACGGACTGGCTCGGGGCTGGGACAGAGGCGGGTTTGGGTCTGAGCTCTGTCCTCTCCTCAGACGCGCTCAGAAAGCTCCGCGTGTCCTCAGGGCGCCCGGCGCTGTGCCGGCTGCCGGGGGCGGAGCTGAGCGTCTGGCCTTCATGGTCCTCATCCCACAACAGGGCCGATACCCCCTGCGGGGTTTGTTGGGATTCGATGTGTGCCAGCCAGCGGGGTGCCCGACCGCAGGGGGTGGCTGGGGCGGAAGCTGCTGTGGTGCAGGGAGCTGCCCCTGCTCATGTAACACACGGGCCGGCCCCTCTCCAATCCGCGGCGGCCACAACCCTGCACCTTGGCCCGCAAGACGGTTCCAAGGAACACGGCTCTATTATTGCGGGGCGGTCGCTTGCAAACCTGGAGCCACAATAGCTTCTACAAGCACGTCACCTGAAAACACGCAGCTGAACCTGTTTGCTACGCTACGAACTTTTCTCGGGTCTTGCAAACCTGGCCACTGTGAAGGGAAAATCCCCGGAAGGTCCCCTCACCAATCAGCTGGTGATTGTCACATCTCAAGCCGAGCCATGACACTTTCCCCGCTAGAAACCATGCCTCACAGAATGAGGAAGACCCCTACCACCTCAGACTCAAAAGCAGGATCTGACACTCCCAGAGGCGTTTCTGGAGATGTGCCTTTTCCCTGAGCCATCAGTCCTGATGGTCCCTCCACATCTGGCACATTCTACGTGCCCAGAGAAAGGTAAACAAAATAAGGCACGTCATTGCAGTTCTGAAAGAAATTTAGTTGTTTTCAGAGGCTGAGTGCATTTTCTCAGAACCTAACTAATTCAATCGGATGCATGAGATCCAAACCCACCCGGGCTAAACCTCCTCATTTAAGATTTTACTCTGCGGAAGTGTCGGGACAACATGAAATAGATTTTACAAGTAAAACACAGTAACACGGAAGTACTGGTTCATGGAGATGGAGAGGCTCAGGTAACGGGGCAAAAGACGTCTCAAGGTCCTTTTCCTCCGGGATTCATAGCTGTGTAGTGCTGGGAGGACGGCTCAGAGATGACCTACATTCAGGTCTACAACCGTGAGGAGAGAAGGAGAGAAGCGGCTGGCTTGGGGTCACAGAGCAAGTTAGAAATGAAGTAACGACCAGAGCCCAGGCCACCTGCTCAGGGGCCAAGCTGCAGAAGGCGACCCTGGATGGATGGTGAGCCCGGGTCCCGGGACAGGTCCACGGGGACCACGCCGAGGGAACCCTGGAGGCTCGGGGAGGGGCAGAGCCCTGGTCCTGGCCGAGCTGCCCGTCCGTACAGGAGGGGACACCTAAGTCAGGTGCACTGACTGGAGATGGAATGACAGAGGCGAGAAGGATGTGGAAACGAGTCACAGGTGTGTGCGCTCCAGGGCGCTGGTGAGACACGGACTTACTTTCTGGAGGGACCCTATCTTTGTGCGGGCATCCGGACAGACTGCGGTGATGCGGATAAAGCCCGGTTACGTGGCCCGTTCCATCGCACCCGGGGGTGGGGCACTTGCTCTCTTTCTTTTCTGCTCTCGAGGGATCTAAAAGCGACAACAGGTGTCAAGAGAATGAATTGTTTTTACCAACTGAAGACAAATGTGATTATTTAACAATCTGAAGAGAACTTGATAAATAACGAAATAAAGCAGGTGTCGGGACAGGATGTGATGCCGCTGGATAGCTCTCTGGTTTGGGGTGAGCTGCTGCCCTTAATCGGTGTGGTCATGAATCATGAACTATTTTACTTTCAACCCTAAAGGAAACACGTCTCTCCCTCCCTGAGCTCTCGATTGACTGTTTCCCGTGTGTTACATGATAAGCCGTAGCTCAAAGAAATCAACATAAACAACGATGAGGCAGTGACCTTCTCAGAGAGCAGAGCGTCTCCACCATCCTCAGCAGCTGCTTCGTGATATCCAACCAGGAACCCTAACGCCACGTAAACACTCTCGAGCAGAGCTTCTTTCTTACTGAGCGCTCTGATCCTACAGGCTGTGAGCCCCGCAGTCTTACTGGCACTGAAATTTCTTCTCTTAGCACACCAATTTAGCGCTTTTCTCGAGACAAGCTGAACTCTTAGAAGGCACTGCAAGCGAATGACCGAAGTGCTGGCGATCCCACCCGACACAGGTGATGTGCGACCAGAAATGTTTCAGAAGCTGCTGGAGCAATAATCTGTTTGGGTCTCTTTGTCTGTACCTGGCACCAGAGGCGGGCTCTGACAGCGGTGCGTGCATGCAGAAAACTAAGAGGTGATGCTTCTAGGCAGCCCTGCGGCTCTGCAGTGCCAGTCCGGGAGGAGCAGGGCAGGCGTTTGGTCAAAACTCGAATGCCAGAAGCCAGAAGTGCAGTGATGTTGCTAACAAAATTATTTCTATACCCAGAATTGACCACAGTTCATAAATGTGCAGAAAATAACTCCAGAAACTATGACTAAGATGAAACCCAGGCCAAATAGTCACGTGAGTGGGTGAAACACTATTTCCGAGCCGGTTTTCAAAACCAGCTGCACAGATGATCAATAGATCGTGACTGTTAAGGGTCTGGCCCAGGGATGCGACAGTTAGAATTTCTTTAGGGGTTTAACACTTCTATAGGGATAGCTCATTCGTCAGGCCAATCACGGTCACTAGAAAATAGATGTTTTACTTTTCGCAAAGAATTCATTTTATGTCAAGGAAAAAGATTGGTTTAACATTTTTGAAACTTTTGTGGGCTTTTTTCTTGTCATTCATGGGAACTTGAAACAGACAAAGGACTTACAGGAACATGTAAAGACTTTTATGTTTATATAAAAATCCTTCCTTTTAGTTTTTAGCTAGCATTTTATTCTCTGAAGTGTGTCATTCAGGTCCTAGCATCTCTTAAACCAGTGATGGCATGGAGAGTAGTGTCCTACACGATGGTCGGCTGCTTATAGATACCATATCTACTTTACAGATAATAATCTCTGAAGACAAACCTAAACCTATGTTGTTGTGACGTCATTTCTAATTAGCTTATTGGAGCTTCTCTTACACATGCAACCAAAAAGCTCGGCGTTTTATTGCCTTTTGAGTAATTTCATAATAATACTGGTACAACAGAAAGAATGCAAATATAAAATAGTAAGTGCGTAGTAACAGTTTCAAAGGGAAATATTATTTAAGATCATAAACTAGAGATACACCTTAAAATCATAACCTAGATATAAAAGACTTTAAAGGCTAAAACATAAGTTATAACTACTGGTAATCATTAAGAGACTCCTTTTCAAGAGTATATTTACAGTTTCCTAACAGATTAGATTATGTCAGGATTTTGAAAGTGTTCTGAAGTTAAGTGCAGATTTGTGTAAACGCTGTGTGGCTTCATCTATTGCCGTTTTGGAAACACCAAGGGTGTACTCTCCTCTCGATGCCTGCGTCCTGTGCAGGTGGGTTTCCTTTGCCTTCATCAGTACCCCCACCCCGCGGCTTTCTCCCATCTTGCCATCCCAATTCATCTCGAAGGCAAATGTTTGAGCAAACGCAAAACAACCAAGCAAGCAAACGAGCCAGCAAGTCAACCGAAAACCTCGCGATGACTTCTAGAGAAAACGGAGTGCTGGGTTTAGCCTGCTTCCCTTCCTCCCCTTCGCGGAGATGCTCGAGGAGAAGAAAGACAGAGGAAGTTTCCTGATGAACTTTTTTCTCTTTTAGTATCTTTTGGCCACACCACGTGGCATGCAGGATCTTAGTTCCCCCACCAGGGATGGAACGTGCACCCCCTGCATTGGAAGCACAGAGTCCTAGCCACTGGACCGCCAGGGAAGGCCCTGTGTGAACGTCTCTGGTTTCAGCTCTAGCTTTTGGAAAGATGACTCATTTGTGATTTAAATCCTTTTAAGAAGATTGTGTATGAATGAGACTTGGTATGAGTGTTCTCTCCACCTTTAATAAAATAGCAGATAAGCTGACAACAGGTGGCTGACATGCCGTGTGGCCATGTTGGTAAGAGAGCACTCCGCTTTTTTTTTTTTTTAATAAGGATGGCATCCATCTCTTTGCCCCACTTTGGGTGTCCTTGCTTGGCTTTATTTATTTGGTTTTGAATATAACCACAGACATCTTCAAAAGAAATTTGGAATTGATGTGGAGTGCACTGATAAGAAACAGAGACGTGCTTTGATCAGAGGAGGAAGATCTGGAAAAACTGGGGAGAGGCAGAAGTCAATGCTTTCCAACTCATTGGGAAAGTCCGAATCCCCAGCCCTTCCCCCATTTCGGGGAAAAAAGCACGTCTGGGTTTTGGGGTTTTACTCTGTTTCCATCCTGTCCCCATTTATTTAGGGGGAGCAAGGGCTTTGAATTCCACTTCTTGCCAAAACCAGAATAAAACAAAATAACAACAATCACGACATCAAATGAGTCAAAATCTACAGCAAGCTGCTGGGTTGAGAGGAACCACCGAAGTCAAAGAAGGCAACGCTGGTTCCGCGTGAGCCTGTGTGTTTCCTTAGTAAGGACAGCACTGCTTTCTCTACGCTCAGACTCAGTCCTGAAACACGCTCTGCAGGATTCCCAGCAGAAGGCTACCGCATTCTTCCTCCTGAACTAGCCCACTATTTCTTCCTAAAAGTGTCTACCTCCTGTGGGAGTCTCAGCTACCCGACCAAAGATTGCTGAGAGATTGCGCTCTAGTTATAAACACACCCACTGCGTCTCCTGGTCTTGGCAACACCCAAAGCAAGCTTGACACCCCACTGAGCTCCACTCTGTGGCCTTGAAGACGTGACCCTTCCTCATACCCTGTGCTGCACCTTTGTTATGGAAATGGCCGTCAGCACCCAAGCACCTGCCACATCCAGAACCCAATGGGCCTCTGGCTAAGGTTCGTCTCCAACAGGGGTTTGGTTAAAGAGAAGCCCAGTGTGGCCCCAGAGGTACGTGCACACACGGAGAGGAGAATACACACCTGGGTGACCGCAGAAAAAGGAGGTTCTGATCGTTTGATGTTTCCGTAGCAACTGGTTTTCAAACCAAATTCTTGAACCTCATTCTGAGGAAACTCAATGTTCATCAGGAACAGGACAGTGTACAAAACAGAACTTTCTCATACTAATGTGGAAGAATTTAAGGAGTCAGCGATTTCATGCTTGAAGCTGTGTCCACTCAGTTCTGAGAAGTCTTGCAATTAAAATATTGACAAGGTCCTACACGAGGTCAAATTATAATCCGCCTGATACTGAAAGTGGACACAGCGGTTGCTGGAAACATGAGTCAGTCGCTCAGATTGGAAATACACACATTAGGTGTCGTGACTATATATGGATGGGGTTAAATTTATAGAACTATGCGCACATGCACCCGCTTAGCTCACACATGAAAACCTGGTTGGAACTGTCGCAGCAGATGGCTTTGAGTGTCCCCAGTAAGGCTCCGTGATTGTTTCCACAGTGGAGCGGAGCAGGGAGGGTGGAGGTACTGAAGGGGTGACTATTGACCTGAGCCCAGGACACGCTCCCGCGCTTACTCTCTTACGATAACGAACGCGCACTCACAGCTCTCGTGCTATGCTATCCGTCACCCTGGTACCCTTCAATTTCCATCTGCATGTTTTCTGTGGGGACGGCTTCATCAATAACTGTCATTTGATGATAATTTTATAAATCACAATGCCACCTACTCCATGCAACTTAGCAAAAACGGGCCTCATGCCCGACGGACTAATCGTCACGTGAACGCTTGCCCCTCCGCACGGATTGTGGTTCACCTGCAAGCACACTGGCTCAGCCTCCTCGTTTCCAACACGTGGTGGGCTTGTGCGCGGACCCTATCTTTCTAAAGCATGCATCATTCACTGAAATGTCGTGTTATTCGGCTGCCTTGCGTATGTCTCAGATATTTTATTTGCTCCTCAGAGACGTCATCACAAGATATAGCTCTGGGATCAGCGCTAAGGAGCACGCGTCGCGATGTAATGGAGTGGGACGCGTCCTCGCGTGGCAGCCTACCCCTGACAGCCTCCGCCCTAGCGCGCGCTCGCAGAGGCACTTACGTTAGGTAGAAATATTACCTTTACCATAGTATGGCTTTTTGACATGGCTGTCACCGGACTTGGGCTTCCTCTCCTCCCCGGGGAGCGGGCGCGGGGACGGGTCCTCGTAGGACCGCAGGCTGTCCCTCCTTCCGGCCTCCACGGCCATCTTCTCCCTCATGGCCCTGGCCCGCTCGGTCTCCAGGGCGATGGCTTTCTCCAGGAGGGTCAGGTTGCCCTTGGTCATGTCGAACACCTCCTCCGACCGGTCGGAGGTCACGGAGGCGGCGTCGTCCTCGCGCGCGTGGTACCCGTCCTCCTTGGCGCAGCCGGAGAAGGTTCTGGGCCGGGGGCTCAGCTGCTCCTCCAGCCGCATCAGGTTCATCATGTCGGAGTAGCTGCGGTCGGGCGTCCGCCCCGCGAAGTCCTCGTCGGGCCGGCCGTGCGCGCGGGGGCCGGCGCCGGGCAGCGGGGGCCGCTCCTGCGGGCTGCCCTCGCTCAGCTTGCGGGCCAGGTCGAAGCACTGGTTGCGCAGGCACTCCAGGCTGCTCAGGCACACCTCCTCGTCGCTCTCCTCCACCAGCTTCTCCGCCAGCCCGTTGTTGGCCGGCTTGCCCAGCGGCCCATAGGGGGCGGCCCTGCCGTCGGGCGCGGCCAGCGCGTCGGCGTAGCCGCGGTCGCCCGCGGGGTCGCCCAGCGCCGCGCCGTGGCCCTGCGCCAGCAGCTTCAGCGAGTCCACCGTCTCGCGGACCACGTCGCTGTCCAGGTCCAGGCTGAGCTCGCCCTTGCGGCCGGGGGCCTCGTTCTGGTCGCTGCCGTCCTCCGGGCTGCGGGACGTGCTGCTGTTCATCTCCGACTCGGTGCGCGCGCGGTAGGCGGCGTCCTCCGCGATCTTGCCCAGGTTCAGCAGCGACTTGGCCACCAGCTCGTCGTAGTTCTCGTACTCGTCCGCGTTGTTCTCGTCCTTCTCCACGTCCGGCAGCAGGCGGGGCCCGTGGCAGCTCACCTGGCGCGCCTCTGCAGGGGACACAGGGCAGGAGAAGAGAGCAGGAAAAGTGGCTGCACCTCTAGGCGCCCGGGGCGGACGGCGAGCCCAGCACGTCACAGGACCTGGGGCCCCACCTGCGGAATCTATGGTCTCACCTGTGGGACCTGGGGCCCACCTGCCGGACCTGTGGTCTCACCTGCCGGACCTGGGGCCCACCTGCTGGACCTGTGGTCTCACCTGTGGGACCTGGGGCCCACCTGCTGGACCTGTGGTCTCACCTGCAGGACCTGGGGCCCACCTGCTGGACCTGGGGCCCCACTTGCCAGACCTGTGGTCTCACCTGTGTGACCTGGGGCCCCACCTGAGAGATCTATGGTCTCACCTGCCAGACCTGGGGCCCCACCTGCCAGACCTGGGGCCCACCTGCGGGACCTGGGGCACCACCTGCTGGACCTGGGGCCCCACTTGCTGGACCTGTGGTCTCACCTGCGGGACATGGGGCCCCACCTGCAGGACCTGTGGTCTCACCTGTGGGACCTGGGGCCCACCTGCGGGAGCTGTGGTCTCACCTGTGGGACCTGGGGCCCACCTGCCGGACCTGTGGTCTCACCTGTGGGACCTGGGGCCCACCTGCTGGACCTGTGGTCTCACCTGCGGGACCTGGGGCCCACCTGCTGGACCTGGGGCCCCACTTGCCAGACCTGTGGTCTCACCTGTGTGACGTGGGGCCCCACCTGAGAGATCTATGGTCTCACCTGCGGGACCTGGGGCACCACCTGCGGGACCTGGGGCCCACCTGCTGGACCTGTGGTCTCACCTGCGGGACATGGGGCCCCACCTGCCAGACCTGTGGTCTCACCTGCGGGACCTGGGGCCCCACCTGCAGGATTTTTGGTCTCACCTGCCGGACCTGGGGCCCACCTGCCGGGCCTGTGGTCTCACCTGCGGGACCTGGGGCCCACCTGCAGGACCTGTGGTCTCACCTGCGGGACCTGGGGCCCACCTGCAGGACCTGGGGCCCCACCTGAGGGATCTATGGTCTCACCTTCAGGACCTGGAGGCCCACCTGCCAGACCTGCGGCCCCACCTTTGGCACATGGAGGTCCACCTGCCGGACCTGGGGCCCCACAATCGGGACCTGGAGCCCCACCTGCTGTACCTGGGGCTGACCTGCGGGAGCTGTGGTCTCACCTGCGGGACCTGGGGCCCACCTGCCGGACCTGGAGGCCCACCTCTGGGGCCTGGGGCCCACCTGCGGGACCTGGAGCCCCACCTGCGGGACCTGGGGCCCGACCTGAGGGATCTGGGGCACCAGTTGTGGGACCTGGGGTCCACCTACCGGACCTGGGGCCCCACCTTCAGGACCTGGGGGCCCACCTGCTGGACCTGGGGCCCCACATTTGGGACCTGGAGCCCCACCTGCGGGCACTGGAGCCCCACCTGCGGGACATGTGGTCTCACCTGTGGGACCTGGGGCCCCACCTGCGGGACCTGGAGCCCCACCTGCCGGACCTGGGGCCCCACCTGTGGGGTCTGGTGCCCCACCTGCAGGCCCGGTGACAGTGGCAGCGTAAAGAATGCAGTGTGCTCAGTACACAGGAGGCCATTAGAGTACCTGCTGACACCATGATGTCATGAATGAGTGTTCAGAGAAACCACTCGAAGGGGTAAATACAGTTTTAAAATGTTACTTTTTCGTTACTTCTAAGTTTTAAGCATTGCTTTTTTTATTGGCTTTTTTAATTTACTGCCCAACCAGATGCATAACAGTTACGTTCATTGTGTGACTAGGCTTTCTAAGAGTTCGCGAACTTGTCGCCAACTCATAAGCAGATGTTCTCAGCAATCGCTTTTAAATTGTTTTCCCAGCCATGCCGGGGCAGCACGGAAGCAGGCCCGAGGCTCTGGAGGGTCCTGCAGGGACGGCTGGCGCTGGCATTGGGCGGCCAGCATCAGCGACGCGCATTGGGGCTGACGGTGGTTTTGGACTTCCTGCCTCAGAGGCCACTCATCAAGGTACACGGTGAAGCAACAGGAAACGAAATCGGATTCACCGTGATTCTCTGTACGTATCTCAGCAGGCGGGAGAGGGTGGGGGAGACGTGCGCAGTGACCAGATGCCCATACGAAGCAGGACTGCGCTGAGCCGGTGCCACCGTCGCACGCAAGCCGGCATCTGTTCGTTTCACCCGCTCCCCCCAGCCTCGGGAAGGCTGCGGTGAGCGGGTAGAAATACGTGTCAGTGTCACATCCAATCTCAAAAGATATCTGGAAAAACTCATTTAAAAAAGACCACGTTAAAAATTACATGAAAATGCCATCTTGCATCTGAAGTGTATTCTGTTTAGCGCTAAGCAATATTTGGGACGTGCGTCTCTTTCCCTCGTGTGCGTAATGCTACCACGAATATTGCAGAATATAGAGAACAGCAAATGGGTTCTCAGAGGGACCCCTCCCCCACTCCAGGGCGGATTTGGTTAACTGCCTGCCATTTTCACATATACTCTCTGTGCCTATGATTAAATAAACCAGAGTAAGAAGAATTTTTAAAGCGTATTAACGAGGAAAGGAGGCGTATCGATTCGTGGAAGATGCCGGGCGACTCAGAGCTGAGTCGGGGGCTGAAGTGCTTTCTTTATGGGTTTGTGCTGTCCCCGTAGAAGAGGCTTTTGCTGGTGAACTGGATGTGGACGTGAACACATCAGTAACAGAAAACAGCATCCTTGCGAGCCCACACACGGAACCAACATATTTTTGAAATCTAACACATCTCTGTAAACATCAGCAAATCAAATTGGCTGTGTATTAGTCAGAGAACATCACTAATTGACAAAACAAATATTGTCTCTCTTCTGGATAATTTCTAAGCGTCAATTTCCTTAAAATTAAGGATACACATTTCCCCAAAGAGCATCAAGAGGAAGGAAAACAAAACCACCAAAGGCGGTCGGAAACATCGCGGACGTGCTCACCTCACGTGCACACCCCGCACGGCCCAGGGCTGAGCGCCCAGGACGCAAGGTGACACCGCCCTCAGGAATCCTTGGAAATGTCACTTATATTCTCCTCTCGACTTACGCGCTGTGGTTTTTATACGCGTGGGCTGATCAGAGAAGCGGCCTCTGGATAACCAGGCTAGGTCGCCTCCGCACGGAACTGGGGTTTTGGGAGCCGCACCGCTGCACCCACAACCCACCACCAGATGAAGCTACAGGTTGTGATTCGAACACAAGGCACCACGTGCAGCCACTGGAAGCAGAAGCCGCGTCGGGTGAGAGGCGGCGTGGCCCGAGTTCCTTCTCGCGCACCTGGCAGCTGAGAGCCTGGGGCAGGGGGCTGTCAGTGAAAGGAGGGACCAGGCCGGCAGGCTGTGCCCCGCGCCCCTGCGCCCGTGTGAACCATGGTGAAGGCTGCACGGGAGCCTGCCGCCTGCCACACCCACAGTTTATGAGCCTCCCCGCCTTACCCCAAACTTGTCATCCTCATGATTTTAGTGATTCCCCCAGATTCAGAACCTCAGGGTGACCTTCAGCTCATCTGCCCCAAAAAGGAAGTGGTTTCCCCTCCATGTCACACAGAAAAGGGACACGGCTCAGCTTTGCAGTCACCAGACACCTGTTCCCGTCTCCACGGCTTCCTTGTCGCTTTACACGGAGATTAACCGAAGGCGGACACATCGGTGAGGGAGGCCGAGAACAAGCTGGGGGGTCCCGCCCCTCCTGAAGACCCTGTGTCGCGGCATCAGGATGACAAGACAGTGACGGGGGACCTGTACCTCCCGGTCCAGGCCGAGCCTTTGCTGTCACTGGCTGGGTGATGCTGGAGACCAGCCGGGTCCGGGCTCTTCCCGGAGCCGTGAGAATTCTGTGCTGCGTGAAGACCCGCAGGGTGAATGAGCCCTGCGGGCCTGGTGGCAGGTCTCGGGAAGGCCTGGCCCACAGAGCAGATGCGGAGGAATCCGCCCCCTTGCAGGAGAAATCTGGGGCTTCGAGGGGCAGTGTCTGACTGAGCAAGGCTCTGCTCTTCCTCCAGGTCACCAGCCTGTGTCCCCTGAGGCTGCTGGACCCCCAGCGGTAGGAGTGGGGGTGGCTGGAGAGACCACAGGAGTGGCAAAAATCCTCACGGACTAACGGAATTTTCCAGGTTATGGGTATCTAGCTCTTTCAAAACGCATGTGCGGTAAAGTCAAGCCTTGATGGCGCGGGTGGAGGGAGGGCCTCCGTCAGGCAGCCCGTCAGGTCCAAGCGTCAGCCTCCGGAATCCAGCACGGCTCGCAGCGAGCTCCTGGCATTCCCCCCGTGGGTCTCGTCTCTGCGTCAGGCAGTCTACCCTTCCAGCTATGTCTTTGCTGAGGCTCGTAATGAAACGAGGGAAAACGGGCCAGGACTTTCTGGGCCAGCCAGGCATGAACAGAGTGGTACCGACAGTCCCCAAACTGCATTTCCAGCCCAAGGAGATTCCGGAGTCAGGGGCAGAGCCCTTCATGTGATCGAGATCCAGGAAACAGGGAGCGTGCATGTGTGATGAGAAGGGGCGTTTTAAAGTCAGGTTCACATTCTAACTAAAAGAGCACTGCTACTCAGATAGAGGCTTCAAGGGAAGGCCGAGGCCAAGGCCAAGGCGGCTCGGTGTCCTGATCATGGTTTTCTATCTGGAGCCTCCCCTGCAGCAGCGCTGTGCATCACAGGCAGGAGAGGAAGGTCCCTGCGGGGGGCAGGGGGTGGGGGTGGGGTCAGGGATGCTCACCCCAGGCGGGAGCTGGAGGAGATCTGGTCCTGCCCTCCCCCCAGGGGAGGAGCCTGCGCGGAGAAAGCACAGGCGGTTCAGCGGCTCGGCCCACGTGGTCTCCACAGTGTTTCCTCACCAAACACAGGCCTCATTTTTACCGCAATTACATGCCTTTTTGGGTTCCTATGTGCGCTTAGCCTCAACAGCTACAATTAGAAAACCAAAAAAATTTCTCTAAAACATAGAGCCGTGTAGGGTGTTTTGTCTCCATCTTCATGACCAGAATTTGATGTGGTTACAACTCTGTGGATTATAACTTTGTAAATACAAGCATTGGCTTCTTTTAGTATTTTGTCTCTAAAAAATACGTCTGAGACCCACCTTTTGACTCTTTCAGTCTCCGGCTCTGATTATGTTCTTTCTAGCCATCAAAATAGGCCACAGGCTAGCAAACAGAAACCCTCGCTGAAAAAACATACGAGAACAAGCAGAAAGCAGAGACGCTTCTTCAAAGCAGAAACTGCTCTAGATTTGCCGGGTCAGAGAAGACGTGGTCTAAGAGTCCACCTTCGTGGATTTCAAATCACCGAAGCCCACGGTTTCTTATGGCATTAATAGGTGTTTCTTTTTGATTGTAGAAATAAATATCAAAATTCATTTCTTGACTTGTAACTACAGAAATGTGATGATATATTAGATCCTAGTGAGAAGATGATGGTGTTTTAATAGCCACTGAAACTACAGGAAAGAAGTAAAAGTGGTGGTCATCGCACAAACCTCATCACGGGAGCAGAGAAAACAGCCCTGGTGGTCAGTCTCGTGGCCTGTGGCTGTCGGTCCTCGTTTCGTGCCCCAGGGGCCCCGTGAGAGGGGAGTGGCACCTTACTGTCCTCCCGAAGGTGACTGTGGCGCCCCAGAGAGGCTGGTGTTTTCCCCACATCATCCTGTTGCTAGGTGGCAGTGGGACGCCATCTCAGGATGCTGGGCCAGCACCGCCTCCTGCCACAGCTTCCAGGCCTGCGCGTCCTCGCCGACACGGCCTGTTCCAGACTCGTCCCATCTGGACGTCCAGCTCTCCCTCATCACGGTCTCCGTCTGCCAGCCACGCGGGGGCTGCTGTTCTGAGCCCCTCCTCCACACTGGCTGCTGAGATTGAGTCGAGTTACAGCACCAGCTGGTGAAACGTGTGCTGGGGTTGACAGCTTTGCAGGCCCGTCACCTACGAGGGTCCTGACTTGCGGAGTTTAAGTCCAGTCTGATGTGGAGAAAGGATCTGGAAATTCGGCGCGTCTTGGGCGGGCTTCACAGGGCCAGGGTCCCGGGCAGTCCCTTGAGGGCGCTGAGCGGGTCGGAAGGTAGGGGAGTCAGGGACACCGGAGGTGAGGTTGTGCAAAGAGAGGGGAGGGAAGGAGCAGAGGAAAGACGGACCCCCTCACGGGCCCACGGGCTCCGACCCTCTGATGACACGTAACTTGCGCAGCCTGTCCCCGAGACCAGAATGGAGCAACGTGAGTTTGGTCCTTCTGCAAATTCCCTCCACCGTCTTTGAGGCGATGTGGACTCCTTCCCTCTGTGGGAGCAGAGACCCTCCCACCTGCCCGGGTGCTGCTCCCACGACAGCTCCTGCTGGGGAGGCACCAGCCTGGAGCCGGTGGAGAGGGTAGGTCCCGGCCACAGCCCTTCTCCCACGACCAGCACTGGCGCCCTGGCAGCCCTTCCTCCCCAAGCTCACTCCATGTTCACGGTTTTGACAGTGGTTTCTGGGTGATTAGAGGTGAGGATGATCCTAGCAGAGACGTGCTCTCAGGACCCTCTCACACAAGAGCACGAGACAGATGGCCGCGTTCCCCAGGGTCAGCCCTTGTCCTTTCCTTAGGAGTGTGGGGTCGGTGCTGGGAAGAGGTGGGGAGGGCATTCGGTGAACGCTCTCACGTCGCACGTGGTGACACTCAGGTCCCGGGAGCTGCAGCAGCCTGCCAGCTGTCACCAGCCTTCGGGTGGGGGGTCCTGGGTCGTCCTGGGTCCTCACACCCCTCCGTCTCCATCACATGGTGCTCCCGCTTCGTTCCAAAACTGGTCACGATTCAGGGCAATTACAAAACCGTATAATCCCAAAGATAAATTATCCAAGAAATAAAATGAGCCAAGTTAAGGAGGCTTTTCAGTGTTTCAAGTAGCAAAGGCCACTCTTGGGCATCACTGTTCCTCTGCTGGAGAGATGGGAGGAGGCCACGCTGAGCAGAAGGCCCGCTGGCCCCACAGCTGACCTCCCCACCCCAGCTGCCTGACCTGAGCGAGCGCCCGGGAGGAGCCCAGGACTTCATGGGGTGGGGGGCGGGCACTGAGATCTCTTCTGAATACGCGTCTCCTAATGGAACGGCCACCCTGAGGCATCCCTGAGTCTTTAGCTTGAGTCCCAAGCGCTTGGGCTTCTGGAGGGGCAGAGCCGCATGCTGGCCTCCACGAGCCAGCCCGGTACTCCCCCGGCCTCTCTCCACCGAGAATTCACTGCTTCTCGTTTTCTCCGTAGATGCCGACGTGGGCTGATTCTACTTGGATTGCTCTATTCTTTCTCTTCTGAACGGCAGGGCATTTCTCCACCATCACCGACTCCCTGCAGTCCCAGAGCCTCCAGCGCTGGTGACACATTTAAGAGCACACGTCAGACGTGGCCCAAGACACCGGCACGGAGCTGCGCCCGCACACGGTGCGGATGGCCACGTGGGCCTGGAGAGGTGCCTGGGTTTGTGTGCACAGACTCATCAAATACTCAACATCTCTCCTAAGAGTTGTTTAAAATGGGTGGTTGCCATCTGGCATAGGACTTCCCTATCGATCGTGAAAAAGTATTTAGAATTAGTTGAAATTGTTTTCTATTAAGGAACGTAGAAACGACACCCCAGTGATGATCTCCCTGCGCTGTGCGAAGCGACCAGAGGCCCCCATGCCGACGTGAGCCTCTCGTGTACAGGCTCCACTGGGGCACAGCTGTCCCGTCGTGCGGGGCCCCAGGGGACGGAGTCTTGTCTGCAGGTGCTCTGCGGGAAGGGACAGGCCCCGCGCCCGGGGGTCCTGCTCTCACGTGCACCCCCCCGCTGGCCTCTTGCTTCTCCTCCCCTGCCCGCCGCCAAGAAGTCGCCGGGATGGAAGAGGTGCTCGGAGGTGGGGGAGCCCGACAGGCCCCCGAGGGGTTCTGGTGCTGCCGGCCAGGACGACCCCACCGAAGGTTTGGAAGGACAGACCGCGTCTCCTAAGGAGCGCCCTTCGGCTTCGGTGCCGCCCACGCCCCGGGCCTTCCGTCTGTTCTCACATCAGACAGAACCGTCTTTGTTCTCGCCGTGCTCGTCACGGGGAGATGATTTGGGTGAATTATATGCAATCACCCAAAATACATCCCCAGCCCTTTCCTCGGAGCTGTGTGTTGTTGCTCCCGTGGCTGCTCTGGGCTCGGCCCCACGGCCACACCTGCCTGCACTGGGAGCAGCTGGACCGACGTCTCCCCGAGGAGCTGGTTGCTGGACGGGGATTTGCTCCTGCTGCTGTGCCTGCGGCCGCCCGTGGCCTCCCGTGTCTGTACAGCAGCCGATTCTGTGCGGCAGGACACACGCATCCCTCCACCCGCTGCTGTCCCTGGGCTCGGGCAGGACGCATCCCGGCGGCACAGGGTCCTTTCACAACGCGCCAGGCTCCCCAGCGAGCCGTGTGCTGCTAACACGTTCCCGATCTCCGCTCCTGGCCTTGCCTGAGAGCCTTCCTTAACCTGAGAGGAAGCACGCGGGACAGACCCGCACGGCCGTCCCCAGCGCATCCATTGTCTGAGGCCGTAACCCTCGGGTGCCGCCCGGGGCCCGACCAGCCGATTGACTGCGGCCGCGTGGCCCTCGGGCGGTGACGGAGGCCCGGAGACGCCGGCGTGGGAGCTTCATCTGTCTGCGTTTCCTCCGGTCAAACATTGGCTTTTCTAGATCGCTTCCTCCAACTTCAAGAAAACATGCAAACTTCGGAGAGGACAACACAGGACAAGTTTTACCCGCTCACGGACAGGGGCTCTAGTTGTCACAGTTGTGCTCAGGCCGGTTCCGGCGGGCCTGGGGACACGAGGAGACTGTGGCTTGTTTCCTCGCTTAACTGCTGCTTATCCACTTAACCGTGTTGCGTGGAGCGGAAGGATGACCCCAGGAGGCGGGGGGCCGGCAGCAGGGACCTCACCGTGTACTTGGTGGAAGAGAAACAGACGGAAAATAAACATAAACTGTGATGTCGGAGGGTGGCCTGTGCTTCGAGGGGCCGGGGACCAGGACGAATGAAGGTCACTTCAGGTGGAGTCAGGCCAGGCTCGCCAGGAAGGTGGCCTCTGGGCAGAGGTCTGAAAATGAGGCGACTGCGCCCCGGGAAGAGGAGCCACTCTGGGAAGGCTGGTGGGATGAGGGCCTGGAGTTTCAGCACTATGCGATTTCAACTCATTTAAGTTATATGCAAACTCAGTGTATTTCTATTTAAACAACCAGTGTGGCCAGGGGCCACCGTGTTGGCCAGCGCAGGGCTAGCACGTGAAAGTTCAGTGGGAGCTGAGCTCTGACTTTGACTTTTATAATATACGTGTGTATAACTTATATGTGGATGTACGTAGCACGGATTTGATAGAAACCACCCGCCGCCAGATCACAGAGGAGGAACAGCTCTGTGACGTCCTGTGTCCCTCGGCAGGTCCCGGGCACCAGCCCTGGTGTGGAGGGTGACACTCTGGTCTTGACCACGTGTCCCGGGAGCCGGGTCTGCAGGGCAGCAAGCATGGTCTGAGAGCAGAAGGTGGTCCTGAAACATCTGCTGCACCGTCGCCAGGGCAAAGCCCGCTGCCTGGGCGTGTGGCCAAGAGGGTGGGCCGTGTCCGCACGGAGCCCCGTGTGTCTCTAGTCTGTCCCTCCCTGCCACCGGCCCCGCCATCACACACGGAGGTCACGGCCATGCGTCCCCTTGCAGGCCCGAGTCAGACCTCACGCGTGTGCAGTGCAGCCGACCCGGCCTGGAGCGGGACGGCTGGGGGCCCAGGCAGAACCCTGCTGGCCTGACGGCGTCCGCAGCACCGCCTCACGTCACGCAGCGGCTCTGAAGAGGACTGGTGGCTTTTTGATTCTAGAAGCTGTTCATTTCACAAGCTGAAGCATGATTTTAAAATGTCCTTTAAGCTCAAGGAGATAAACTGAAGGGAAAAATGATGGTTTTCACAAGGGTCCACACTGCGTAGTAATTTTTAATGTAGAAGAATGTGCAAGGTATGCTTCTTCCTTACAGTTTTTATTCATTATGGGTCTTACTGAAAGGAACATGCGCGAGGAAAGTTCCATTTATTAACTAAGTTTTTAGAAGCTTTCTACTTGATGACATTTTAGGTATGTGGTTTAGCTACGTTTGGGGACAAAATATAGAAGAGTCATACCCCCCATTCAAACAAGAGCTAGTTGAAATTAGTAGTTTTCAGACTGAGATGGACCAGAACACACTAACCGAGACCAATTGCATCCCTCTCTCTCTTTCTCTCTGTCTCTCTCCACACAGACACACACACACACACGTATGCACACATCACACACACGCACACGCACAGCTCAGAGACTTTCCACGTTCGTCGGACGACCTGGAACATCGCTGGCCCAGCACAACAAGGTTACTTTGATTACTGCTGACGCTCTGAGCCGGGAGTGGAAAGGAGTCTGTGAAAACTCTTCTCCTCTGTTTTACGGACGGGTTCGAAGCGGCCATTCCAATGAGTATGTTTGATTGGATGGAACTTGGGAGGCATGGGGCCCTGCTCTTCTCTTCAACCGTATTCAATCCCCATCAGACAGAAAAGACTTTTCAGAAACACTACTACCTTCTTTGGTGACCTAATGTAAAGCTCACAGTCTTTAGCATCTGAAAACTTGTGCTCCTGTTTTCAACCCAAATCTTTAAAGCCTCCATCTCGGCGTTTGGCATCTAATGCTGCGCTTTGTAAAGAACCGTTGTGTCTATATTTTCATGTGTACACTCCTCTTTCATGCTGTATTATGCGTTTCTTTTGGGCAAAGGGTGGTGTCTATTGAGTTTCCGTGTCCACACGGAACCCAGCGCACTTCCGTGTACATGGAAAACACGTACCGTGTTTTTGAAGTGAGCTGTCACCATGTGCTGAGTCTTTTAAATTAAATTAAAGCGGCCTTGATGACCGTATAGATCTGCTCCGTACCGCCACGGAGCTTGGGTTCAGGGTTACAAAGGGCTGGAGCTACCGTGGCTACACGGCGGCTCTGGGCCCCGCCTCTCTCCTGCGTCTCTCTGTCCTTCACCTGCTTTAAGCAGTGAGGCCGATGAAGGGTGACTATTATCACCCGAATCTCTGGATGCCAAACTGAGGTCCAGGCAGAGCGAGAGAGGCAGGGCAGCCAGAGCCGCGAGACATGCCTGCCCGCCCTCACCCCACCCTCTGCATAGCCAGCGTTTGGAATAAAAATCCAATTAAAGGCAGAGAAGTAGGCTGGACATCCCTTCAAGTGGACCTTAAAAACAAACTGAATAGAAACGTGTTAGATCTACTCTCTTACATCTGTTATTTTTCATTCTTATGTAAAAAGGCCTTTCTCTGTACTTTATGCGTGCTGCCTGCATCGCAAATGTACACGGCTTCACCTGGTTAGCAAGTTTTCTGGTCTGTATTGAAGTGTCTGAAAATTAATGAAATAGAAGATATAATTATATTTTCTAATTATGCGAAATTAGCTTGCAAGAAGAAAGTTTAATTTTTATCACAGACTGATACATAGAAGCGCCTAATTCTGCCTTTACTCATTTCTGAGTGCCGGAGCCCTGCACTCAGTGTATTCGAACACCAAACTGCCTAAAATGACGCTTTCATGGATGAAGGGAGAGACTAATTTTTAAGATGCTTAAAAGCCATCATATTCTTTCTCCCAACTGCGCACCGTTGAGGCCCTGCATACTAAACACATCTCGGCTTCTCCGCTGGTCTCGGGACTCGCTGCGTTTCTGCTGACGCGGGAGAAAGCCGGGGGGCTGGCTCTGATGCTCACGGTCAGTCTGCATCTCAGCCTGTTTCCCGCATCAGGGCCGTGCCCCGAGAGCCAGGCAAGAGGGTGACGGGCTGACCCCGCGAGCACCGTGTCAGGAGGGAGTCTGGGGAGCCCCGCGGCCACAGGGAGGGACCCTCACCCTCGTCATTCTGTCCCTTCTTATGGAGGTTCAAGGCCATCGATTGCACGTGGTCATGAAGCTTCCATAACCTGGCACCTGGCGAGTGAATAAAACACACCCTGGAAATGTGGCAATTAAAAAAAAATTTGTTTCTGTGAGGGTGGGTTTTGTCTTGAGTTCCCTTCAAAGGCAGTTGAGTTTGTGCAGACAAGCTGGATGGCGCAGGGGTCCGCTGGCTGGGGAGGGCGGTGCAAACAGAGCTCAGAGTCAGAACTTGACGGGCACTGCCCGCCACCCCCGTGCAGGGCTCCACGGATGGGAGAGGAGGCGCGCTTCGCTGACCTGCCTGAAGCGCACCGGGCTCTACACCACGCGGGCTGCTCTGCCTCTGGTCAGCGCGCCCCACCACCCGGAGCAGCCCTGCGTGCACTGTACGTTCTCCAAGGCGCTGGTCACGTTTCCCTTCAAGCCACCCAGTTTCTTCCTGGATGTGAACGTCCAAGGACGCCATCACACATCTTTGGCTAATTCACATGTAGAACAACACGGAGCCAGAAAACCTCTAGAAAAGGAAGGTGTTTGCATTTTTTATCTAATTTAATCCAATAGGCAAGTCAATTGCCTTCAAATTTAAATGGTCAGAAAGTCCCAAGATTCAGTAAAGATTAAGTAAAGAAAGGACTTTTCATATTTACAAATGTATTTCAGAAACAGAATATATTAAGAAACAGTTATGTGTTAAAGACTGCAGTGGACGTGAATGTTTTATCTCATCTGGACAGCAAACTGCTGCATTCTTCCTGAGGGAATCTTCTTTCTTGTCAGTGGGCAGATACAGTATATACTCATAAGGAGATATAGATACATACACACGTGTGTATAGCTATTGTTTAAAGATGCATTCTTTTTAGTGGGCTGTAGTATGAAAATAAGCCATGACTTATTAAATAACCTTTGAATCTGTGTTTCTCAAATCCCAGGAGTTTGAAAAAGTACCGTGCACAAAAGGTACCATGCACAAAATCTGCTATTAGAAAAATCTATGACCCCTGAACAATAATTTTCTTAACTTTAGGATAACAAGGGTGCTTTAATCTAATAATTACAGACTCAGACCACCACATGTGTTTTGAAAATAAAATTCCTCATGCAAAAGACCAGCCTGTGATAGGTCAACTGGACAAAATATAATTTTGATTAATTAGTTATTAATTTAATGTAATCTGAAACGAATTACTCAGATAGCTTTTCATGTTGTTCAAATACGCAGAAAGTGATAAAAAGAACATGAATGCTGAAGGAAGAAAAACCACCAACGGAGTCTGAAAATAATCTTATTTTTCTGAGCCTCAGTTTCTAGTTAGAACAAAGAGGGTGAAACAGTTTCTACCCTGCCTGTTCTTACACAATCACTTGAGGACAAGCACAGTACGTACATTACCAGACCGACTGGAGACGTACATTATTAGTAATATTTTGGTTCACGTGTAACGGCAATGCCGGAGGACTCTTGGAATTAGAATAAGCACCTCATCTGCAGGTTATAAATAACAGTGCCGTAAGCGGTGGGCTCCTAGGCGATAACTTGGGGGTTTGTATACGTTTGTTTCCTCTACGACAAAACCTCTCAATACACTGCACGTTGCAATTCATAACAGAGGTGCAGAAGGAAAGCAGCGTCCTCTTGGGGGACGTCGTCGGAGGCTGCGCACCCACCGGCCAGGCGGAGGCCGCCGCCCTTCACCCCCGCGGCCCCGCCTGGCCGCCCCGGTGTCCTCGTGCCGGCTGACCGTCGGCCGCTGTGACGCGCCCTGTGAGCAGCCCCTGGGCACCCGCGACGCCCCCACTCACCGTGACGCCTCGCCTCTCTGCCAGGTATCGGTCGCTGTCTGCGCTGTTTGCTAAGGGAGCGGCCCAGGCTCCCCTGGAGAGGACCTGCTGACCGCCCAGCGGTACAACAGTCGCCAAGCGGGGAAGGCCGACTTCAAGACGCTAACCCAGAACCGGCCACCAGACACAAGAAGTACTTTCCCCAGTTTTTCAGAGACGTGCAGTTTCTGCCAACACAGGGAGGGGACAGACGCCCGCCCGCAATGTGGGGTGTCCTGTGCCGCGTTTCTCACGTTACAGACACGCTGCGGGGGCAGGAGCTCCGTCTGGCTGATCATGATCTGGGCGCTAAGCTTCGCCGCGGGTAAAATAAAATGCATCTGAGGAGGACATGAAAACAGGAGACGGACAGACGTGTGCCTTTCAAAGGCTGGTTGTCCTAAATCACGCGCGGCTAGGAGTCCGATCGCAGCTAGGAGTCTGACACACCTGCTGGATAACCCACCTGGCGTATGGTCGTGGGATACTGACTAGGTCGGGTCTTGGAACCCCTGCGCGTGGGCTCCTCCGACGGGGGCTTCTCTATGACAGAAAAGCGTGGTGACATCGTCTCCAGGCATCAGGCCTCAGAAGTGGTGTCTTCTTAGGAGGGACGCTTTTGTTTGACTTGGGAATAGAGCAAGACTTTGGGGCCTCCCTGCGCAGAACTTAGAATAAATCAGAACCGCAGCACGGGGTCCGTGACACGGGCTGTCTCTGATCTAACGACTCCTTGGCACTTAGGGTTTGATGAGAGGCTAAGAGGGAGTAACTTGTCACACTTTACTGCTAAAAATATTCGGTAAAATGGACATAGGTGTCTTATAACAGAAGAGGTAGCCTAAGGACCCATAAGTGGTCACCATGGCTGAAGTTCTCTTTACGAGCTCTAGTTGAGTCCTGTAAAGTTCACATAACCCATGATTCTAGAAGGCGCTTTGCTGGGGAACCCAGAGCTGAACATGGGTTCTGACGCAGCTGATCGTCTATCCTCTGGCTGGGCATTTTCCTTCCGGAACCAACTTGCTTACACGCCTCCAGCCTGGACTCAATGTTTGCAGAACCCTGAGTGCTGGTTCCAGGCTGGGTGGGTCACCTACTCAGACGTCTGGGGCCCACGTTATAATTATGCAATCATTTCCTGGTCCTATCACGCACCCGTGATTATCCTCACTTACCTGGATTTTCCCAGAAAAATGTCTTTAGCTTTGCTTTGCTTTCTCACTTCTCACAGCAATTCTAAGTGTTCAAGTCAGAGTAAACAAACCCAGTGCAGTCACACGCTAAAGCTTTTTCAATAAGGCTGGGATCGCTTTTTCAAAACATGTCCCTTTGCACTTTTAAAAATAGATGATTTAGAACATGGCCCTAAGTAAACTAGAATTGAAACTTTAATGCTAGCGAACGGAGCACAGACCCTAAACCTTGGTTAAGACGCTTGGCTAAGTGACGCGTATGTGCAAATGTGCTCCCCCCAACCCACCACACACAGACGTCTGCAGCTTCAGACGGTGATGTGCACAGCTTTCCCGACATAGACCGAGGACAGGAGAGAGCAGCATTCTACAGCATCTTCCTACGAAGCCGCGGGTAAGCTACAGATCAAGGGTCCGCCTCAAGATTTCACCCAGAGCTGCACACATTTGACACGGTGTCCAGAAGCAATCTGCGTCATTGGTCAGTTCTCCAACTTTCCACGTTTTATTACTTGGAGCCGCTGTTTTCAGTTCTCAGCTTGAAAGCCCCGTCATCTCATTAATGACGCCACAGTCTTAGCAGAACCAGTGGCGTGTGTGTGTGGGTGTGAAAAGTAACCTGGGGAGACCAGATTTTAATTCATGAAGCTTACGCGTGTGTGTGTGCGTGTGTGCATGCATGCGTGTGTGCGCGCGTGCACGTGTGTGCACGTGTGTGTGTGCGTGCGCACGCGTGCGTGTGCACATCTGTGTGTACAGATACATGTGTATTATCCACATACGTGAAGCAGTCAGTTGCTTTCCTAAGGACCCTGAACCACAGTAACAATCTAGGATTATTTCATAAAGTCGGGTTCCTGGGAACAAACCTCTGAGGCAGGAAAGCACCCGCAGGCCCGCCGCACAGGATCAGCAACACCCAGCTCGCCCTTGCCGGATCTAAAACATCTTTGTCCATTGGCTGAAGCCACTGTCCTTTGTGTTGAGAAATTAGCCTTTCTCAGAATTCAGATGCTTGAAGAGCTTTGAGCCCAAGGAAGACGTAGAAGGAAAAAATATTCCCTTCACCTTTTAACCCTGTTCTGCCATTTCTCTGGGGCAAACTCTAAGCCAGCGAAGCCTAGAACAAGACTCTTCCGAAACCTCCACTACTTTCTAGCAGAGAAATGCCTTTTGTGAAAGGATTGGCTTTGAAGTCCTACTTCTGAGTCTGACACGCATAGTAAGCTGGATGTAAAAGCAAAACCGTGGAAATGTGCTGCCCAAAGATGCCACCACGTGTGCAGTGCGCTTTCCACTGGTCTGTCTCGCTGGACCAGAAGCACAGTTTTCAGACGTGTAAGAGGGTGACCTGACAGCCACGAAGGTAAAGCCTTCGCAAGCGACAGACAAACCTGCTCCACCCGCTCCCGTGCCGGGGTCACACAGGCTTCCAGCTCCCGGCACGCAGGCGAGCTGGGCGGTCCCGACAGCACGGCCACCACAGTGGCTCACGATGGGATCTCTTGGGTACAGCATCCGAGGAGATGCACACGGAGCTCTCCGGATAAGAGTTGCTAAGCTAAACAAACATGCCCACCACAGGTATTTCAGCAAATTTTGGGGACGGCCAACCTGAATAACAACTTGACTGAAACAACACCTGACGTCTAACGGACGATTGAAAGAAATTCTCTAGAAGGACAGTGAAAGACACACGGGCAGCTGCTCCTCCCATCGCGGCCCCGGCCGCCGCGTCCCTTGGGCATCGCTCACGCAGGTGCCACGGGCACCGTCCCCCGGCCGCCCTCTGGGAAACCAGCCCCGCCCATCACTTGGTGCTGGGCTACCACTTCAATGATTACCGTCCTCCTCGTCGTCCTCCTCCTCGTCGTCCTCCTCCTCGTCCTCCTCGTCCTCCTCCTCGTCCTCCACGTCCTCGCCGTCCTCGTCCTCCTCCTCGTCCTCCTCCTCCATCTCCTCCTCCTCCTCCTCCCGGTCCCCGTCCCCGTCCTCGTCCTCGTCCTCCCTCCGCGCCTCCTCCTCGTCCGAGTCCTCCTCGTCCTCGTCCTCCTCCTTCTCGTCTCCGTCCTCGGTGCCGTCGCTGTCGTAACACTCATCCACCGACGAGCTGTCTGCTTTCACCGCAAACGGTCTTCGCTTGGGAGCAGGTTCTTGGGGCTGCTTGTCTTGTGTTTTTCTTTTTTTAGCCAAGGGGCAACCGTATACGCTGTGAAAAGAAAGAGAGAGGAGATCTGAGTTACTGTCTTTGAGGATCCGGGCAGCAGGAGTCCTGGGTGAACCGGCTGAGTTTCGGCACACATGCAGGGAGGGTGTGAGCACACGGGCTCCCACGCGTGTGCCGGCACCTGTGCACGGAGCAATGTCGCACAGGAACACAGCTGGCCTGTGTCTGTTGCTGCTAACCTTTCTCTCCTCCTCTCGTGCCTTGTCACCACCATCCACGTGATCACACGGGAATCCTCACAGCATCCCCGAGGGGGCTTCACGAAGCACGTGCCCAACAGCACGTAACCGACAACACACGTTTACTAAACATCTCACCAAGTGCATACGGGGTGTAATGCACGTTTCCAGTTAGGAGTTAGTTCCTGCACACTATATTAACATATATACGGTTCTGTGAAATATGAAAATACTGTTGTGAAAATGCCTTGGATATATTTGGACTTGTGTGTCCTCGAGATAAAATTATGTCTGTAGACAGAATGACCACTCAGAGAAGACGGACCGTGCACGCCTGTTGACAGGAACAAGTTTCAAACACTGCAGAAGGGGTTGGACCTGCCCCGGCATCACAGGAAGCAGACTTGGTGTATTTGGCAGCCAGCACTCATCATGCTAAAATTGGTCTAAACTTGGGTAAGACCCTTACAGCTGGCGCGCATAACCTTTCCTTGAAAAAAGGCCAATTTTCTGGAGCACAGTTGCTAATTAGAGCCCTTTTCTTCTTGGAAACCCTACAGACGCACTGCAAGGGACGGGGAAAGGCGTACAGGGAGCAGCGCTGTGGTCAAGTACCCTCCGTGTCTCAATGAGATGTGAGACATCATCGCCAGCCAGACACTTCGGTAGCGGACGCCTGCCGGCCACGGTGAGCTCACCTGTGGACCTAGGGCCTCATTCAGTCATGACCCCACCCACTGCGTATTTTTGGGGGAGCCTCCTCTGTGCTGGACCCTGTGCCGTGCAGGAGACTCGGAGGTGAAAGGCACAGACCCACCCTCCAAGTCACTTACGGTCCAGCGGGGCCTCAGACGTGGCAGAAATCCTGCTTCAGAACCTCTGCTCACCATTTACCTCCGTGCACCAAACTCCCGGGAGTCACGGGCACTCACGCAGTAGTTGCTGAATGAACAGACAGAGTGTGACAGACTCCCCGGGGAAAGTGCGGAGAGGACACTATGTCATAAAATAGAGGGGCGGCCAGTCAGGGGGCTGGGGTGTCCCCAGGAGGAGGCTACTCGAGACGGGCCTCGAAGGAGATGCCCAGACGTCTGGGGGCGAGCGCGAGGATGGAGTGGAGAACCGAGAGCCGTGCGGGTCAGGACAACCTTGCGGGCTAATCACGGGAGTTGTCTGAGTTCTGTCACGCAGTGGATGATGTGATCATATTTGCAAGTTGGGAAGGTGATGGCGGGGGCAGTGAGGACAGACTGAGGGTGTGGCAGACGGGGGGGGCAGAAGGCAGGCAGTGCCTCCGCCCGTGACACACAGGGGGACGGGTCACCTGCCCTTTCCCTGTTCTCATACTGTAAATATGCAATAATCCAAACAAGAGTAACATTTATTATAATCAGAAAAAAACCGAAGGAAACAAATTTTGGTCTAGAGAGTGTTTCTAGTAGGAAATAAACAGATACCCAAGATTTCTTTTATGCAAACATTTACATGGGTTTGGGGAGAATCTGAGTCAATCATCTCGGACAAACATTCCGAAGCATTAAAGGACCAAATCCGCCCACCTCCAGCCTTGACAGGTGATCAAGTGCAACTTCCATTCCAGCCCCGTCTTCTCCAGACGGTCCTGGGTCTGAGTGCACTTGTAATGTATTTGCTCCGCGTTTGTCTGAATGGATTAGTAGGTGTAACGGTAAGTGTCCTGGTTCTTCTGGGCTCTGCCCCTGGACCTGCAGCTTCCCAAACCTCCTCTCTCGTCTCGGTTCATCAACACATTGCTGGATGTGTCTGTTCTGCATCAAAGCTGCCTGCACACCAGGCGTTTGCTGGGACAGACCACCATCAGATTCACCCCGATTCTGGGAAACGATGGGAAACCAGTTGACTTGTGCTACGCGGTCACGTTACTGAAAACGGCCCCACCTCCGCTTGGCGGTGGGAACATCTGTAGATGGTGTAAACCCAGCACCACGGCGGCCTTCTTGTCGGTTCTCTCCCCTCTCAGCTGCCCTGAATCGAATTCGCTGGCCTCAAGCTTCCGGAGTCTTCTGCCGACTCCCAGGGTTTCATGCTCAAGCTTCTTTCTACAGCCGCTAACGTAAACTGTAGACAGAACTGCGCTCCACCTGCAAACGGGTTCGTTTTGCCCGTTCTCTATTCAGCACGACAACCGGATTCAAGCCCACAGGACAGGTCTCACTTTCCTTGGGTCAAACTCCTGGATGGAGACCCCACTCGAGTCAACAGATGCTTCCTGGTCTGTGAAACCCAGTGGTTCGGAATATTTCAAAGCGAAGCCTTGGGAAGTGATTCCGGGGCATGCATTTGGGGAGCGCAGGGCCTCCTAGACCCGTCCACGGGGCCCTGTGTCTGCCCGCGGGTGGCCGGCAGGACAGGGTCTGTGCCGCGGAGGGAGAGCGGGTGTTGCCTCTGGTGCACCTGGCAGGTGCTGGGAAGGCCAGCCTGCTTCCCGGCTGCGGCTCCTCCGGGTTCACCTGGGCCCACGCCTGTCAGCACGCACGTGTCTTGCTGAGAAACAAGGGCCCGCACGGTTCTGGGACGTCCCCGCAGAACAGAGCAAAGGGCGGGGTCTCAGGGCGCGTCGGGAACGTGGCAGGCTCCCCGGCCGCCCTTCCACGCGATCCCCACGCGGGGGGTTCCTCGCCCCGCTCAGGGTCAGGGATTCACATCCGCACCGCCCCTCCATTCTGCTTCTCAGCATGTCCTCTGGCCTCTGCCGCGGGGACAGCCGCCTGCTTCCCACGGGGAACCTCGTGTGGGACGGCTACGCAGGGAACATTGCTGCGCGAACAGGCCATCGTCTCCTCCACTCATCAGTCCTGAAAGCACCTTTCACACCCTGTGTGCTTGTGGGGTGACACGCTGCCTTGCCCTTCCCGGGACTGAGAACATGGCCCGTGTCCGACGGTCTGTTTTATTCTTCGAGCTGCGGTGTCCCATACAGTAGCTGCTGGTCATGTGTAGCCATCTTGTGAAGCGGAAGCAGATTTTAAAGTGAATTCCTCAGATGCACCCGTCACGTTTCGAGAGTCCAGTGGCCACACGTGGCTTGTGGCTACCGTAGTGGACACAGCAGGTTCTCAGTAGTATCTGCTGCGTGAGAGACCGACGGGAAGGACACCGGCTACTGAGGGAGGAGGAGCAGGGGACAGGAGGGAGGGGCTGAGCTTCAGGAGGAGCTCGGGGTCCCGTCCTGTGGCTGCAAGAAGCCCCGGCCTGTGGCCCAGCGACTGCAGGGAACACTCCCTGCGTGACCACAGCATGCTCAGACTCAGCCGCCCCTGAAGGACAAGGGCACGGCCGGGGTGAGTGTCCCCGCTGATCCAGCATCCGAGCCGCTTCCGGACCTGCAGGACCTGCAGGCTCTGCCCCACCCCCGAGCTGAGAGGAGAGCCTGGAGGTCAGGTCAGCGCCTGCAACGCACTGACAGCACTTCACCAGCTCTCCCGCATCCTCCCCACTCCGCGTAACACACAGCTTCCGGAGAGGACAGTACACGCATTTATACGTTTTCCACACAGTGGACACGTCACAGCATCAGGAAGTATGACGACACGTAACATCACGGCTGCGAGTCACTTAAGGTTCAGATGGAAGTGTTGCAGCCTGAGCGCCTCCGGCCTCCAGGCTTAGCTGCTCTACAGCATCGCTCTGCTGGTCCTGGTACCTCTGCAGGTCTTTCAGTTGCTGCAGCTTTTACAACCCTTTTGATGTTAACTTGATTTAAACAACGTTTAGTCTTTCGTATCAGGTTATTCTAGAAAATTGGGTACTTGCCACGGAGTCTCCGCAGTGAGCACACATGTATAAAATACTGTGTATTACACGCTCCCGAGGCCAGTTTCCATGTTATTTTTAATGGTCTTTTGCTTGACATTTTCGCTTCTCCAATTTTAATACAAACAGGGGACAGGGTCTCTGGAAAACACCTGTGGCCGCTGTGCCCCGCTCCCAGCTCTCCTGTTTCAGCTGCGACAGGAGACACACGCCAAGGATGAGAAGGTCTTGGCCCTGGCGCCTCCCCACCAAGGGGGATGCTCACAGAGCGTAGAAAGGCCAAGGTCAATTCTGAGGCTCACGAGGGGTTCTCTGTGGTCTCTTCTCTGATGGGGGATATTTTTCTTCTGTTACTTGAGGCTGAGTCAGGATAAGTGATTATTTTGGAATAACAGAAGTTCCACCTGTATGTGATTCTGCATTCCTGGGTGCTAAAGTCAGCTTGGCTATGCTCACAGAGCACTTAGTATGTGCCTGGTGTTTCCCCAAATCTTTCCACATATGGATCCAGTAAACCCCGCAGTGGCCCTGCAAGATAGGTACTGTCATATTCCCATTTTGAGGGACAGAGATTCTGAGTCACTTGCTGAAAATCTCAAGGCTGAGTAACATGCCCCGTTCCCCATGTCTTGGCTTCCTGATCTTTGAAGAGGGAGACACCCTGCCGTCTTGCTGCCTGCGCTGTAGCGAGAACCTGTTAACACCTCTGCTTCTCCGACATCTGTCATGCGGTGAGTGCACTCGTCACAAATTCTGCTGGATGAGTAGACGGGTTCATTTGTTCAGGAGACGTCTCCTTGTGCCGTGCAGACGCATTCCTTACCTCACGCCACAGGAGCAGAGAGGGTTACCCTCGTGGAGAGGATCAGGGATCGGGGAGGCTTCACAGAGGAGCCCATATGGATGGTGCAGGAGAGAAAGACACAGGGAGAGAGACGGAGAGACTGTGACAGAGAGAGCGCGAGAGGGAGACTGTGGCCACCGCAGTGGGGTGGCGGGAGGCCGCCCTGGGGACGGCGGGGCCCGTTGCAGGCGGTCAGTGGTTTCCCAGGCAGTTCGGTGGGGCGGTGCACTCGCACGGGGAGCAGCCTTGCTGTGGCTGCAGGAGCCAAGGCCACACCCCCTGGCGTGGAGAATGCCGAAGGCTCAGGACTCTGCGGGGTTGTGGTGGGAAAAGGGCAGGAAGATCGGGCGGACGTGGGTGGGCTACATGCAAGGTGTCCCGGGTTCCGTAGCAGCGGGAGGGGAGGGACTCAGGAGAGAGGTCTGGCCGGCAGCACGGTCTGGGTGCTCAGTGCACAGCGGGCTGGAGCTGGCTTCCCGAGAAGAGTGGAGAGAGGGGAGGCGAGAGCGTCCGACAGGCCCGCAGGGACACAGGGATCTGAGGAAGGGCACGGGGGGCGACGACAGAGACGCAGAGCACAGAGGACCCTCCGAGTGCCCTGGGAGTGCCGAGGAGGCCTGGGCTGGTCCCCAGGGGCTCCCAGTGTGGCTGGAGGGGCGGGAGCAGAGACAGCTGCGGCCCCCGGACAGCACTCCGAGGCCCCCGGAGGCCGCAGGACTGGGAGAAGCGTGACCCGGGCCAGGATGGACGTCGCGCTGGGAGGTGGGCTTTGAGCCTGGCCTGGAAGCTTGGCCGTATCTACACAGATGGCGGAGGGTCCAGGGCACCGAGCCCGTGGAGCTGCGGGCAGCGTCGGTGCTGCGTGCACCTGTGTTTTGTCATGTTGCGTTGTTATGTTGTGCCACGTCGCGTCGTGTTGTGCCATGTCATGCCGGGTCGTGCCGTGCCATGCCATGTCATGCTGACTCTGCTGAGCACATACACTCAGGTAACTTGCTCAAGATTACACAGCTACCCACATCCGGGCCGTTTATTTAACCCCCGCCAGCCCCAGTCTCTCCATCTGTAACAGGGGCACAGTAATACCTATTTCAGACTTCCGGCGGCAAACGACAAACGGAGAAATGTGTATAAACCACCTCCCGAGTGTGTGGAAGGTGCCCTGGGAACCTGCGCTCTCTTACTTTCTGCATCCTGTTGTCTCGTGCACGGTTCATATCCCTTTCCACCTCTGAACTTTTAAGTGACTATTCCTACATGTCTTTAGAATATATAAAGGTGTTTAAAAATACTTCAGAAGTAATCTAATTCACTGATTTATTCAGTTAAATGGCTAGCATTCCAGACACCTTCCTGCTATCTTTTCAACAACATATATATTCACAAAACCAATTCAGTTTTGACTACATATTGACATATTTCCTTAATTTTGTTCTTTTATTCTCTGTAGATTGCTGTAAACAAGAGTCAGACAGATTTGAAAAGTATACATTTTTAAGTTAAGTTTGGCATAAATGTTCTAGGCATTGTAAGACATTCAATGAATAATTTTACAAAATATTTACTTGACCCTCCTGCTTTAGAGAATTAAAAAAAATCTGTTTCTGAAAGGCAGAGACTTGCTTTTTTTAAAATCATTTTAAATGATGTAGACTGTTATTGAATATTTATTGCCTTGAATGGCAATTTAAAGATTCGAATAAAACATAAGATAATCACTGTGTAATTTATTTTACCTCAGGAAGAACACTTCTCCAGGGGAAGGCGGCAGCCTGGTGGGCCCGTGGTCCGCGGGCAGGGTGGGTGGGGACATACGGGGACTGGGCCCCTTTTCCCAAGCCCGCTCTCCAGCAGAGTTGATTATTTGGCTGCTGAGACTGTATCTTACATTTTAAAAAATGCTTGAAATTCTTATAATATCCCCTCTTCTTTTTCTTTTCACCCGTAAGAACCTGTGTGTCTCTGTTCTTCCAAAGCCAAGAGAATTCAACTAAAGCAGCCCTGGTGTCAGCACAGCACCAGCAACGCCTCCCTCCCCTCCCCCTCCCCTCCCCCTCCCCCCTCCCCCTCCCTCCCTCCCCTCCCTCCCCTCCCTCCCCTCCCCTCTCCCTCCCTCCCTCCCCTCCCCTCCCTCCCTCCTCCCCCTCCCCTCCCCTCCCCTCCCCTCCCCCCTCCCCCCCTCCCCCTCCCCTCCCCCTCCCCTCCCTCCCCTCCCTCCCTCCCCTCGCCCTCCCTCCCTCCCCTCCCCCTCCCCTCCCCCTCCCCTCCCCCTCCCTCCCTCCCCTCCCCCTCCCTTCCCCCTCCCCTCCTCCTCCGCTCCTCCCTTCCTTTTCCCTCTCCCTCTTCCAGCCCTGCTTCTCTACCTCCTCTCATGCTGACCCTTTAAGACCATCTCAAGTTCTGCTTCCTCCATGAAGTCCTCCCTGGTCAGTCTGGAGTTTACATCCTCAGTCTTTAAGAACTCTGCACTACCGGTTACTTAGCACCCGCTCTGCACCTGCCTCATCGTGTCCTTGACTTTCCTATGCGTCATCCTCTCATCTCAGTTTAGCCCCCGCTTTGTCATCAGGGTCCCGCGTAATCCTTTCTTCTCAGTCGCCACTGAGCCCGTGAAGGAGGGGGTGCAACACCTCACCTTCTATTCATTGACGCTATTGGTGACTTTGCTGTCGGCCTCCTGGGCTTCAGGTTTGTTCCACCAGCACCCAGCTTTCAATGAAACACTTGCCATTTACTTTCCGTCTGCAAAATAGCACTTTTTACACCTGCCGCTTATAAGACTAGAAGATGGAGAATGCTGAGAACATCAGATAAAATCACCCCAACAGCTAATCTACTCCTTGGCAGTGAGATCGACAAATTAAACTGCTCTGTAAATTCACTTTAACGCTTCCTATTTGAGCTAAAAATCTTGGATGGTTAAAAGGTTTCCTGAAGTGGCCGGTTCATGACGGTCTGGGGAACCACGTGCTGGGAGACAGTCCTAAGACAGCACCCTCGGAACAGCAGAGTCTGGAGGAGAGAGGAACTCCGGCAGTCACTCCAGCCACCTCTCACTCAGCAGGGGGTGCCCTCAGAGGACGCGCCCAGCCTGGCTGTGGGAGGCTGTGGCCTTTCCAGAACTTCCCGTCAGAAAGGACGTGGCAGGAGTGGGTGGCACGGGCAGGGGTGCCACAGACCAGAGGGATCACGCTGCTGTATTCAGACGTGATTTCGCTGGGAGTCCTGTGTGTGTGCGTGTGTGTGCGTGTGCGAGACCCGGCCCCAGCTCCCTCACACCGACCTCTGCCACGCGGGCCTCGCTCCTCTGGTCTTAGATTCCTAGAAGCTGCGCGGCCCCGCATGGGCGCCCCCAGGGTGCTTCCTGCTTCTTCCTTCTTGTCTCCCCCGAGCACGTGGCTCCTTTACACTGGGCCAGGCCGTCCCGGTGAGAAGGCTGTGACTCCCCACAGGCCCCGGGAGGGGGTGGGCTGTCGTCTGAAAACCCACAGAAAGAGGAGGGGCTTCCCAAGGGGCCACCCTGCACAAGGGTCAGCTCTGGAGGTAGCAGCTGAGGAACTTTTTTCCTTTTTTAAAGAAATGCAATCTTGCTCCACTCAGGTCACGCGGACGGTCCGCGAGGGGCCTGGGAAGAGGCCGCTGGGCTCACCCAGCCTCCGTGGGGGTGGGGACCTCCCGGCTCAGGAGAAAAACCATCACCTCCAGCTCAGCCATTGGTTGGATGTAAATGATGCTACCATGTTTTATCTGTCTCTGTATTTAATAACACTAAATAGAGGAGAATTTTTCTTCTTTTCTCTCAATTTTCTCAGGAAGTACCCACCTCCCCTCCCTGTGAACAGAAAGGTAATTCTCAGCCCGGCAAAGGCTCTCAGACATCTTGGTCAGGAACTGAACTCAGGTCTGGACCAGAAGAGCTGGATTTGAAGCCTCCTATTAACTGTGTGACCCTGAGGGGGTCCCTCCATCCCTGGGTCGTAGCGCCTCATCTCCAGGAGGTAGAGGCCACTCAGATCCCCAGGGGTCTTCGGGGCGCCCTCTAGAACCTGGGCTAGAGACCAGGTGTCTCGGGGCCCCTGTACCCTGGGGCCTCCCTGCCCGTGGAAGGCTTCCATGCGGAGGGGCCTGGGGGCTCAGCGTCTCGTCTGATGGCTAAGGCCCCTCATTCTAGGATTCCACGCTGTTTCCTTTCCAGGTCCCTAATGTAGTCAGGTTCCTGCCATTTTTTTTAATGTATCTTTCTCACACGATTAATAGCTATCAGGTCCTAAGAAGACACGAGTAAGGATCTGTGCACAGAGCGTGGGCCCGCCTGGGGGTGTCCGCTTCTCGGAGTTAGATGGCTGCGGACATGACAATGGACGGCAAGGAAGGTGTCACACGGCCCTACGGCCGGACAAGCAGCAACAACAACAGAACCTGAAACGAGAGGCTGCACGCGGGTCCCTACACGCGACACGCACGGGGCTTCCCAGGGCCACATGGCTGGCGATGCGGCCGGCACTGACGGCAGCCCCCTTTGGAGATGACCACTGGCCCAGACCATGCCGCGCCTGCCCCTCTCCCTCTGGGGGTCAAGGGCTTTGGCCTGAAGCCTGGGTCTTGAGAGAGAAGGGGTGGCCGCCCGGGCCCCAGTCCTGGCCTCGCTTTGCTTGGTCTCAGGAGCAGGACGGGGCCGGCGGAGGCCAGGCGCGCTGAGGGGTGGGTGCCCTCCGTGTGTGCTGGCTCAGGACCCCACCTCCAGGGGGTCGCCTCAGGGGAAGGCCTGCAACCCGCAGTAATTTGGTTTCCCCCAAAGCGAAGCTTGGGTACCGAGGCTTTCTCGCCACGGGGCTGAGTATGGCTCTGCCTGGAGGGTCCCCCTCCCTCCGTGGCAGAGGGGCAGGTCTGCTCCCAAGACAAGCCGTGCAGGGCGGCTGGGGGCCCCGGCTCAGAGCCGGGCTGGGGTTGCACGTGGAGCTGAGTGACGTGACCCAGGGTCCACCAGGGTCCCTGCCAACCCCGAGGGCCGCGGCCATGCTGCAGGGTCCGTGGCAGCTCAGGCCCTGCAGGACCGTCCACCTGGAGATGCTCGTCGACTGCTTTCTGCTCCTGAAAATTTCTGCTGCGCCGTGGAAATCACTGCATTTTCAGTAATTGGAAAGAAACACCCTAAAAAGAGGCATTTGACCTCAGCTTTTTGGGAGCTTGCAGACCTTAGGGTGGTGGCTCTGCACGTGGGTGCTCCCCAAAGCCTCCTTCACCCCGTGTGTCCTCACGGTGTCCAGGGAGAGAGAGGCCTGTGGCCGCGGTGGGTCCCCGGCTTCAATTTACTCCACCAGGACCCTCACAGCATCTCAGGCTCCTGGGCCGGCACCTGGGCTGCACGTCCCGCTCTGAAGTGAGCGACAGAGCAGAGGACTGTCTCTGCCGGGACCTGGCCCGACGGCCGGCAGCTCTGCTGGGAAGTGGGCAGGGCTGTGGACGGGAGGCCCGGCCTGCCAGCCAGCGACCAGCTCCTGTCGCTCAGACCCCGGCCTCCAGTTCTCACCACACAGCACGGGGCAGACAGAACGTTCTCGTGCACGGTGAGGTACACGCAAGCTGCATACACAGGGCGTCCGCCTCGGACCAGAGGACTTGAGATGAACGCGTCGGCCGTGGCACAGAAACCACGTGGACTGTGTCTTGTCCTCCCTCCAGCTGCTGGGCTTCGTGCTGAGCTGTGGACCGCAGGACGCAGGGCCCTCTTCCTCCCCGCGCCACCGGGCGCGGCTCTGCGTCCTGCTGTGCCCCCAGTCTGTCCTCTTCTCTCTCCAGTCTGCTCCCGCCTTGGGCCAGGCTGGCTGCTGTCCGCCTGGTCCCCAGAGCTTTCACTCCTCTCTCCTCCTGCGATGCGCTTCCTCCCTCCCTCCCTTCCCCACCCCCCCCCCCTTCCCGAGAGGATAAAACCTAACCCTGCCCGTGCACATTCGGTCCTCTGTGAGACCCACCGGGCTGCACCCTAAGGCTGGGGACTCCTTGCCCCCTTGTCCCCATGGGGCATCTTCCACGATCATCGGGGTCTTCTCAAGGCCACAGCCTCCTTCCTCGCTGAGCTTTCCTCCCACACCTCCCGTCCCCACTGTGGGGGCGGCTCTGGTCCCACCGAGGACGCTGCCTCCTTCTCTGGCCCCCCGGCCCCCTCTCCCACCTGCCCGGTCAGGCTGACTCGCTCAGGCCTCAGCGTCCCGTGGCGGGAGCTCCTGGGGCTGGGGGCTCCGAGCCGCCCTGAGGCCAGGGATCCCATCTGTCACCACTCAGATCTCGGCACTTTGCCCAGCTCTGCTTAACACAGAGCTTGGCGTCACCAAGGGAAAGGATGGCTGAACGTGTACCCCCCACCCCCTATGCCTCGTCACACGCTCCTCTCCTCCCCTGAGGTCCCGCATTCCCCCACCGGCCAGTCGGAGAGTCTCCCCCTCGGGAAGGCTGACCGGCCCGGGGGATGCACCCCTTCCTTCTCTGTTCCCTGGTCCCCCAGCATGACTCTAAGGGCCCTTGGGACATTCTGTCACATCTGTGTACCCGCGGGCGGCTGCGAGAGGAATGGCTTCCTTCCCGTGACGCCTCTGTGCCCGGCCACAGTTCTGACTCGTGTGGAGGAAATGGAAGTCAGAGGATAACGGAGAAGACGTCCCCCAAGGCGGAGACATAAGATCTTACTCAGGGTTATAAGTTTAGGCAGAACTGAACGTAACTTAGCCTGTTTACTTGTAGAAATTCTGCTTCTATTTTTCCAATCATTTTACCTCTTCAGCATCCTTTCGTTACGTCGGTAGCAACATCTTCCAGCAGGTACTGAATGAACGGCCGCCGTGAGCGGAGGAAAGGATGCCGCAGGGAGACAGAGAGAGAGGATTCCTGTCTTCTGAGGGGTCAACGGCAATCCGTTTGGGAAGAAAATTGTGCACGTGGGCGGGAACCAAGCAGCTGCGGCAAGTGTCTAAGGATGTTTGTGCGGGTTGGATATCGTGCTTCAGAAATTGCGTTGTGACGAGTCCTGTGTAAATTACACAGGGTGTAGATGAAACCTGGGTGACGTCTGCGGTCCTGCCAGCTGGAGCCAGACCCGGGACTCAGCAAAGGTCTTCCAACTCCCACCTCCTAGAGGTCGTCAAGTCGGGAATGTTTGTGCCCGTGCATGCCTTGGATTAAGGTGGCACGCAGAGTGCCCACTGCACTCACGAGCGATGGGAGGGAAGTGAGATGACCTGTCCCTCCAGCCCTGCATCCCCTCCGCGTTTTGGGGAACGCGGCGGAGGTCGCACAGGGGGCAGGCTCTCGGGGCGTCTGTGCATCCGGTGCTTCTCCCAGGACCCTTTCTCCTGCCGGCCTGGTCACACCCTCCCCTGCACCCTGTGCGTCTGGACGCACGTGCGCATTGCTGTCACGGGCCACACACCTTCCCTCAAAGGGTGGGGCGTCCCTTTGTCCCCAGACATCCCCTCCGCTCGACGGCTGTGTGTGCCATGGCCCCCAGTAGTTAGCCAAGCAGAGCCTCTGTGTGGCAGTCTGTAGGCTCATCCTCTACCTGGCCACAGAGGTGACCATGTCACACTTCCTTTATGCATTTCCCTCACAAGTATGTGCTTTCTGCAAGGAGGCACCTGGGCGCCGTTCCGCCGCAGGTGAAGCCAGCGCGCCCCCACGGCTCGCTCCTTCCTGCACACTGTCTACACACCACATCCCCCACGTCGTGCGGGAGCTGGGAACCGTCCGTTTGCTTTTTGTGTCCTTGGTGTGCATGTCTAGGGTTGGTTGCTAAGGGCAGGGCTGGGCAGGACGCCGCCCTCGGTCGCACCCCAGGGCCTCTGCACGGCCGCAGCCCCAGAGGTGTCTGCTCACCTGCTCCCGGCTTGCGGCCCGCGCGGCCAAGGGGAAAAAGTGACTCTGACTCACCTGGAGGCCCTGGAGGCCCCGGCTGAGCTGGAGAGGGCAGGGCAGGGCAGACTCCCAGGCCTGATGCAGACCTTCTGCTCCTTGCACGCCTGAATGTCTATCATTGTAAAATCTAAACACACTTTTATATAACGTTCAGGCAGAGTGTCTTCCCTCAGGGGCTCTGTCCCCACCCTGACGCGCTGGGCTGTGGCTCTGGTGACTGGCCACTGGCTTCTCCTCTGCTCCCAGGTTTGGAACTCGAGGCTGGCGGGTGGCGGGAGGGGGGACGAGGTGAACGGGACAGAGACCGAGAGCCTTTCACCTTCTGCCTGGCGCAAAGTGTCACCCTCCTGCCTGGAAGCCTCTTCCTTGCTCAGCTCTGGAGGGTCTCACCCGAGGGTCAGTCTATGGGGCAGGCAGCTGGAGTCCAGCTCACCTGAATACTGATAAGTGAGGTCATTTAAGAGGAAAGAAGTGCAGCTTAAAGTTTGAACCATGTCTCTTTCCAGAATAATCTGGCAATAGCATTGTTTTAAAAATGACCAATTCTTAAGGATGCAGATGCAGAGAATGAACTGGAGGACACGGGGTTGCGGGGGTGGGGGGTGAAGGGGAAGCTGAGATGAAGTAAGAGAGTAGCATAAACATATATACACTACCCACTGTAAAATAGATAGCCAGTGGGAAGTTGCTGTATAACAAAGGGAGATCAACTCGATGATGGGTGATGCCTTAGAGGGCCAGGACAGGGAGGTGGGAGGGAGTTGTGGGAGGGAGAGGATATGGGGATATGTGTATAAATACAGCTGATTCACTTTGGTGTGCCTCAAAAACTGGCACAAGAGTGTAAAGCAATTATATTCCAATAAAGAGCTTTAAAAAAATGACCAATTCTTTAAAAAATCATCCTTTTACAAAAAATTTTTTTTGAGTAAGAAGGAAGCGTTTTAAAAACAATTATTCCATATTATTTGTGGAAGGAAACAGGGATACCTTCTCTTCTGCTGCTGGGAATGCAAACAGGTCCCATTTTGGGAGAAAGAAACTCTTAAAACTGCTCCTGTCCTCACATTCTTCAAGCCAAGGCTCTTCCTTGTAACAATCTACCCCAAGGAAGGAGCCAAAAGCCGTTAAAAGCTATTTGCAAAAATACTTATCACACATGATCTATAACATGAAAAAGTTTGAAAAACAACACTAAATAATTTCCAACAATAAGAGTTGCATAAGTTACCATCCACCATACGATGGAACTTAGCCGTGAAAATTAAAATTAAATATTTAGTGGCATCAGAGAAGTCTCATGTTACAATGTTAAATAAAAATTAAAAAAATACAGATCTACATCTATAGTATGAGACTAATTCAAAGAGTAAAATACATTAAAAATTCAAAAAAAAAAAAAAAACACCTAGCTGTGGCCACTGACATTCTGGGGAAATGTCACATTCCTCTGAGCTGAGCACAGTGACAAAACATGATAGACATTCATGAAAAGCTGCCCCCACTTCCACGATTCTTTCTTTTATAATCCCATTTTTAGTCCTTGCTTAAGAAAGTGAGCATCTCCCACCTTTCATCCTAAGTCAGCTTTGCGCCCATGCAGTATGTCTTTCGGTTTCTGCTGTCAATAAAACTTCCCTGGGAGGATCAGTTAAGACAATGTAAAAAGCAAACTCCTTTGTATCTTTTCAGGTCCTGGAGTTTCAACGCTGTAAGGCGCAGGCCTTCCTGCCCCGTTTCAGGGAGAGGCTGGGGCCGGGCTGGGTGTGGGGTCCGGCGGCAGCTCCCACCGGCGGCCCAGCTCAGGGGGTGATGACAGGCGGTCGCTGACTCCCGGCAGACAGGCCTCTTGTGAGGACCTCAGTTCCCGAACCTCCCCACTTTGGCCTCCGTCTTCATTTGTTAGAAATCAGCAAAACCATGCTGCCTCGGGGAAAGTCCAATCCATTAGCCACTCAGGGTGGTGGCCTCACGGTAATAATCTGATGAGCGTCTCCTGAGATGCGGGCAGGCGCCTCCTGAGATGCGGGCAGGCGCCGGGCGGCCTGGAGCGGCAGGGCGTGGAGTCACCCAGGCAAGGGGCTGCGGTCCGGAGAGCCTGTTACCACAGCGGCGGCGGGGTGGGTCCCTCTGCCCCTCCCGATGGGGGGGCGTGCTCCTGGACGCAGCATCGAGAAGCGGCTCCGTGATTAGCTCCCGGCCCCACTGCCCCACGCGGGAACCGTGGGGAGCCCCCCCCCCAACACCGTGCCCAGCGCAGCCTGCACCAGAGGCCCCGGCTCTGGGATGGCGGTCTGCCGGGTCCTCCACGGGGCCGCCGCTGCCTCCTTGCCCTCCTGGCCCTCAGGCCCACGCGGGCTGGGAGGGTGGTCCAGAGGGCCCTCAGGGCGGCGCAGACAGTCCACTCAGAAGCACGGCCCGCACGTATGCGCTGGCGGCTGACGCGGTGAGTCGAGAACAGCACTGCGTCCTCATGCGTGGTTGATGAACCGAGGTTCTTCCGAGATGCTCTCCGCTCTGACCTCCTCCTCCCCAGAGTCTCAGGAGCTGCGTGCACTTCTGCGGGAAGCACATCTCCGGCGTGAATACAGCATCAGCGGTGTGCATGGCCACGGAGTGGCTACTGAATTACAGCGCGTGAACCTTTTAAAATCTGCTGAATTATACAGGGGAGCGCAGAGCCTTCCCTCAACAGGAAAGGGAAGGTGCGTTTATCTTCCTGCTCCCAGGTCCACAGGGCCTCGCGGAGGCTCACGGGCCCCGGCGGCTCTGTCTAAACGAGGCAGGCAAGCCCCCCACACGCGTGAACAATCTCCAGGACGCATCCAGGTTTTCTTCCAGTTCACCTGCTCTGGCCCTTTACAATCCGTGTGCTCCCGGCCTCCCGGCCACTGGGCTCTGTGCAGGCCGGACACGCGGGGCAGAGGTGGCCGGTGACACAGAGCCTGGCTGGCCCAGGGGACAGGGACAGGCCCAGGGCAGGGCCGGCCGGCCGGCCGAGGCTCTGCACTGGACCTCGTATGCGTGGCCCGAAGGCCCGTGTTGGCTCTGGGAGGGGATCCCCACGCAGGCCGAGGCTGAGCCTGCAGAAGCTGCCTGGTCCTCAGCCCTGACCTGTCCACACCTGGCCGTCCAGTCCTTCCCCAGACAGACGGCCACTCAGTTCTTTCCCCGACGGCCAGCTGCATCCACGCTCTGGCTTTGCTAGTGGCTCGCCTGGGACATGCCCTCTCGTCCTGTTACTGGAAACCCATGAGACCCCGTGTCGGCTTTTGGCACACACAGGCCTGTACCTTTGGGGGCCGTGATCTCACACTCGGGGAGCAGCAGAACCCCCCGAAGCAGAGGGAACCAGACAGCGGGGTCCCACCCACCGCTTCTGAGTCAGCATGTGTGGGCTGGGGGTGCAGCCAGGAGGCAGCCTTTCCAGGAAGTTCCCAGGTGGTCCTGCGGTTCCGGCTGTGGGAAGGATACCTTGCCTAAGGGAGGTGACTCACCGTCAGTGCAGGGATGGCTCGGTGGTCAGGGGGCTCGGGCCCGCCCGTGGGCCCACTGGAGCACCCGAGCTTTGAGGACAGTGCAGGTGGCTTCTCAGGCGTTCCTCCTCGCTGCTCCAAGGCAGCTTCTGGATGTGACCCCTCCAGCCTCTCATGGACATTGGGGCCCTGGCAGGCAGGCCCAGGATGAGGGGAAAATCAGCTGCCGCGGGATTGCCAGGGAGATGCCAGACAGTGGGGCAGGAGTCCTGTGAGTTGACCTCAATGCCCAGTTTACGTGGACAGTTCATTCTGTACCGCGTAAGCCAGTTTGAGATGGGGTTTCCTTTTTTTTTTTAGTTGGAAACATTCTAAGTGACACAGAACCTTTTCAGACGAAAGCACTACAACCTCATCAAATTAACGTTCCGGCTAAGGGACTCTAACTCTGCCACCAGTTTTGGCAGAAAGAAGGTTCTGGCGTGTGGGGGGTTCAACCATTTCTTGGGGGCTCATCTTGGAAGCGCTGTGTTTTCTTCAGCACAGAAGATCCGAGAAGGAGGAGAGGCAGCCACTTGGCATGTCAGGAGGGCCGAGGTCACGCTCGCGCATCCGCGGGCTGCTCAGAGTGTGGGTATAAGTGCCAATTCCAACGGCGCAGCCGCCCTCACACATGGGTGTGAAGAGCGGGTCACGAGGCTGACTTCTCCAGAATCTCCGGTTCTCCCTGCACGTTCCGCCGCTGCATGGGCTTGTCACTTGGACGCGCTGGACTCGGCGCGAGGGGCTCACACCTCCTTTCTGTCCCACTCCCCCTGCCGCCCACACTCCTCCGAGGACCACCCAGCAGCCCCTGACTGTGTGCAGCGCCGGCCCGTCCCTGGGGGTGCGGGTGGGCGGGGGCCCCGCACGCCGGAGGCGGAGGACCGGCTCGGGGATCCGGAACCAGCCGCCTGCGGGTGTGGGGCTCCCGGTCCACGGCCGCCCAGCGAGGTCAGCTGCCCTCCGCCCTCACCCTCAGGCCAGGTCCCCGTCTCCGTACATCGGCTCTGAAACGTGGCAGCTGTGTATGTGCCGCAGTCCCAGGGCAGACAGGGGTCGTCGGAACGAGGAAACCCAGACGGCAGCCCTCCCGCGCACCAGCGCCTGCTGCATGTTCTGCAGACGTCTCAAAGCCATGTTTGTGTGTTTGTAATCATTACCCGAGAAATCAGACTGAGATTATGATTCCTGCGTTTAGTCTTAAGCAATACAGGCTGTTAATGTCAGAGACTCTCTGAGTAGACTTCTGTTTTCAGCCCCGACCTGCAAATACCTATATTCCTTTTCTTTGAATGTGGACTTATTTTAAAAGTATATTGCATCTTATCAAATGTCAAAAATCTGCCCTGAAATGTGCTACATGTTTTATTTGCAGTGTTAAATATACTGAACCGGTCACGCTGTCTTCTGAATTATGGAACAAACTTGGCCAGGGACAGAGAGCTGTCCGTTTGGGCAGACGCGCTGTACGCGAGCAGCAGGCATGCCATTTTCTTGGGATGAGGGCCAGAAAAGATTTTTTTTTTTAAATAGAGGATTCATTGTGACAATAAAGGTTAATTGCCACCATAGCCCAGAAAGACGATGCCTGCATTTTGGGCCTGCGTACACACGACTCAATAATAAGTCACGAAGCAATGGTGAGTCTGGGAAACCCACTTGCTCTGAATCCGCGCTTCGTAAAGATACGTCCCTGGACCTCAACACGTTTGCTCCCTCTGCAGCCGGGCAACTGTGGAATTAAAGTGAGAATAGGTGTGCCCTACCTTCTGATTCATAATTCTAGTGGCAAATAGTAACAGGGACAGGCGTGCCATAAAGTTTATGGATGGGGTGATGCACAAGGGTGTCTCATAAAGAATGAGGGGGGCTGGTGCGCGTGGCTCCTGGCTGGCTGGCTGCGTGCACAGAATTCCTGACAAACGCCCCAGAGTGTGCCCTGCTGCACGGCAGCCGTGCGTTAATTAGAGCATAAAGCAGACACTGCAATGTTTCCACGCACCCAAGTGGATCTTCATTTTTCACATGCGGGGCCCTACTAATTAAAATCAGCTTTGCAATTAAATGTGGAAAATTGTGTTAAACTTTCAAGCGCGGTTAGAAAAAAATGCAATTATTTTTAGGGTTTTTTATTTTAACGCACATGCAAATTCTATCGGTGTGAAACCAGTGCAAGGGAGGCGTCCGTACCCCTACGTCTCCTTCTTCCTCTCTGTCTCTTTCTTTCTTTCTCTCCTCCTTTTGTGATTACCGGTGCCCCTCTCAGCTGCACGTCGCAATGCTCCACTCTCTCTCCCGGTGCCTGGCTCCCTTCCAAGGCTTTTAGTGAGAGCTCTGTGTCAAGGCATGAATAATACAGCCCCCAGGCTGCTGGCAGCATCCAAATGAGGCGTGCATACATCAGGAAGCGAGCCCTCAGCCCCAGCTCCGGAACAAGCTCCCGTGAAGACAGGCAATTACTCACCAGTGGCTGCCGCCACGGCGCGCACACTGTGGCGCAGAGGTAGAGGAGACGGAAAACAATCCGGAGGAGGAAGGTGAGCCACAAGCCAGAGAGAATACAATCATTTCATAATAAAGAAGAAATCTGCCATTTGGAGCTTTTAATTTTAAATTTTCAGGATAAACTGATTTGACTCTGAATTTCCTAGACTGGGAAGGATTTAAATATGATACCAAAACCATCACCTGGCTTTTGGGAGGGGCGTTGCTTGTGCAAGACTCTAAAGCTAGATTTCGGGTCAAATATCTCACCAGAACCCTGTGCTCAACACACAGTGACTTAACACAATAGCTGTGAAGGGTAAGTGTTAAGTAAAATGCATTAAATTTCAGAAGTAAATTCAGGGGATTCACAAAACAGAGCATGTGAAGCAGGAACCCACATTAAGGCTTCTCTCCCTCTCTCTCTCTCCCTCTCTCCATCTCTCTCCCTCTCTCTCCCTCTCCCTCTCTCCCTCTCTCCCCCCTCCCTCTCTCCCTCTCTCCCCCCCTCTCTCTTTCCCTCTCTCCATCTCTCTCCATCTCTCTCTCCCTCTCTCTCCATCTCTCTCCCTTTCTCTCCCTCTCTCTCTCTTTCCCTCTCTCCGTCTCTCTCCATCTCTCTCCATCTCTCTTTCTCCCTCTCTCTCCCTCTCTCTTTCCCTCTCTCCCTCTCTCTCCCTCTCTCTCCCTCTCTCTCCATCTCTCTCTCTCTTTCCCTCTCTCCCTCTGTCTCCCTCTCTCTCCATCATCTCTCTCCATCTCTCTCTCTCCCTCTCTGTCCCTCTCTCTCCCTCTCTCCATCTCTCTCTCTCTCTTTCCTGCTCTCTCTCTACCCCTCGTTGGAGGCTTATATGGAAATCACCATTCAGAAAGAAATAAGTAAATCCAATTAATTCCAAATGGTCTGGTATGTAATAACTATTACAAGGAAGGCTAAAATTCAAATTCCTCTACAACATTTAATATTTATTAATCTGTAATAGGTATTAACAATTTTTTATTATTCCTATTTCTAATTTATTTTTTCAGCTTTGATGAGTTCAGCGTCTATATATTCACTGTATCTTTAGCACAAACAGTGTTTTATATCAACACGGGGAGAAAAATCGTGACCATAAGGCACTAGAACGTTCAATCTTAGTCAAATGTTTGGGACTAGATTTTTGCAGAAATGTTTTGACATTCTGCACTCTGCCTCCTATCCTAGTATCTGTTGGTGTAATTCTCTGGATTAATAACCCTTCTCTTTTTCAGGCCTTTGAACCAAACCAAACCAATTACAGATAGAGTGACTTGGGGCCCCCTGTCCCTATGTCTCATCCATGAGACATCTGTCTTCAGCTGGGGGGCTGCCACCAGGACACGGGAGACCCGGTCCCCTGAGATGCCCTCTCAGCTCGGGCTGGTGTCAAGCTCTTCCTGCCCTTGGTGTGGCCTTGACACTCAGAGCCCAAGGCCATGGGCTGGGTCTTTGTCCTTCACACCTCACCTGCCTGCAGCCTCCAGCTAACCGACCGACAGCCCAGCAACTTCCTTAACCCCAAGTTCCTGGCCTCCACATATTCCATTTTCTTCCTGCCACCCAGGCTGCAGGCACGTGGGAAAATGCTCTTTTTTTCACCCACACGTCACATGTCTGCCTGCACAGTAGGAAGCAGGTGGTCCAGGGAGGAGAGCGGGGTGGGCCCAGGACGCTCTCTTCCCTGAATCTGGGCGTCTAGAACCAAACTCTGGAAAACTCACTTAGGATGGTGGAGCGGTAGTTTCGCACCTGCTTAAAAGAAGCTCTGGAATCGGCCCCCACGTTTGAGATGCAAACTTCAGTGACCCATAGACACCAGTTTAGAAAAGCCGTGTGCACTCAGAGCAGTGTCGTGCGCAACGATGAAATCAGATGTGAGGTGTGGTGGAAAGGAAGAGGTCAGGAAAAGACCGAGTCAGGACTTTGGTTCATGACAGGAGACTTACTTCTGGCCCTGACTGCAAATTCCATGAAGCTTTTGTCATCCTTGTGTGCCAAGAATGTAAAGCCTAGAAAAGTCAGAGCCATGTGTCTGGATACTAACGATGTGTCCGAAGATAAAGGCTGGTGATCTCGTTAGCTACGGGGAGGCCTGGCCCTGGTTACAAGCACCAGGGCACCGCAGTATCGACCGAGCTCGGAACCCTGCTGGTCAGTGTGCGGGGATCCAAGGAAATGGACCTTCAGCGCCAGGACAGCGACCCCTGTGAGGACCCGGCCTGCTGCCTGCGTCAGGGGATGGGCTCTGGCATTCGCCTTCCTCTTTCTCACCTTGATGCCCAGAGACTCAGTCCTGAAGGGGGTGCTGTACCAAAACCCTGGATACTTCCTGGGTTCCTGGTAAAATTATATTTTCATTTCCCTATGTTTTCCCCAATGTATCTCTTTGAGTCGACCTTTCACGGTGCATTTGGACATGTCCTTATCAGGCACCTCAAATTGTTGGTGAGCTATTGACACAAACGAATACCCACGAATAGATCATCTTTAGGTCAAGGACTTAATTTTCGAACAAGGCAGACCACCCAGTAAAGTATGTATTACACCTTTAACTCCTACCCCTCAATTTTTAACCAGGATCTTAAATTGTGACTTCCTTGTGAATTCAGATTATTGTTTAATGTCACAGGTGTTTCTGATGACTGACCCTCCTCTGTCCCCTATTCCCAATTTCTTACAAACCCACAGCCTGGCCTCCATCACCAGAGGGACGCCGTCAGTCTCTGCAGCTGCCACGAGAAGCCAACGCCCCCTTGGAGCGGCGAGGCCACCCGCCGGCGGCCCCCGCAGCGCGTGCCCTCCGGAGCTGTGAGACGGCACACTGAAACTGTGGTCAGTTTTGATTTCCTCAGAAACTGTCTTGTGTTCGGAATAAAGATGAACGGGTAGGCATCGTTTTACTGCTTGATATCAAATTTCCTAAGAACCTTATGTTTTACGTTGTTGATTCCCCTGACCGGCCTCCAGTGAATTTCTGCACGTTCAGATGAACAGACACTTCAGTAAACGAAAAGAATGCTTTTTTACTTGGCTATGAACTGGTGTGATATGTGAGTGAATAATGAGATTGTAGCCTTAATGGGACTGCATTCATTGCAAAACGTGTCTTTCAAAGACCAGTGTAGCAGGCAATTTCATCACGACCCAAACGGAGCTGCCGCTCATGTCCTATTTGAGGAGGCCTCACGTGCTCCGAGTCTCAGCAGGGACACAGCACAGGACAAGGTGACACCTGTGCTGGGGGCAGGGTGGGGAGGTGCAGGTATTTATGTGGATGAGCAGCTGTCAGAGAGGAGAAACTTTCATTTAGGAAATCTTTTTAAAATAGAAAGAAACAAAGCCAGATATAATTGAAATCTCACCAGTTTGACTTAGCAACAGTCAGAAGACGCGGGTGTGTACACGGCTCTTATCTACTGCAAGGGGCCCCTTTTCAGTCTGAGAAATCATAACGTCACCCCTTAGGTGAAAATTGCTGATAATGTATAGACATTGAAAAATGAAACTTAGAAAGCCTCACTTGATACCTCAGTGAGATTCCTTGGAGAGAATTCTTATCTGTCATGTAAGTTTTGAATGGTAATTAGTTTTACATAACAAAGTCCGCAACTCTCTCATTCTAAAGCCGAGGAAATCGAAGTCAATGCATGTTAAATAATTCACCCAGAGCCCCTAGGGTCATTCGTGGCAAAGGGGAAACGGCCCTGTGTCTGTGTACGGGGGTCCCACGGTATGCCTCCTGATGCACTGTTTCTATTAAAACGGTGGGAATTCCAATAACTGCATACACGATGACTCACGGTAAAAGGAACATTATTCTAAATTTACAAACTTGAAATTATTTTTGTTGTGAAATTTTCCAATTTTGCTGTTCCTGTGAACCCTCTCTAAAATTCCGTCTCCTTCACTCCCGGGAGACGCAGGCGTTCTGTGTTCTCAGCAGCTTCAGGTCCCCGAGGAGGCGGGGCCTGGCCGTCCCCAGCCTGTCCCCGGCCTAAGCCTGAGCATCATTTTCTAAGCAGGGGAGGAAATCCGGGGACAGGAGTGCACACACGGCATCCCGCAGGGCCCATCGGTCCACAGCTCGAGGGGATGAACCGTGGGTAGGAATACGACGCCTGAAACAATTCTTTGGGAATGTCATGATTTTTGCTGCAAAAGGGTGGTTATGACACGCAATTAAAGCTAGCTGACACCTCATTAAAACTTTTTAGCCAACGTTAGTCACTCCTTCTAGTAGGAATGTAATCAAGTTTAACTACTGTCTAGTCAAGAGATGATTGGGGAAGACATTCACTCATGGTTGGCTAACTGTTTTCCATTGTAAACATAAACCATCCAGTTTTTAAAAACTGGATTTTTTAAAGAATTTACAAATATACTCCTTCATCAAATAACAAAGACTTTAAACCACGTATTTAAATTACGTAATTCAATACGTTACTATTTTACACAGTAAAAATCATCATATAATAGCTGACTATAATAATTTAAGTCACAAAACTCTCCCACCCATGGCCTGCCGTTCCTTGGGTATGAAACCGTTGCACCGTGGATGCCCGTTAAAACCTCCCTGGCTCCTTCAATGCTAGCACGAGGATTTTGGAGGAATTTGTAATTTTCCCCTTGATTTTGCTAAAGGGCAATCATAGTAATTGCTTGATTTCACCTGTGAATTAGCGTTCAGCGGAAAAGGGAATAACGCGCCAGGCTGTGAGGGACGGCCACCCTGGGGTGCTCGGGGCACCTGCCGCAGGACCCGAGCTGGGGTGCCCGGGCCTCGCCCCGACCCCGGAGGGCCCGGTCCTCGCACGCTAGTGGGTGGGAATTAGTGTCACGGCCCGTAAACACGTCCGACCCGTCATGACCAAGCCCTTCCCCTGAAAGGCAGGCCGCCTCGACCCCCCCAGGGAAGGGGACCTCGGGAGAAGGGACGCCGGGCCGGAGCCGCGCGAGGCTCGCAGCCTCGGCGTGAAGGCGGCGACGCCGCTGGGGTGCGTTTTGGCAGCGACTCCGTCCGCCTCCTGTGCTCCAGGGGTCCCCGCACCGTCCCCGTCGCGGCCCTGGGAGCATCAGCCTCCGAGCCCCGAGGCCTCAGGACCGTGATCCGTCCCGGTCCTTCCCCTCCTGCTCCGACCCCCCCCCCGCCCCGCCGCCGCGGGGGCCAGGCCCGGGCCTCCTCCCCCAGCACAGGCCGCGCTCCCACAGGGAGCTCCGGGAGGCCACGCCTCACGTCCCCACGCGAGGTGCACCGTCCTGCGTGAGCCGCGGCACGAGAGACCCAGGAGGAGGCATCCGCCCCCCTGGCCCAGGCAGGGTCCCTCGCGGCCCCCTCGTGAGGGGTGGAGCCGCCCCCGGAGGCGGTCCCGCGGCGTGCAGGGGCCCCCGTGCGAGCAGGCCGGGACAGCGTCCCCAGGACGGTCCCCTCGCCCTCCGCGCGCGCCGCGCCGCGCAGGGACTCACCTTCTGTGTCTCGCATACTTTCCGCTGACGTGGCCGCTGCCGTCACAGCCGGGGGTGGGGCAGCTGCGGGAGGGAAGGCTGGGTCAGCCGCTGCCTCTGGACCGGGGGGGACGTGGGGCACGCGCACGGACAGGGAGCGCGGGAACCGGGGAGGAAGGGGCCTGGGGCGCGGGCCCGGGGCCCCCGGGAGGCACGCTCCCTGACCCGCCGCGGCGGGCGCGCCCTGCCACTGACCTGAACAGCTCCTGTATGGCCGGCTCCACGGGAACTGCGGAGAGAGGAAAGAGACGCTGATCCATCCCCCATCGCGGGACCCCCCCGCCACAGACAGCTCCCGAGCGGGTGGCGTCCCCGCCAGGCGTGGCGGCTCCCGCAGGAGGAGGGGATCCCAGGAGGGCCCCCAGGGACCGGGGAGCACGGACGTACCTCGAACCCCTTTGGACCGCGTGCGATGCCGCTTCTCCTCGGCGTCCACCTCCATCTGGGGAGAGAGGAGGGCGGTCAGTGTGCCTTCCTGCCGGCCATCTGGGGACGGGTTCCCTCCGGAAGGGGCGCTGCTGGGGCGGGCCGGACAAGCTAGACATGTTGTTTAAAAAGGACAGAGCGGCCCTTGGTCTCGCAGGGGCCCCGCAGGGCAGGGCTTTGATCAGGGCTCAGCTGGGTGGATCTGCTTTGAAATCGACCGTCCGCGAGGCGAGGCTCTGCACAGAATCCCAACAGCCCGCGGGCAGCTTGCGGTGTAACCTTCATACCAACTGACCCACAAGCATTTATTTATGACTCTGTGGGTGGAGTAATAAAATACATGTAATAAAAAACATAAGCTCACTTCATGAGCTTAACATCGTAATGGGTGACGTATCTGCGCAGATATAAGATTTGCCAGATTTAATAAAATGAGAATTTCAGGAAAGGAGGAGCCAACGTGAGGCGACCCGCTGAGGGGGAACGTCTCAGGAAGGTTGTGAGACTGCGGACCGCTAGGCGTGGAAGGAGGAGGAAGAGACTCGCACACAGACCCGCACATCCAGGTACCCGCAGAGGCTTAGCTGATGTGCAGATACTGGAAGTGCGTAGCTGGACGAATGGGCCGGTGGACGAGAGGGTGACCCCGTTTGCTGGGAAGCTGGCGGGTCAAGGCGGCGGCGGGAACCAGGTGGGACGTTGGAACCAGGGGCTTGGTGGAGCAGGGAGGGCTCGGGCCACAGGGCCAGTGGGAGGGACCTGTCCAGACCTCGGAGGCCTGGACAGATCCCGAGGGTCTCGACTGGCCCGGCGGCTATACAGCCCTTGTTGATTCGTGAGCGCGGGATGGACCCCTCACGCGTATGTTCAGAAAGAACTGAATGTGTTAGCGGTCTGGGAGCGCGCAGAGGGGAGCAGCAGTGGGGCCGGCGGAGCCAAGACGAGATGGGCCTTCCCGGAAGGAAGGAAGGGCCTCCTCCACGTCTGTCCACCTCCTGAGGTGCCACCGTCCCGGGAGGAGAGACGCAGGGAGACAGAGCTGAGCTGAGACACGTTTTAAGGCGCATCCGCGACGTGCGCAGCGGAGCCGGGCCCCTTTGGGCGTCGGCCCTTCCTCGGTGCCGTCAGCACATGCGCAGGGCGTGCAGCCCCGAAGCAGGTGCGTGCGTGGAGGCACAGGGTCAGTCGGCACAGCCCACGGCGCACATCAAAGCTCTGAGGTGTTGCTGCACCTGGAGAGACTCTCCCAACACGGACATTTTAGCAAAGCCTGTATACGGGGGCTCTGACCCAAGGAGAAAGGGTGATGGAGAAAACGCCGGGTCTCGTTCTGTGTGAGTGGTGCATCTCCTGACACCGCGCACCTGTCGTAGGACCAGGGAGGCAGAGACGACGGGATGGAAGCCTATTTTTTAAGGAATTCAAAACCGAGTGGGGATGTCGTGTGAAGGCCCCGAGCTGAGAAGCGTTCTGAACGTAACAGCACGGATGAGCAGCAGGTAAGCCTTCAGCAGGCGGAGCGGGGCTCCTGGAGGAGTCGAAATACACGCTGAGTTTTAAGGGAAAATTTCAAGTTTCAGGTTAAAGCCAGGGTTGGGGCAGAGGTTCCAGGCAGAGGGAACAGACGTGCAAAGGCCCTGGGACACAGCATGTAGGGAGTTCCGAGGGACCTGGGGGCGCTCAGGGTTGGCTGGGGGCTTCCTCCAGCAGGCGTGGGCTCCTCGGAGCTTCGGGGCCTGTGGCAGTCACGCCCGGGAAGCCCGTGCCCTGTGCCAGGTGCCCGTGCAGCATCTGAAGTAAAACCCGGCGTAGCAAGGAGAGGACCTGTCACCACAGGGTATCAAGGCTGTTGCTCTGTGGGGAGGAAGACGACAGCCCTGGCTTACTAGCTAATTGCTGGTCTGGTTGCCTAAGAATTGCTTTATTTTTTACATTTAGGTTTTAGTCCATTTTTTTACCTATATGGGACAACCTTATTTTCTTCTAGGTGGACAATTCATTCTAATCCCTCAATTAATAAACACTAGTCCCCCCTCCCCAACACACACGCCCTAAAATATGCCTCTTGCTGTGCTAAGTCCCCAGCCCCGCCGGGCCCTCTGTGGACCGTTCTGGGCCACGGCTCTGTTTATCCCGGGGCCGATCCTGCTTGAATCCAGGCTCCAGTGTGCTTTGCTCTCTGATAAACAGTCTCTAAGGTAGGGGTGAGCGTATACTCACTCCTGCATGCAAAATAGGTACCCGGCAAGGACCTGCTGTGCAGCAGGGCCCCGTGCTCAACGTGGCCCGATAGCTCATCGGGGAAAAGGATCTGGAAAGAATGTGTGTTTGTATACGCATAGCTGAGTAACTCTTGTGCACCTGAAATGAACAGCATTGTAAATCAGCTATATTTCTATTAAGAGAATATATATATAATAAATAAATTATAGATTCTTGGAAAAAAATATAAGCCTCCTTTACTGTGAGGGTTGCACAGGATAATTTGTAAACAGCACCCAGCGCAGACCTCCCTGGGGGGTGGTCTCTCCTCCTTCAGCCAATGCAACCACCAAGAGAAGTAGCAAAACCGATTCAAATCCCTTTCACACCCACGTTTCGATGTCCGGAAACTGCCGTCGAGGTTCAGACGAAGCAGAAAGCATACAGGTCATGGTGGGAAAAATGAGGAGAGCTTCCACTTTCCAAGTTTACACCTGGGAGTGTGGGCGAGGCCCCTGCCCCTGCAGACCTCTGCCCGCGCCCCAGTCCACCTGTTTTCACCCGGACTTTCCCACCCAACGGCGGCTTCCTCGGAAGCATCAGGTGAGCTGTGATTTTGAATTCGCTCTTCCGGGGGTGAGACCTGAGCTGCAGGAGCTTCGCTGGTGATGCCGGAATGGTTTGGATGCAGCACCTGCTGCCCTACGGGCTCTGGTCTCCCCTGGGCCCGGGCAGGACCCCCCGGTTCCTGCCCGGGTCTCTGAGTCCCTCTACAGGGATTCACGTTTAGAAAAATCATCCTTAAGGGACGAGTTCGGTGCACATTCTTTTATTTTTGAGCCCAGTGTTTATTTTAAAAATAAAGAGAGGTTTTGGGGGGAGCTTTCAATGGTTTTATACTTAAAGTCTAGAATTTAAGAAATTTACTTCTGCACCAGCAGAAGCCACGAGAATGGCTCACTGAGGAGAGGGCAGTGAATTGTGTTGTAATATGTGAACGTCACACCTGGAGAAAGGATTTATTTTACTATTTGATCCCTGCAGTGAGATGCACATGCCTGTCAGGTTGAGCCTTCGTGAAGATAACAGAATATTAACGACACCAAAGAGTCCCACATTTGTAGATTCCTTCAAGCCTTTGGAGGCTGAGCTGCTGAACAGGCCACGGCAGTGCCCCCGGGAGGGGCTGGACGTGGGGTCCTGGGACCTCGAGGGCCCATCAGCCTCCTAACCCACACCTCCATGCACCATCCCGTTCTCCCCCTGCAGGGACGGGGTAGGAGGGACCCTCGGGTCGCGGTCCCCAAGGAGGGCAGCTGGGACTTGACACAGAGACCGTGTTCCCCCCAGCCACTCCCCAGCCACTCGGGAAGCAGGCGCCACTTTGTCGTCAGCCGGGCCCTGCCTCTCACCTGCTGCCCCCCGACCTGCGGCCACTCACTGCTCACTAGCACCGTTGGGGAGGGAGGCTGGCAGGCAGGCGGCAGCTGGAGGCGCGTGACGGTGAGGACGGCGGGGAGACGCATAATGAAGAGAACCCAGAAGCTCTGGCAAAGCCAAGTGTGCAGATCAAACTGCGCACAGCTGTTTCCCACGAGCTCCCGTGCCCAGGGTCACCGTCTCCTAGGTAACGGAGGCCTGGTTCCACGCAGCTTCACGTGATGGGAGCTGCTTCCTGTCTCAGGTCAGACTCAGGGAAGTTTTGGATCATAAAGAAAACCCACCAGGAAAGACCATCGAGAATCAGAGATTCTGTATCGTCGTCCTTGAGCAGAGAACACTGTAACAATTTAAAGTGTTTTCCAAAATATGACATTTTCTGCTTGTTAGTGAATTTAATGTAGTGCAAATACGTTAAAATTGAGGGTTTCTGTTCAATATCTGTGTTAAGAGAAAGGATAACATTGTTATCCAGAGGTTACACAATTAGAAGAAATACATGGGTTTATGGTCCACAGTTTATAACTTTGCAGTTTAGTTGTCCCACGTTTTAGGATGGAAATAAGGAAAAATTAGCAAATAAAACACAGGCAGAGCCTTGGGTTGTCTGCTCCTGACTTTCCCTTTGCCTCTTCCTCGTCTCCCTCCGTCTATCCCCGAGGAGGGCAACCAGCCGACTCTCCTCAAAGGAAGGAGACCCGCCCCACCTCTCCGCCCCAGGCTGTCAGGTGCGCCTGTTTGCAGAGGGGGTGGTTGGTGCCAACAGAGGCAAGAGAGACTGAGGTGAGAAACCAGGAGTTTTCTGAGCAAAAATGAGCGGGAAGGTGCTGCCCCCCGGCCCCGCCCGTGACCGTGGTGTGAGCGTGGCCTCGGCCGCGGTGACCCACACGTGAGCCGGCTGCCTCTGTGCTCAGGAAGCCGAGGGAAAGCCTCGTACACGTCTCACTAATGGACAGTTTTGTGGGGAGCGTTTCTGGCGGGTAGATCTAGGCTAGTAGAGGAAGGAGCGTATCTGAACGTCATTGGAATGAGGAGGCTTGGAGGCTAATTATTTTATGAACTGGCCAGTAAGTGCTTAGTAAACGTCAGGCAGGTGGCATACGAAGAACTCCTCAAGTCGTGATGAAACACGGCCCGAGAAACGCCACCGCGACCACACTGGAGCAGGAAGTGACGCCCCTCTCTTTGAGGCTCTCGGTGCCTAACGCATCAGACGAACACCTGGAGGCTTCGTGTCCGAATCTGAATTCCTGATTTTTTGGAAAAATCGGGGGATCTGGAAACTCTAATCTCCTGGCCACCACTGGCTAGTGTGGCAGTGTTCCACGTGGCAGCCCACCCTCCGGGGGCCCCGTGTCCACCCAGTCCCTTGTGTGTGACACCCGCCCAGCCCTGGGATGTTTGTGTTGCTTTGGATCTGGTCCCAGTTGGCGCAGAAGATGGGCTCTGACCACGCTGACCGCTGTGTCCAGGCTGCCTGGGGCGGGGTCTCCCTGGGGGTCCCCGCTCCTTCCCGGGGCTCTCTGCCCTTGAGGATAACAGCGTCTGAGGACAGCAGAGCAGAACATCTAAGTTCCAGGGCCTCTGGAGAGTCAACAAGAAGCCAGACCTAAAGGACATAAGCCTTGTGGGATTTTATGTAATTTTATAGGAACAGAATTGCATTCTAGCTCTAGACCGCAGTGCTGTCACCAGGACCTCCGTGGGCAGTGGGGACCCCAGGTGGGCACTGGGAGGACTGGACGGAGAGGCCAAGGTTCAGCACACGGCAGCTTCTCCAGAAGCCTCCTGTGTCTCTTGCTGAGGAGCTCGGGCTCAGTGTTTAGTGATGTATTTAAATCCCTCTTCCTGGAGGAGTTCTTTAATTTCCCAGAAAGTTCCTGCAGACAAGTTTACAGAGACTTTGTACTTGTCTTCAAAGGCATCGCGCTCTTGTCTTCAGGTGCTTGTTTAGGCGTCCATCTTCCCCGGAGACACCTGCGCCTCCTGTCTCTCCTGGGTTCTGGCACTCAGCAAGGACCCACCCAGGAGGGTGGGCGAGGCGGGGAAGCAGGTTCCCGTGTGGCTCCTAAACGACTCTGAGCCCTGGAGACGGTGGGGTGACCCTCTAACCGCCAGCTCTCCTGACAGAGGGGCTGGCGTCCTGGGACTCCTCTGTGTCAGCAGTGACCCCCCCCACTCTGTGGACACCTGTCCACCCATGTGTGCAGTGATGCAGCTGCATCTCAAAGGCAGGTACCCAGGTGACTGAGGCTCCACTCCTGCTAACATAGTGAATCTCAGTCCCAAATTCCTACTTATCCCACTGGGTGGTCAAGAGACTTGGATGGAATGATTTTATGGGAGAACCCAGTCCAGCGCGTGGTACCCGAGAGTGCGTGAGGATGTCCGGGCATCCTTCTCAGCTTAGTTTTCTAGGTGTCCTGTTTTCTCAAAGGCATGGAAACAGAAACGCTCATGATACGCAAGTTAAGGACATAGATAACTCTTGTGATGTAGGGTAAAAGGATGCCATCTTTGTGTTTTTAAAAAATTTAATTTAATTTATTTTCTTGGCTTCATTGAGTCCTTGTTGCTGTGCGCGGGCTTTCTGTAGTTGCGGAGAGCGGGGACTACTCTTCATTGCAGCGTGCGGGTTTCTTATTGTGGTGGCTGCTCTTGTTGCAGAGCACAGGTTCTAGGTGTGTGGGCTTCAGTAGTTGCGGCACACGGGCTCAGTAGTTGTGGCTCACGGGCTCTAGAGTGCAGGCTCAGTCGCTGTGGCGCACGGGCTTAGTTGCTCCACGGCACGTGGGATCTTCCTGGCTCAGGGATGGAACCCGTGTCCCCTGCATTGGCAGGCGGATTCTTAACCACTGCACCCCCAGGGAAGCCCCATCTGTGCATTTGTAACCAGCTCTTCCTAAGACCAAATGTCGTATTGGTCTTTGAGCGTCTGAACTATCCCCATGGTGCACAGCTTCAGAACGAAGCCTCCATAATGTCTCCTAGAGCCCCAAATTGGCTATATTTACAAAACTTAAAACATGTGTGTGTGTGTGTGTGTGTGAAGTGGGCCACAAACTTTCTTTTCTAGTTTTGAGTATTTCTCTTGGACTTTTGACAATCTTTCTTAATTCAACTATTAATAGTTTCTAAACTCCTAAGTTCCCCAGACCAGGCAGGAGAACTGCTATAGTCCTGGCACCTGGGGAGATGGGGCATCTCATGGAAGAGCCCTGCCCACCTGTGCACGAGAGGACCTGGCCCCCGTGAGCAGTGCTGGACAGGCTGGGACAGAACAGGCGGCGCTGGTCTTTAGCCCCTGGCGTGGTGCCTGGTGCAGAGGAGCTGCTGGGTGGTAAACATTTGCTGAGTGGTACTTAATAAACATATTCATACATTTCCTTAAAGATCGTGTGGACTTTGGGCAAACTTTCTTGACAATGTGGAGGGAAGTTATGTAAGGGGCTCGGATGTTCTACACAGTAGAGGAAAGGAGGGAAAAAAGGCGAATCACTTCCTACAACAGAATATTCCTCCGTAGGAAGGAGAAGCGTCCCAAAAGTAAACAAGGAATATTTGAAAGAAAGGCTGAAGGTGGTTTTCTTGACATCTCACAGGGTCCTCACAGTGACTCCGGCTTCTGCCTGGAAGCAGCACCACGGGTGGGTCAAGATTTTGGACAAAGTCCAGGACCCTCAGAGGGTGGGCGACGTGGGCCAAGGTCAGGCGACTAGAAAAGACGGCGTAGTCGGCGGTCATGGCCAAGTCCCGCTCTCCAGCGCTTGACCGCTGCCAGCCGCCCCTGCTGCGGGGCTGCAAGGCCACCTCCCAGGGGCCTGGTCTCCTCTCTGCCCCCACTCCCTGCAGGTTCACGCTGCTCCTCTCACAGGCCCCCCTGCCCGCCTTCAGCTTGGGCCCCCCACCTGGCCTGCTAACTTTGGCGACTGCCCCATCTTTCCTTTGCCGTGAAACTTCTCCAGCAGCGGCCTTTCTCCCGGCCCCTGTAGGAAGGCCGTCACCCCTAGAATCCTCTTCCGAGGTTCCCGGGGCTTGTTTCTCGACGCCCCAAGGCCGACCCGTCCCATCTCTTGGCAGACGCTCCCTTCCCCCGAATCCGTGCTCCTGGTCCCCGGCTCCGTGCGGCCCCGCAGGTCCACACACACTCCGAGCGGGTGTGTCCACTGCCCCGCGGCCAGGGCCCAAGCCAGTGTCTCTCGTCCTGACCTCCCACTTCAGCCTCGCGTCCACACTCTGGCTGCTTCCAGGGTGTGGTCGTCTCACAGCACATTCATCCGAAAACCAGCCTCACGTGTCTCTGTGCCGCGCGGGGCCCTCCCCGAGGCGCGTGGGTTCCTGCTGTCCCGCTGGTACTATCGCTCTGCCTCTGTCCTCCTCAGCACCGTGTACGTGTCTTTAGCAGATGTTTGTTTCTCTGAACGACGGTCAGAAGGCGCTCCTGCCTTGTTGCGTGAGGTCTTGTGAGGGGCGAGCCTGTGAAAGCCCAGGGTCCGTCTACTATTTCTCAGCGGTTGTTACGGATCAAATGAAGGGGTCCGTCTTTCAGTCTGATCCTATTTGGCGTGTTCCTAGTCTCCGTTTCTCTGTCACATCGTTTATCACGTCTGCTCTTTGCCGTTGTGCCTTTTCCCCTCTTCTTTCCACCTCCCTGGGTACCACACTTGTTCAAGCCTTTACCCACTAAGACCGAGTCACTGCCGTCTTCCCCTAGATGCCTGTCCCCTTGTCAACCCGTTACCTGTACAGCCGTGATGCTACCCAGAAAGTTTCCTGTTGACTTCCCTAAGCCTGAGCAGCAATGCCTGCCTTCCTTTCTTTACTTCCTCTGCGTTATCGGGTTGAAAATAGTCGAAAGCAGGGCATGCCGTGAGGTATCGGCTCTGCAGAGGATAAAGCAAGAGTTAGAGCCTCTCTTCCTCCAACCAACTCCCGCATCCCGAGGTGACCGGCCTTCTCTCTACCCCGAAAACAGGATGAGTCAATAGAGCAGCTTTCCCTCTACATGTTTATTGTCTGTAAAAGCCAGATCCATTAGGCACAGACTTCTCTCTCTGTCGCTACTTTTCCCTCATTAAAAACCACAGCCAAAGGGAGATCAACTCGTTGATGGGTGATGCCTTAGAGGGCCGGGACGGGGAGGGTGGGAGGGAGTAGCAGGGGGGAGGGGATATGAGGATATGTGTATAAACACAGCTGATTGACTTCGGTGTCCCTCAAAAACTGATACAAGAGTGTAAAGCAATTATATGCCAATAAAGAGCCAAAAAAAAAAAACCAAAAAAACCCACAGCTGTTTCTCCAGGTCAGTTCCTGTGGCTCACACTCAAACTCTTCTTAATTGAAATGTAGCTGATTTACAATGCTGTGTTAATTCCTGCTGTACAGCAAAGCGATTCAGTTATACCTGCATAAATATATACATAGTCTTTTTTTATGTTCTTTTCCCTTATGGCTTATCATAGGATATTGAATACAGTTCTCTGCGCTACACAGTAGGGCCTTGCTGTGTATCCATCCGATACGTAAGAGCTTACATCTGCTAATCCCAGTCTCCCAATCATTCCCTTACCCAGCACTCTGCCCCCCGGCCCCAGCAACCACCAGTCTGTTCTCTGTGCCCGTGATTTTGTTTCTGTTTCATAGACAGGTTCATTTGTGTCCTATTTTAGATTCCACATATAAGCGATGTCATGTGATATTTGTCCCTGTCTGACTTACTCCCCTTAGTATAATCATCTCTAGGTCCATCCATGTTGTTGCGAACGGCATCATTTTGCTCCTTTTTACGGCTGAGTCATATTCCAGTGTATCTACGCACCACATCTTCTTTACCCATCCCTCTCTCGGTGGACACTTAGGTTGCTTCCATGTCTGGCCATGGTAAATAGTGCTGCAGTGAGAACAGGGGCGCATGGATCTTTGTAAATTACAGTTGTGTCAGGATGCATGTGCAGCGGTGGTATTGCAGGACCCATGATGGCTGTGTCCTTAGTTTTCTGAGGAACCTCTGAACCGTTCTTCACAGCAGCTGCACCAGCTTACATTCCCACCCGCAGGGCAGGAGGGCTCCCTTCTCTCCACACCCCCTCCAGCAGCTGTCTTTTGTAGACTATTTAATGGTGGCCATTCTGACTGGCGTGGGGTGGTTCCTCACTGTGGTTTTGATTTGCATTTCTCTAGTGATGAGTGATGTTGAGCATCTTTTTCATGTGCCTGTTGGCCATTTGTATGTCTTCTTTGAAGAAATGTCTGTTTAGGTCTTCTGCCCATTTTTGTTCCTTTTATTAAAAAATTTTTATTTATTTATTTATTGACTGTGTTGGGTTTTCACTGGTGCACACGGGCTTCCTCTAGTTACTCTTCATTGCGGTGCGTGGGCTCCTCACTGCGGTGGCTTCTCTTGTTGCGGAGCACGTGCTCTAGGTGTGTGGGCTTCAGTAGTTGCGGCACATGGGCTCAGTAGTTGTGGCTCACTGGCTTAGTTGCTCCGTGGCATGTGGTATCTTCCTGGGGCAGGGATCAAACTCATGTCCTCTGAATTGGCAGGCGGATTCTTAACCACTGCGCCACCTAGGAAGTCCTGCCTATTTTAGGATTGGGTTATTTGTTTTTTTTGTTGTTGAGTTGTATGAACTGTTTGTATACTTTGGACATTAAGCCCTTGTTGGTTGTATCATTTGCAAGTATTTTCTCCCATTCTGTAGGTTGTCTTGTGTGTGTGTGTGGTTTCCTTTGCTGTGCAAAGGCTTGTAAGTTTGTTAGGTCCCATTTGTTTATTTTTGTTTTTATTTCTATTTGCCTTGGGAGACTGACCTAAGAAAATATGGATACAATTTATGTCAGAGGATGTTTGGCTTCTGTTCTCTTCTAGGAGTTTTATGGTGGCATGTCTTATGTCTAAGTCTTTAAGCCATTTTGAGTTTATTTCTGTTACAGTCATTTTTTTGAATGGCTGCATGATATTCAGCAGAGTGTATATCCAATAACTAATCCAATCATCCCTGTAAATTCCCCTCCTAATAGATAGGTGGTTGTATTTCACTTACTTGTTCTATTCCACTCTAAAAAGGATGCAATAAATATCACACACATCTTTGTGCATGTTTGCATAACACGGTTTTCTTAGAAGACAGAGTCGGCACTGCTAGGAAATGTGAAAGTCCACGCACTCGTTAGTCATGTGTGATGATGCGTGTTTGTCAAAGCGCTTGTCTCCAGTGGCTCCCGCCATCTGCTGCTTCTGCGGAGTGACGGTACTGGTCACACAGTCACTTACATTTTTCCTTCCCCAACCACGAAGGAGGGTAGTATTTTCTAGCTGTCGGCCTCTTGAGTTTCCCCTGCGGGGATGTTCTTATTCCCACCCCTTGCCTATTTTTCTTCTTTTGAAACATTTTCACATCACTTTGTAACAGCTCTTTGTATATTGAGGTGGTAACCCCTCAGCCCACAGTCGCTCTTGCAAGTATTTTGTGTGTTTTCCTTGCTGGTGGTGTTTTTCCCAAATAGAGGTATGGAAAGCGGGCCGCCCCACAGTCGCCTGGACGGAGTCCCAGCGCTCTACAGCCTTCCCCACCGAGCCCCGTCTCCCCGGGCTCCCAGCCCGCTCGCCCGTGGACCCCAGCGCCCTGGGCCCTGGCTGGGCTCAGCCCCTCACGACCGTGACGGGCACGGGCTCCCCCCGCCCGGCGTGTCCGGCCCCACTTCCGGGGTCTGTTCTGCACCCTGGGCTGTGTGTTTGTGACCCGGCCAAGAAGGAAGCTCCCTCGTCCAACGAACACCTGCCTCGCCAGACGAGCCCCTCAGGTGGGAGTGAAAGAGAAGAGAGACAACACAGCAGAACCACAAAGGCGACAGATGCACCGACGTCAGCAAGATGTCATCAGTGTTTTACACTACGGAGCAGATCTGCGCGTCTGCTTCTGAGAACACACGTGGTCCCCGCCCGGCACTGCCTCACTTTACCTCTCCCCAGTTTAAATTCTGAGGAAGTGGCACAAAAAATAAAATTCAAAGATTCAGAAATGTTGTGGCATAAAAAATGAATAGAAATGTTCATTTATATAAACATTTAAAATTAGCCTAGTGATTTTCTAGTTTATAAGCGTTTTTTAAATCCACTTTTTAAAATTATTGTACTCCTTTTTAAGGGGGGACACTACTGAAAGAATAAAGAACAGAAAGATTAGAGAAGCTTACGCCTGCAAGTGAGAGAAAGTGTCATCTGTGAACTAAGTTTGTGTTCAGGGGAGATGAAATACACAATTCACTGAAACTTTTCAGAAATTAAAACGTTTCAGGAATTATTAAACAGGAAACATACATGAGCTTTAGAGAGAAAGGGCTGGGCTTGAATTTAGGTCCTCCCCTTGCTGTGCCTTTTCCCCCTGCAAGCCTCAGTCTGAGCCTCCGCACGGTCTGCACAGACAGGCGTGTCTTCCTGCGAGCTCGGTGGGGGGTCAGGGGGGTGTGCACGCTTAGGATGGCTCTGGGGCTTTGTGAACTGCGGGGTGCTGTGCCCACGCAAGGAGGGACCCCGTGTCCTGACTAGCCTGTGACCTCACATGTCCTCCTCAGCTGGAGGAGTGCACCAGACGGGACACGCCCTCGCCTCGAGGAGCCTTCAGGCATTGAAGTACATGTACCCGCAGAGGAAGAGCCACCCAGATGGTAGGATGAGAACCCAGGGAAACAGCACGTAACAGGAAGCAAGGGGGAGAAAGTTCTAGAAGGAGGTGGGGAAAGAGCATGGAGCTGGGACCCCAGGGTGTGAGGGGTGCTGCCTGCAGTCGGCTGGTCCGACACTGACCCCGCTGGGAAGCGGTCAGGCGGCCACGGGTCGGCCTGGGGCAGTTTCATCCCTCCGATGACGGGATGCGGGCCTGGAAGACCCCTCTGACCCCCCGACGTGGCCCGGACGTGGTCTCGGGAGCCCGGTGGTGGATTTCTGAGAGAGATCCCGGGAGGTGGGGGGACAACAGCCAGAGGCCCACAGACCCCACAGCAGACAGGCAGGAAGGGGGCACCGCCAGGCCTGGCCCCACAGGGACAGGGGTGAGACGGGAGCTCGAGGGGGGTTGAAGGATGCGTCTCTCTCTTTTCTAAACCCCCGAGTAGGGTCCTTCAGCCCCCTGGGGGGGAATGGTAGATGTCAAGAGAAGAACCTCGAGGAGGAGGAAGCGGGGACGCTTCCGGGAAGCACAAAGGCAGCTGGAGGGACAGGCGGGGCGCGGGCAGCCATCGTGGCCACAGGAGGATGCAGTTTGCAGACCACGGTCTTGACCCGGCACCTGACCTGTCAGCCCTTCACGCACGCGCAGCCCACACCCCCCATGGACCACATGCAGCTGGGGAGTGGGGGTTACCTTGCAGGAAGTCTTCTCTCCTAGGAACGGAGGCAGCGTGACTCCGTGGGCAGGACACAGGCCCAGAGTCAGGTTCTCTCTAAGTTCGAGTTCGGGTCCTCCCCAGCCTGTGACTGCGGTGAAGTCACTTAACTTCTCTGTGCCTCGATTTCTCCATCTGCAAAACAGGGAGCACAGGGTAAAGCACCTAACAACTTCATGGCAGCACCAGGAAGCAGCGTGAATGGAGAAGCGCAGTGACCAGCAGTGACCACGGCCCCTACAGCTTCCCCCAGGGACCGGGTCTTCTGTCCTATCCACGGACAGTGGTTCCCTGCAAGATTATCCTCCTGCGTCTTCCCTGGGCTCCGTCTGCTTCTGTTCTGGGGTGTCCTGCTCCCGGCCAGCCACGCCAGCTGTGTGGGCTGTGGGACGAGCTCCTGGTCGGGGAGGAGCAGCATCCCTCCAGCCTCCTTCCCAGGTCTGGGCTGGAAGCGGCCCGCGCGGGGGCGAGGCAGGCGGTGCCGTCCAGGGTTCCCACGCCACCCTTGTTCCGGCTGTGATTCCTGCAGGGAGCTCAGGGGCTGTAGGGCGAGGCTGCTCTCCGTAGTGTTTGCGGGGCTAGAAAACTTTACTCAACGCCGTTTCCTTATCCATTATGTCATTTATCCAACAACCAAACTACGCTAACATTCTGAATGAAGAAACTGACACTCAGAGAGGTTGAGACGTTTGCTCAAAGCTACCCAGCTCGTCACTGGGAGAGTCACGAGGGAAACTGCACCCTCTTGCGCGCAAATCTGGGGCTCTTCCCGGTGCTGCCGGGCTGTTCACACCACCCCCCGGAGAAGCGAAGGGGCTGAGACCCAGGGCCGGGAACCTGAGCCCCGGGATGACGGACGCGCCTCTGGGCGGCGGCGTTGGTGCCTCCCCCAGCAGTCGCGGGGGCGTTCATTCACACGGGCTCGTCCAGTGCGGGGGTCCAGTGCGTCTTGCGCGTGTGGTTTGCTGGAACTGAAAACCTCCGGGAACTGACATTTCCGCTCACAGCTTATCGCAGACAGCCAGCATAATGCCCAAGTATGACATCAACTTTCTTTGTCATTCCTCATGTGAACAACAGGCAGCTAGATGGCTGAGTCAAATAAGAAAGCGTCGCTGGGGTCGTTGTGCTTGGAACTCAGCCATCCTGCCTGTTACCTGGGGACCAGCCGCCCCGTCGGCTCCCGTCCACACGCAGGGCTGAGCTGTAAATGCCTCCCTTGAGCACTTGATCTCCCCAAGACCCGATTTCACCCACACAGACAAGGATGCAGAGTTTGCACATGCATGTCTCGCCAGGGACACAAGGACACAGACCACAGAAGATTTAAACTCATAAATTCCCAGAAAGAGAAAGGAATTACAGCAGATTTGTCTTTCTTCTTTTCATCTTTGCCATTTTGAACAAAAGACCATCTCCCCACCTTGTCCTTGGGACTTGATAACTTCCCCCAAACGTTCCTGCTTCACCTGTTTCAGGGCTCAGCCCTCAGGCCCCTGACCCCGGAGCAGCCACACCACCCGCCTCGTCCGAGGTGCTGCCGCCAGGGTCTGGAGAACACGGCTCTGCTGGTAGGAAGACTAGAGCAGAGGAGAGAGAAAGAAAGGAGGGAGAGACAGAGAAAGAAGAGAAGACAGTGCTCCTGGGGACCCGCCTAGGAGGGGTTCCTCATCTAATTGAGTGGATTATGTTACTGCCAGCCAGTAACAGGTTTAATGGTTAAAAGCTTTGCAATCAGGTGGACTTGGGTCCCAGAAGCACGTCCACTTACTACCTCATAACTTGAGCTCACTGTTTACAAGCATTAATTGCCTAGAATTTTTCAATATCTAAAGTAGATAATATACAAGAAGGATCTAGCTAAGCAAGAATGCTCAGTAAATGGTAGTATGTTTATATGTTATTATTGCTGAATACCTGTTTATTAATATGCCCACATAATATCCCTGAGTCTCAGCTTCTCATTTATGACCTGAGGAGGTAAACAACTCCTGAAACAGGGATGCCTTTCATTATTTCTGTGATTTACTGAGGGCTCATGGCCTGCACCCTGCTAGACTTGGGGGACTCGGTATAAAACGAGAGAGGTGAGACATCGCTGCATAAACTCAAAGGCGGAGCAGAGCAGTGAGCAGTCAGGACCAACACAGCTGCAACCCTTCATATGCAGAAAATAACTTACTCGGAGTGTGAGGAAAAAGAGAAAGGATGAAGGCGCAGAGGGAAAAACCATAGAACCGTATGTTTCGGTAAAAGAGAAATTCCATACCCATCACTAAATTCATCAAAGAAACCCCAATAACTGGGACAATACAACATAATCTACTAAAACGCAAATTAAAACAAGTTAATACATCGACAGCCTGCTCAATTTTGATACTGTGACATGTGGATGTGGGCTTTTAAAAGAAATTGTTTTATAAAACCATAGCTATAAAAAGCACTTTGCGAGCAGCGAATATTCAGCTCAGTGTGAGTACCATTATCAAGAGATACACGTATACAGAGCTCCTAATATTTAGGCATTAAAGAATTACATCGTCTAGGAAGGAGTGATGCGCAAGCTGCTGGTTGCCGTTCAGCTCCTGTTCTCGCAGAGGTTAAGTTGGATCTGAGACCCTGTCCAGTGCGGTCGTCACATCACCTGCCGCACACGTGTCTGGGGCTTTTGTGTTTCGGCAGCAGCACCGTCGTGGTGGACGACGTCCCGCACGGAGCCCGTGGGAGGGCAGGGCTGACGCAGCCGCAGGACGTCTCCCCTGGAAGTGGCACGTGGACTTATTCACTCAGAGGGCGGCTTCCCGTGGCCCCGAGCTGCCCGAAGCCGAAGGTTCCCTCCCTGGGGCAGCCCGGGGGGCAGGCTGAGTGCCCCCAGACCCCGGCAGCCGCAGCGGGGTCAGGCGTCCGGCCCAGGGGACGCCGGGGCGAAGAACCGACCCGGATCCCTGTCCTTTGGGACCCAGTTCGTTTCTGTTTTTAACTTTAAAAGTCAAAGGCAGAAATTCCCTCTGGGAAATTTATTTTAGGAAATCAAGGTCTCAGACCTATTTTTTTTAAATTTGCTTTTGAAAAACGTGCATCACAAGTGTCCTTCCTGAGCGCTTGAGAGGAAGAGAGACCGCTGGGTGCTGAGGGCGCCCCATGGACCTCACGGCCTTGCCTCCCTTCATCCTTCCAGACACAAGGGCACTGGGGCTGTTGACTTTTCAGTATGGTCTCCTCCCTGGGTTTCTCCTCTGCTTTGTTGGTACTCAGCCCAGGCAATTTTCCAGAATGAGGACCACAGGAAAGGTTGCCCCCGAGATCTTGCACGTCGAAAAATGTCATTTCACTCTCAGGCGGAACTTCCTAAGTGTAAATCATTTCCCCAAGACTGCACAGCCCGGCTTCCATCGTGACCTCTGCCACTGAGGCCAGTGTGATGCCAATTTTCATCAGAAGCAGTTCTCCTTCACCCTCACGCTAAGCCTCACCCTAAGTCTCACCCTAAGCCTCACCCCAACTCTCCCCCTCCCCCTCCCCTTCCCCCTCCCCCTCCCTTTCCCCCTCCCCCTCCCTTTCCCCCTCCCCCTCCCTTTCCCCCTCCCCCATCCCCCTAACCCTGGGCTTGTGTGTCACTGGGGGAATCTGTTCTCCATTCTTACTGCTCAGCACCTGGTCCACACATGACCTGAAACTTGCTGGTCGTTGAGAACTTGCTTTTCCCGTCTTTGATAACTTCTTCCTTTATATCTTCTTTACTGTGCGTGTTTTTTTTTTTTCAAATGTGTACTGAATGGATTTGTATTGTCTAAATATATCCTACTGATAAGTTGATCCTACTGAGCTTAGCTTTTTTTTTTTTTCATTCTTTAACTTTCTTCTCTATCTTTTGGAAGTTTTTTTCAAATTTGTCTTTGAGTTCTTTGATTGTATTTTAAAATTTCAAGACTCCTACTTTGTATGCCCAAGTTAGTTTTTATCACAGTTATACATTTGCATTTACTTTGGTGATTGTCTGTCTTGACAAGAAGTGTAAGACCGTTCCTCTGGTGGGCCATCTGTCCCCCTTTGACTCAGTCCCTGTCATCCCCGGAGAAGCCGAGGGCACCCCAACTCCCAGGCTGGCTCAGGTGCCCTCCTCGCGCTCCTATGGCATCTTGAGTTTCTTTTTATCACAAAACGTATCTTATTGTTTATGTGCTCGTCCTATTCACGTCTTCTGTTTTATACCTTTTCTTACTTCAGACAGAAAGCACGTTATTACGTAGTACTGTAACAGTTTGCTTTCTCTTCTATTTGAAGTGGTGCAAAACCCTTCCTTTCACATTTTGGGTGTTAATAGCTTAAAACAGGGACTGTGCCGTGGTCGAGCCCGTCCTGGCGGGAGTCCTGGCTGGATTCTCCTGCTCCTCCCACTGCTACGGCTGCTTCTGTGTGCGGAGGGTGCCAGCAGCTGAGATGTACAGGCAGCAGGAAGTCAGGGAACATCGTTTCCCTGTAGGGCTCTTCAGACCTCGGTGACAACATTCGAACGCAACGGGCGGCTCAGGGTGACCCAAGAAGCTATGAGTCTGGAAGGCCGGAGGCTGGCTTTCTCTTGGGAGGTTCTGCTTGGCTGTGAGGAAGCTGTGCGGGGGTGGCAGAGGCGGTGGGGGGAGGGGGTGGTTAGATGTTATCTGTTCTTCCAGGGCCTGTTGCTGCTCATGGCAGCATTTTAGGATGAAAGGTGTGACAGTGTCTACGTACAGATTCATGACTCTGGGTCAAGCCCTGGTACCTCTTGGAGTCCTCAGGAAGGTCAAGATGGAGTTGGTCCAATGATGCCATGATGCTCCTACAGGAGGACTTCCCCATCACTGGAGACACCCAATAATGGCTCGGTTGCCTCTTCTAGGAATGTGGTACCACAGGAAGAACAAAGATTGATCCCAGCTGTGCTACCTATGACCTTTGTAACCGTTAGGATTCCACAGCTAACATCACACAAAACAAAGCAGAACTTACACTTCCATTTCAAAATGTGCTACAAAAAATAGTCATCAGCATAGTGTGGTACCGGCATAAGGATAGACATATAGACAAATTGAATAGAATTGTGAGTCCAGAAATAAACCCATACATCACGGTCAACTGATTTTCATGACGGTGCCAAGACCACTTACAGGGGGAAGGATAGCCTTTCCAATAAATGATGCAGAGACAACTGGACATCCCCACGCAAAAGAATGAATTTGAATCCTTGTCTCACACCACATACCAAAATGAATTCAAACTGGATCAAAGACCCAAATGTAAGAGATAAAACTATAAAGAACTTAGGAGAAAAGCTAAGTGTAAATCTTCACGACCTTGGATTTAGCAAATAATTCTTCGATATAACACCAAAAGTATAAGCAACAAAAGGAAAAAATAGATAAATTGGACTTCATCAAAATTAAAAAAAATCTTTTATGTTAAAAATACACTATTAAGTAAGTGGAAAAGACAGCCCACAGAATGGAAAAGCATATTTGCAAATCACATATCTGATGAGGGACTTGTATCCAGAACATACTTGTATCCAGAATATACTCTTCTAACTCTATAATAAAAAAGACAATTCAATTAAAGATGGCCAAAGAATCTGAGCAAACGTGTCTCCAGAGAAGATGTACAAATAGCAATAAGCTCATTAAAAGATGCTCATTGACACAATTAGTCATCGGAGGATTGCACGTCAACACCGCAGCGAGATGCCACGTCACAGCTACCAGGACGGGCGGCATCAGAAAGCCGGATGATAAGTGTGGGGAAAACGGGGGGAAACCACACACAACTGGTGGAGACGCACGTGGTGCGGCCACATCAGAAAACAGCCAGGCAGGTGACCAGATGCTCAGACAAAGAGTTACCGTGCGACCGGGAATCCCTCTCCCAGGTAAGAAAGGCACGCGCCCGCACGCACACTCGCACGCGTGTGTTCACAGCCGCGGCATTCACGATATTCCAGCTGTGGAACCCACGTGAATTTTCATCAACTGAGGAATCGATAAACAACATGCGGTCTCTTCTCAGAATGGAATGTTGATCAGTCATCAGCAGGAATGACACCGGTTACAACACGGGTGAGCCTCGAACACACGCTGCTACATGACAGAATCGGGTCACGGAAGGTCACGCATTACATGATTTCATGTGTACGAAATGTCCCGAATTGGGAAATTTACCGGGACGGAAGGTAGATTAGGACAAGAGGGTAGCGTGGGGCGTGCGGTGGGAAAGCTGAAGCCTATGGGGTTACTTTTGGAAGTGACGGAAATGTTCTAAAATTGACTGCGGTGACAACCGCACCGATCTGTGAATACACGAAAACCCACCGAATTGTGCACGTTCAATGGGTGAATTGTGTGGTATGTGAGTTATGTCTTAATAAAGCGGTTAAAAACATCCCTAAGACACCCCAGGCAACACTCAGGAGTTATCAGTGAAGCCACCAGGGAGCAGACCCCATCCTGCTTCCATGCCTGGGTCCGGATGCTCCTGGGTCCAGCGGCATTTTCTCCCCGGGCTTCAGGTGTGAGGCTTCTGCTGCTTCATCCTGGGGGGCTCGCGTGGCCAACGCCCTGCTCCTGGCGCGCACGGCTGCTTCTCAGGCAGCATCCAACAGCGTATCTGACTGTCGCCGACCGACAGATGGGGTGCTGCCGGTGCCAGCCCTGCTGGGGGAGTAAGCAAGTGGAGCCCCCGCTAGGCCCAGGGGAGCGCCGAGGCAGGCCCCGGCTCACGGCCGGTCGTGGCAAAGCCGGCCAGGACCTCAGTCTCGGGGCGGCTGGCCGGCACGGGTGCTGGGCCGGGTGGGGCTCGGGGACGCTGCCTCCCGAGGCCGGGCGTGCCCGTGACGTCGGCTGCCCCGCCGGCCACCCCCAGGAGCCCAGCGTCCACTCCTTGCGGAGCCCCGCGACGCTTTGGAAGCAGGCTGCCTCCCACTCCAGCTTGACGGTTCTCAGAAAGGAGGGAGGCTCACTTGAGAAAGGCGAGGTTGCCGCTTCCCCGGGGGGGTGGGGGGCTCCGAGCGGGGGTCCGAGTCACGTCAAAGGAAACGCCCCTGCGGTGTCCGCAGTGTCCTCATGGCCCCTGCACGGAGGCCTCTCCTGCCCGGTGCGCCGTGGTGTAGGCCGCCTGTGCCGGGAGGCCTTCTCGCCTGGACCGTCTGGTTGACAAGCATTAGCTGAAGGCATCACCACGGCAGCGTCTGACCAAGGTTCTGGCCGCTGCATCTCTTCTCTATGCACCGAGTTTACCTGCATCACAACTCACCGCTGAAGAAGGCCGGACCCCTAGCAGACGGCTGCCCTGCTCTCTGACCCCAAGTGCGGTGCATCCTAACTGGTGCTACTTCATTCTTCACCCGGAGGTGGGACGGTAGGAATCCTGCTTTCCTCCCGAGCAGTCGGGAGGCTTCAGTGACTTTCTATCCAGCGGCTACGTTGGGCTTTAATACGTTAACCATCAGCCCGTGTGCCCCTGAGCCACCTTTGGTGGGAGAGCTCCAGGCCTCAAATTGTCAGCCCGTCCCAGAGGGACCCCTGTGCCTGGTCTTCTTCGTGATGCTGACAGCCTGGAGCTCAAGCAGGTGAAGGGTGGACACCGTGGGTGTCTTTAGCTGGAAGGGAACCCAGCGGGCGGGGGGGACAGGATGTGTGAGGTGCAGAGAGAGGGCTGCAGGGCGGTCAGCAGGGGGAGATGCGGCCCACGAGGGCCCGAGGGCAGGAGATTCCCCTGGAACCTCCTGTGGGAGGAGACAGAGGAGAGGGAGACAGGGTCTGCGCGGCAGGGGCAGCTCGGCCGGGGGTGGGCGGTGGACACGAGGGCTCCGGATGCTAACACCGACGGGGAGGACGCGGGCTGGTTGCTCTCGTGGAGGCGGCCGGCTGCCTGCTCGGGAGCCGTGCCGACTGCAACCCCAGACCACAGTGAGGGTGACAGTCTGCTCCTGAGCTGCGAGGGATCGGGTTGTGCTCTGTCTCGCATACTCAGGAATCAAGACAGGACGTGGGCTCCTGGGCACGCGGACCACGAATGTGTCCACGTGGAGTTACCGAGGGCGCCAGGGCCTAAAACACTGCGATTCTACTGGCGTGGATGAGAAGGCCTTAACAAGGGACCCAATCCAGTCTCAGTCATGATGACGCAAAACTAAAAGGTGTGCCGCACTTGGGAGGCTCACAGCAGCTCTCACGGCCATCTGTTTGGCCCCTGCAAGAAACCCAGGCACTGGGGTGGCTGCGGTCCTGTCACTGTCGGGGAGCCAGAGCTGGGAGAGGCTGGGTGGCCTGGGAAGGTCCCACCCTCTCTGCACCGGCACCTTCTCAAGGGCAAAGCAGGAGCCCATCCGAGCAGCTGGTACAGTGTCCGGTGCTCAGAGCATCTCATGGCTACTGTGCTGCCTGTGCACTCAGGTGCTGAAGGTGCGCCGGCTCCAGCTTTATTCTAGAGAAAGAAGAAAACCACACAGAGGAGGAAAGAACAAGGTGGGTAGCGGCTGGGCAGGGACTTCACAGGTAACAGGCGTGGCATCTGCTGTGTGCTGGGTCCCGGGCCCCGTCCTCCCGACATCCAGCCGCCCCTTCCTCTCAACAGTCCTGCCAAGTAGCATCCTCAGTCTCTCCTGCAGATGAGGCTTCGCCCAGACAAGGTCAGAGCAGCCCCAATGGGATCCAGCACCTGTGTGGCCCCTGCAATCAGACGATGCTGGGACGAAAGAAAGAGTTACAAAAAAACAGACAAGAGGCTGGTAACATCGAGAGACATGCACCACATCCTTCCACGAAATGCCAACTTAGAAAGAAGCATGTACACTGATTGCGGTTCAGCTGAAACCTGATAAGGATTAAGTGACTTGATCCTTCAGCAATTAGGTGTGGAGACAGTGTCCACGTCAGGTGTCTGTCAGGTGCTGGGGACATGGCGGGGACAACACCACCCAGCGTCCCTGCTCAGGAGACCCCAGAGCCAAGGGCAGGGGGTAGATGTCAAACCCTGGGTGGGCGGATGTCAGGGGAGGAGGCTGGGGAGAGAGTTGGGGAAGGCCGAGCGAGGGGCTGGGGAGGGCAGGGGCGGCCCTCCTGCCGGGAGCTTGGACAGACAAGCAGGGAATGTCCCCCTCCTGCCTCTCAAGCCCCGACACAAGCCTGTTGGGCATCTAGGACGAGGCCGTGCACGACACCCGCTCCAGGGCCCCGCAGCTGCCAGGGCTGCCTGCTTCCCGCGGGCACTGAGCGGGGCAAGGCCCGGGGGCACCGGATTCTGCAGAAATAAAGGGAAGCCGGCGCCTCCCGCGTGTGCCTCCTGCAGCTGCCGGTGGGCGCGGCAGCTTCCCGGCAGGGCGGGGAGCGTCCGCCAAGGCAGAGTTTAAACGACAGTAAAAGAACAATAATACTCAGAATCAGGAGAGAGAAGCTGGCTTGCTAGGTAAGAACAGCAAAATAATAATGTAGAAAATGTATATATATATTTACTTGATATGAAAGCATGAAGCCGCACAGGACCAGCCATTGTGCGCGTCCAAGGTGTCTGACTCCCTGACCTGTCAATCTCAGCGCTGACGTCCTGAAGCGCATCAGCCAGGTTACATCCAATTAAAGCAGACCCTGACTGTCTTGGTGTGGTTTTCACCACACAGATGGCAATTCAAAAGCATCTACCTGCTTGCATTACGATTTAAAGGAGGTGGTGGTCATTGAGCCCGCAGGCCCCCCAGCAGCTGTGCCGCCCTGCCCTGCCAGCAGCCGGAGCAGGGTGGCGGGAGGTCGCCTGGGGATTGGCGCTGAGCCGGTCTCTCGGCGCTGAGCCGGTGTCTCAGGAGGGAGACCAGTGGGTCGTTTAGGTCCGCGCCGCCAGGACTCCGCTCTGTCGCCTTGGGGAGCATCCCTCAGCATTCTCACCGCCCCGGCGAGGCCCGGCTCCCGAGTGTGCCCGGCACAGACGGTCCTCTTCCTTCCCTCACGCTCCACCTTCTCCGCTCTGCACATGTCACGCGGGAGAGTGGAAAATGCAAAACAGCCTAACTCCCAGCGACGCAGAGGCCACAGGGCTCCTCACCCGTCCGCTTTCCGGAGTGAGTGGGGAGACCACCAGTGTTTGTCGAACAGCCTGGGTTCTGCCTCGATCAGCTACCAGCCAGCTCTCCCGTCTGTTGACCCAACGGCCCTGAGCCGCAGGTTCCCTCCATGATGTGGGGTGAATTCCTGCCCATTAGGTGGTGGAAAAGTTAAATGAAGTAACAGCTGAGATGCCCAGCACAGAAGCCCTGCCCAGCCACGGCAAGCCTTTCTCCCCACGGAAGACAACGGTGAAGACTTTGTAGCAATGTTTGAAGTGCTTATGATGTAATTTTGAAATAAATATTAGGTTATAAAAGTACAAGTATAATATGCTCCTAACAAAAAACACCATGGAAATGCACACATATTGGCAAGAAATAAGTACAGGTGTTACTAATACCTGTGATGGGGGGTGGGATTTTCGAACACCTGCTTTTTAGCCTCCAGACGTTCCCTCGCGTCTCAGGCCCTTCCAGGGGGGCAAACCTGTTTATTAACTTTGCTTGTGTCTGCGGTCCCATTCATGCGCGTCTAAACACACGCACACACACGCACCTAGACGTGGTCAGTACTACCACATATGTAAATGCATAGAATGACTCACTTTTAAACATAAATTCAATCACACCTTCCACATTCTTCTACAAAGTTTTTTTCTCAGTTATAGTTGGAAACATTTCCATGTGGGTGTAATAAGCTATGCTGCAAGTTTTGTGATTGGTGGTAATTATTCCATAATACGGCTAGACACGTTTTATGAAGCTATTAAATATCTTGATATAAGTTCAGATCGCTTCCTGTTTTTCACTAACCGATGCAGATGCTCTAATAAGCCTTCTTGTCTGGGTCTCCTCCTCAGGCACATGGACAGCTATTTCTCAATATTTAAAATTTTAACAGATACCAGGGCTCTGCCTTTCAAAGTGACCGAACCCATTCACAACCAGGAAATGCATGGATGTGACATTTCCCAGCACCTGTGAGGTACCTGGTGTCACCAAACTTTGCTTGTTTCACAGATGACGTGAGTCCAGACTTACTGCCATTTCTCTCTCCTCTTCTGTGATCTAGTTGATTATTCCCTTTACCTTTTTGATTATGTTTTTACACATATTCTGGATATTTACATTTTCTGTGTTATACATGCAGCAAATACTTCTCCCTAGTTTATCACTGGTCCTTTGGCTCTGTTTCTGCCTATTTTAGGCATTGACGGGCTTACACTCAGTCTTTCCTTGTGTAGCTTCTACTTTTCATGCTGCATTGAGATGGCTTTTCCAACTCTGAGTGCAAGACTCACCCCAGGATGTTTTCCTAAATCCTCCCCAACCACAAACAGCTCACGTCTGTTTGGCAGGACGTGGCCGGTTCCAGGGACCCCGCGGCCTAGATCGGCTGCCCTGGGATGACAGCCCTCCTTCAGAGCCCGTGAGCTGCCCGCCTGGTGCAGGAGCAACACCAGGCTCTGAGTGAAGGCAGGAAATGGGCAAAGGGGTGATGCCCTGGAGGGACGTGCCGGGGTCTCTTCCCACAGGAGGGCTCTTTATAGGTTGGAAACCTGCTTCCCTAGGGGGTGTGTGGGGTCTGACCCCAGGGAAGAGACAGCTGGCTGAGGGGGGAGGGGGAGGGGCACGGGCCCAGGGTGGGAAGGACGTGGGGGTTAAAGGGATGAAACAGGCAGGGCAGGTCCTCACGGCTCCTGGTGCTACAGAACGGGTCTCGGTTCTGTGCCGGGTGTGGCAGGAGGTCAGGGTTCGAGGAAGGGGCACGTGATCCGGTTACGTTCTGAAGAGGCCCCTCGTGCCTGGGCCTCGGTGCCCCATCTGGGAACCGGAGTCGGGCCAGGGCAGCCGGGGACCCTCCTCTGGGGAAGCAGGCTGTGCCCCGTGGGTCTGACACCAGCTGAGACGTGGCCCCTCGCGGGGCGGGGAGTGTGGCTGTGCTGTCTGTGAAGGTGTCCAGGTCCTGAGACGCTGCCGTGACCAAGCTCTGTCTTCACGCAGGGGAGCACCAGCCAACAAGCCATATTTCCAGAAACTTCTGAGAGTCGGCAGATGCGGGCTGGGCCCCCACCCTCAGGGCTGAGGGCTGCAGGGAGACGGCCCCGCCGGAGCCCCAGCTTCACTTGCTCTGCATCGGACCCTGGTTGTGCGTGGAGCGACCTCAGCGTATTGGCGTGCTGGGGCCTGACTCTGCCATGGCAACCCCACAGCACAGCGCCGCTGAGAACATGCAGGGCCCTTCCGCGGCGGGGAGGCCTTTGCAGGGTGCGACCTTGGATTCTTCTCCCTCCAAACAGATAGGAGCCCCTTTCCCGCCCCGAGCGCCCTGACACCCACCTCCAGGCGGTCTGAAACCGCGGTGTAAGCTCAAGGTTGGTTAATACCCTCTTTATCTGATGGAAAAGTAGTTTTCCTTTGTTACACGCAGTGTTCCATAGCACTAGTTTAAAATGATTTTTTTATAAGAAGAAACACACATTTAACCAGGCAAAATAACGTGTATTGGGAGACACATCCGTCTTTCCTTTTCCTCTTGAGCATCTATCACAGCGTCTCTGGGTTCAGAACCAGATGCAATGTGTTGATACGCTCACCCTTCATCCTTATCCATCTACAATGCTGCGAGCTGACCCTGTCACGTCGGTCAAACGTGACAGCAGGTGGGTCTTCCACGCAAGTGGGACCAAATTCACGCTCAAGTGTGACTACCGCTGAGAATGGGCCATGCGTCTGAGGGGCTGGAGCCGCCAGCGTGGTCCACGCCCAGGGCTCACGGCTGTGGCCGAGGACTAGGCAGCCTTCCCCACCATCTGGAAGGAAAAACAGCCTCCACGGCCATTGTAGGACTGGCCTCCTCTGCTGTGAAAGCACGACCACCGGCGCTGCGCTTCTGAGTTGTTCCACTCAATCGAACTGTGAGGGTTGAATCGTGTCTCAAAAAGTTGTAGGTTGAAGTCCTAAGCCCCAGACCTCAGAACATGACCTTATTTGTAACCAGAGCCATTGCAGATCAAGTAAGGGGGGTTGAGGTCGTACAGAACAGGGTGGGCCCTAACCCAGCATCCCCTTATGAAAAGGGGGACTTGGGAGGCAGGGCCTCAGGCAGAGAGAGGGCTTGAGATGTTACACAGGGATTGGGGGACGCTTCTGCAAGCCAAGGAAGCTGAAGATCGCCAGCAAACCCCCGGAGGCCAGGCGGGGCCTGGGCCACATCCTCCCCACAGCTCGGAAGGAACCAGCCCTGCCCACACCTGGTCTCAGCCGTGAGTCTGTCCTCCAGACTGTGAGACAGCGACCTTGTGGTTTAAGCCCAGTGCTGTGGCAGCAGCAGAACACACGCATGCATCTCGCTGCCCGGCCCCTCAGAGGCGCTGTCCCTGGCCAGCCCTGGGGTAAAGGGTTCACAACACTGGGACCCAGGGAAGACGCCTCTGGCACACCCTGAGCCTCCTCGCTCATTCCTGGCTCTTACTTCAAAGCCACCGCCGACAGCTCCATTGGGGGCTGTTCATTTGGAGGGAGCTGAAGGTCAAGGGTCACATCCAACCATGAGGCCCGGCACCCTGGTTCCGCCCTCCAGGCTGAGGGGCATTTTGGGCAAATTTCAAATTGCCCTTTTCCCTTCAGATCAGGCCCCAGGAACCGTCCATCTGTCTCTGTGGAAAAGTGGGATGTCACGTGGAAATAGCAAATCTTGGAATATCATGTTTTATCTTTCTTTTCCACGTTTCTTTGTATGTGGGTCTGAGCCTTCACCATGACTGGAATGAGGGTTAAGATCGCTTTAGCTGGAATCCAGAATTAAGATAAAGCTGTCAACGCTCAGCTGTGGTGACCTCTGCAGTAAATCCTCGGGTGTCGGAAGGAAGGCCGGAGGAAGCAGGGCTCACGGCCTGCAGAGAGAAGGGGGGCACAGGTGCTGGTCCCGGGCTGGCGGAGGGGAGAAGGGCAGCAGGGGCACCTTGCAGGGAAGGGGCAGGGGGCTGCGGCGCTTCTGTGGCCCCGGCCGTGCTCTGTGCAGGCGCCCAGCCTGACCCAAGCTGCCTCCCGGAGAGGGGCTGGACCACACCCGTGCATCCTGGGTGGCCTGTCAGGTGCGCAGCTGTGCGCAGGCCGCCAACAGAGGGAGGGGCGTTTCACGCAGGGCGGCCGGGTCCTGCCTACAGGTCTTCCGCTCCCTGTCCTGAGGCTTCCTTGTGCTCCAGGGCCAGGCTGACGTCCATGCAAAACCGTGTGGACACGTTTCCTGTTTTCCACCAGTTCTGGCGCTTGTGTCAATATAGATTCCTCTGAGGGGGTACTTAACACCCCCAGGGTGTGGGAGGCGGTTCCCAGCACCTGCTCAGAGGACCTGGCAGAGGGGAGACCTTTACACCTTCACCATCCAGTGAAGAGACAAGCAGAGCAGGGTCTCCGGCCCTGGAGACACAAGATTTTCTTTTGTTTTTTTCTGACAGTAGAGCAGCCAGTTGCTGGATGGAGAGGAAGCGGAGAAAGTTCCTGGTGTGTCTTCTCTCCTTCTTGGAGGTTCTGGGACCGCTGGTCTCTGACACAGAGGAGTGTCCGGATGCACAGGGACTTACTTCTTCAACCCCAAACGTTAAAATCAATAAAGGATGTATTTCCTCAGGTGAGACCGTCCTTTCAGGAGAAATGTAAAGCCCTGATGAGATTAAACATGGTTTGTTGCCTTAGGTGTCCTCGAAACTGCCTAATTTGAAAGTCTCTCAGTTAAAACAAAAATTCAGGGCAAACATTTTCCTGCCAGCTCGCTTTTCTTATATCCAGAAAACTTGGACTCTCTTCTGAGAAGATATTTTACATTGATTTAAAAATACTTGCCTCCAAACAGATGCCAATTTCAAATAATTCTGAAATTTTTGATCTTGACTGTAATCTCAGCACTAACATATTGTATCTCCCGTCTGCTCTTACTGAGATGATTTTCTCAAACCCACCAAATCCAGTCTTTCTCAGGCAGCACTGGACACGATGGGTCCTCTTCTTGGTCTGGAAACCCCTTCTTTCTGCGGCTGATGAAACTGACTTCCTGATTTTCAAGCTGCTTTTTCTACCCCCAATTTAAGACACTCTCAAGATTCTATTCCTGAGCCTCTAGTCTCGTCCTGGGCAATTTCGTGCACGGTGTGAATTTAACTTTTACCTCTAACTGAACAGCTCGGGAGGTTTTACCTCCAAGCCTGTTTTTCCATCACGTCTCTCCTGAATTTCAAGCGTCTGCCCCGTCCCCCACCCAGACAACCAGGGACTCCTCAGACTTGGTTTCTTTCTCTGCCAACCATCCATCCTGACTCCCAGGTCCACCTATGCCGCCTGGACCTTCTCAGCCACCTTTCCTCGAGCAGCAGACCACCGTTTACTCTCCTTGACCCTTCGAATTTCCAATCGGTTGCAAGGTTTTGAAGTCTTCCCTCTCAGCTCTGAGATGACTCTGAAGTGTCCCCTTTGGCTTCTACCTGCTCCCACTACACCCCCCTGAGTCTGGGCTGCACCGTCTCATCGCTGGGCTACCTCATCAGCTTCTAGAGTCTAAAGCATCCTGTGTGCTTTGTTTGTTTTCAGGTTGGAAAATTTTTGTTTTTAAATCTTATGCAGAAACCCCACCTACAAGATGCACGGAAGGTCTGACACTCTGGATGAAGTGGGGTGAGGGGCAGAGGGTTTTACTGGCTCTCTAACTGGGGCTTAGCAGAGCACAGCTGAGAAGTCCCTTCTGCTGAGAATCCTGGGGTGGTTCCCCCAAACCAGCGGTTACGTGGGACATTCCCGTCTGGAGATCTGAGTTCCAGCTCCACTGCAGTGCTGCCTACTGAGCTGCCAGGTCCCGGAACGGGAGAGCTGCGTTGCATGGACCCAGCACGGTGTTCCACGCTGAAAAGGGCCCAGCAGTATTTACTGAGTTGAAACCAACACAAAAACCAGCACATGTAAGAAACGTCTAGGCTGGTTTCTACATACATGAAGGCATGGATACCTTGGAAGATATCCAGGGTTGCTTTTTCTCATCAGGAATAGTCTGGGGGAATTTTGAGATCTTTTGAGAAAAGCTATCGGATTGTTTTCAACGAGGACATAAATGTGCCGCCAGTCATCCTGGGCTGGCAGTGCTGGGGGCTCCCCGTGGACTAACCTGTGAGGATGTGACAGCCACGGCGCTCACCTACGGCCCCAGTGGGGCATTAGCACACATTTACATACATTTACATATAACATTCATGTCACCCCCAAGCTTCCAAACCTGCATACTGGATACATTTTTTAAAAAGGTAGCGTGACCTATGGCAATTATATTCAAACCTGGTATTCAGAACAAGATACACGCAGCGAAACAAAAATCTAAACCAATCAATTACTTGCCTGATTAGGACAAAGACAGGCAGAGCTTCAGGGAGAAACAGAGAAGCCGGCGGAGGGGAGGGGTAGGTGCTTCTCACACCAAGAGCTTTACGAGGGGTGGGGGGCAGCCCCAGCCCCTGTGCTGGGACATTTGCTGAGCCCCAGGGTGAGCCGGGCTCTGCGTTAGCCTTTAAGGTTTGATTTCCAGTTTCTCCGATCGAACAACACCGCACAGGGGCCTCACCGTCCCAGCTGCCCCCACCCCCGACATCCCACCCCTCCCACCCCTCCCACCATCCCCGCCACGCACACGTCCTTTGTCAGTTCAAATTGGCACTTCTCCACGTTGCCTGCAGGTGACCGTTACATCCCCTGTCTCCTCTCGTGTTCTCCCGACCAGGTCCGACGCGGGCTGGGTGGGTTTCTGGGGGCCCTGGTAACCACAGACCCGCCGCTGGGGGCAGGGGTGGCAGGAGGGGCTGGAAAAGGGCCTGGCCGGGGAGCCTCGGGAGCGGTCGGGGAGCAGGTCCACGTGAGCTGTCCCGGGGGAGTCCCAACAGTCAAGCTCGCACCACTCCCGGAAAGCTCGGGGCCTCCGTGAAAAGCAGCTTCTCCCTGGCCTCCTGGGGCCACCTCTAGGGGTCCGTCCCCTGTCCTGGGTCCGGTGCCATGGTTGAGGCGTGGCTCATCAACGTGGCAGCCCTTCCTGACCCGGGGCCGGGTGGTGTGGGGATCTCTGGGTCCCCCGCTGGCCTCTGTGCCCTCCCTGCAGCTGGGGCAGGTGTGCTGCTGGCCGTGCCCGGCTCCCCCCATCCCACCCGGGGTCCTCACGCCCACCTGGCTCTGCGGCTGGTGGGGACGGGCTCGAGGAAACCCACCCCCCTGCTCCCTTAGGGGAGGTAGAACCGACCTGCATGCCTTGATTCGAGACGGTGAGGGGTTTTCACGGAGCAGGAGAGGTCCAGCCGCGACCAGCTGAGCAAAGAGGACAGCGACCCTGGGCGGGCGGAGGGGTGCAGCACCTCCGCACGCGATGCGCAGCCTTTCCCTTGTCACGGCCAGGAAGAGGGTCAGAAACGTGGTCGGTGAAACGTACAGAAGGTACGTGACAGCTAGCAGGACGTTTTAATACGTAGACGGAGGACCTACTAAGTAGGCTGCTATGAACTAAGTCAACGTGTAAATAGTATTGTTAAGATTATGTAACAAAAAGTAGCTGTCAGATAGGAGTTGGCTATGTGAGTACATTAGGAATACAAGGGAAGAAAGAATGTGACGTACAGGAAAGATTCCACATAATCACAGCAGCACCGTGGAGAGGCTGGCTTAACGTGGCAAAACCAGCAAAGGGTCCAGACTTGCCAACCCAGGGCTCCCGCTAGACAACAGCCCAGCGGGTGACACGGCTGCCTGCCGCTGCGGAGTTGATCCGGTCAGGATGAGAAGCGGGGTCCGTGCCCAGAAAGCTCCTGGAGCAGGCTCGCGCACACGGCCTCTAAGACGACGGTTCGTCTAGAGCTTAGAACCACAGCGAATGTGAACACTGCAGACTGTGACAGTGGCACGACCGCTTGTGGCTCCTGCAGCCAATCTCATCATCCGATAGAACTGAGTTTCCATCACATCTGGGGTCGTAGCACTGGCTTAGTTAAGAAAATCCTTTCCTAACAACCTATTGTGATGCTCAGCCCATAGCTTCTGATTTAGACACGTTTCCTCAAGCTCCTCCAGGTCAACGGTACAGAGCATCCTCTCTGAGACTAAGGAGAACAAGCCTGTCGGTCCAGCGTGTGAGCCCATTCAGGCCTGAGACCCTGTGTGGGGCCGGGGTCCACAGGGCAGGTGCCCTTTAAGGAGCACGGGCTTCCTGTCTCGGTGACCTCTGGTGGCTACGCGGACGTGGGAGCAGCGGTGCCAGGATGAAAATTTATGGGGCAGAATCGAAGGGACTGAGTGACAGAGCCAGTAGCTCCAGTCACGGTGAAGGTCAGATGGTGATGAACAGAAAGGGAGGCTGTAAATCTGCACCGCGTGAAGAGCAGGAAAAGAAAGGGAAGGTCAGGCAGGACCACGGAAATGGCCGATGTTACCCACGGTCCACACTTTAGAGAATTTTGTCTAATGGAAGGAATGTTTTGTGTGTAGTTAATAAAGTTGGCACCATGGCTCCAGACATGCTCTTGGAAGGCAGGCTGTGCAGCACAGAGACAAGACTTTGTCTGGAGATGTGGCTGCAGACCTTGAGCTGTTAATGAAACCTTCCTTCTCTCATGCCCCAGCTTTCACTGGAGCCCCGGGAGGGCAGCCCAGGCCAGCTACCAGGGACACAGGGCAAATCACCTGAACCTTCAAGGACCCAGTCTAATGGGCGGTAAAAGCCAAACCATTACTTAACCGGAGCGGGAAGGACGGGGCGTGTGTCAGGGACGCCTCCCGAGAGGAGGGGGATTAAACTGCATCTTCTTGAGCAAGTCCCTCTGAGCCTCGCTTTCCCTCTTTGTAAAATGCAACCCTAGAACGGATGCTTTTTAAAGCTTTTTTCAACTCTAATATTGTAGCATTTTGGAAAAAGCTTCTAGGTGTTCAATAACTCAGAGAGAAGGGCCCTGTTCTAAACATACCAAAAAGAGAAAGGTGATTTTTGTATAGACCTGTAATTACCCAAGGCAGCTGTTTCCACTTTAGACTAAAGTGGCAGTAAATTACACGAAGGCCTGGCTGACACACGCTCGTGCACGCCCATGGCACATGCATGAGCACAGATGCACACGCGTGCTCATGTGTACACACGTGTGAAGATGCTACAGGTTCACTTAACTGGTTCTCCATGCTTCCTATGATTTGGAGCTGGAACTACCTTAATATGCATTAAATAATCTAGGTTATATTTCCTTGAAAAGAAATAAATAAATTATCTCCAAAGCTGCCAACTGAAGAAGTTGCATCTAATTTAGAAAATCATTGGCCTCTGACAGTTGCTGGTGTGTCAATATATATTGACCAGCCACATGTTCCTGGGTGTAATACTACCCAAAAGTAAACATACACAATCTCACCGTGACTCACTAACTGCTTACCTCACATGTAACCGTGCTTATCGGCATGTTACATAAGATGTCTACGTTACTCACATCTTCCCTTCTGAGGCAAGGGCACCAAGGACAAACTCCCCTGTGGCGGAGCGCCAGGTTAGCCCGCACACGGTCTAGCGGGTCTTAAGTAGCCAGGTTCCCATTCTGTTTCCAACACCCCTCATCCTCCCTGTCATGTGTTCACGTGCTCATCTGTGTGTTTTTACTCTAGATGCAAACTGAATGCAGTCTATTTGCCTGCTGTAGTTCTCGATGCTAAAGATTCATGAAAATGAACAAGAGAAAGCAACTGGCTTAACTATAATTTAAACAAGCCAGTTTAAGATACTCTCTTCTTAGCTTTATTAGAAAGCACTTGTAAGCTGAATGTATATCCTTAGACATCACACGGGAGTTATAAATGTAGGTTTCTTCTAACGTATATTGCAGTAAAACTTCGTGAATTTGTAATAACGTCCCTGAAAGTACAGCCTAAGGTAGTGGGAAACCATAATGCAGTCTGAACCAGTGTGACGTATACGTCATTTTAGTTATATATTCGGTTGGCCTTAAGCTACGTCTCTGTTTTGACTTCCAGCCAGAGCGACTATGCAATTTGGGGCTCGTGGATGCGTGGTCCACACGTTTTCACGTTTCAAAACGGAATCAGATTTATAAAATCTACATTAAATTCTGACAAAAGCATTAGGTTCTAGCGTCTCACGTTGTGAGGATGTAGCTATTTCTCAACCGTTTTGGTTTTGTATTGATGTTTCTACGACTGACTGAAATTGTGGCCCTTTCATCAGCAGCTCCAATACACAGTGTGGCTACTAATGTCCAGCAATCAAGCCTCTAGCTTTACAAGTTAGAGTTTACGTTTCTGTGGCTTTTAGAGGCGTGGCCCGTCAGCATCACTGAGCTGTGGGCACCTTGGGCCCCTGGGACGGTCCTCCTGACGTCACGGCCGCCGTGGTGCTGATGCTGAAGGGATGCAGCAGACGGAGGAGGAGGAGGCCCTGGGGGCGGCGGGGGGGGGGGGGCGACAGTCAAGACTGAGCCAAACCGGATCCAAGTAATCACCTCTTTAAAACCGCTAGGAAAGGCGGGGACTCATTCGGTGAGTTTCCCAGGGCACAGCGGCCGGGACAGGCGGGGGAGCCGCACGTCCGTCTCGGCCCCCGTCCCAGGGCAGCGAGACAGGACTCTGGCTTGGACGCTGGGGCCTCGAGGCCAGTCCGCCTGCAGGGCTGCTGCGTTAAAAGCACTTTGACATCAAGAGAAAAGTAGCCTCATTTTTCAATGTGTGATGCTGACGTCAGGAATTAGAATTTTTATAGAATTCTGGGTTTCACCTGGCTACAGAAATGTGATTTTAAGTCACTAACTTCTAACGGAGAGGACAGGGAGTGGGGAATCTACGGGGTAAAGAGGCTTCACCGTCCCGGCTGCTTTATCCCCCATTCAGAATGTCTGGAAGGACGCGCACGGTGACTTGAACAGCTTGGCGGCCCGTGGCAGGTGGTGGGATGTGCCCTGGACACCCCCGCTCAGGTGGCCCCGCCGAGGACCGTCCACCCCACTCGGTGTCGCATTTGCATTTCCATTCAGTCACACTGTGGTAATGAGGAGGGTTGGGCGGATTGTGGGTTTAATCCTGACAGATAAACGCACCTGCATCTTCAGGCCCTGAGCAGGGAGCACGCAGGGCGGGAGTCAGGAGCCTGGGCTGGTCCCAGGTCTTGTCTACGTACATGCAGGACTGCAGATAAGCTGTTCAATTCCTCTCATTTTAAAAATGCGATAGAAGGATTAAAGCTTATTAAGTGCTCCTACTGTGATCTCTGAAAGTCCTACAAACACTGAGCGGAAGTTAGCTCAGAAAAGAACGTTAGTATCAACCCAACACCAACATTCAGACACTTAGATGTGCTCTGAACCTGATGTCCGACCCCAGGCTTCTTGGGTCCGGGACGGATGCAGCTCCTGACCCGGACCCCAGCCTCTCTCCCCAACGTGTTCCGTATCCACGTAACGGAATCTGTCCACACGCCTGCTCACGTCAGAAGCAGGGTCATCTTTCATCCCTTACTCCCTCTCAAACCCCCACATCAACGTGTCTGTACGATCCTAGTTCCAAAACACATCTTCAATCACTTTTCTTCAGGAACGCGCTTAGTCCGTGACATCATCTCTCACCTGACCAATGAAATGGTCCCCTCCCTTCCCTCCCCTCAACAGTCAAACCTCCAGCCTGGTTCAGCACCAGATTTGAGATACAAGTGCGCTCTGGGCCTTGCCTTCTTGGAAACCCACCAGGGGTTTCCGTTGTCCTTAACCTTCAACTCCCTTCTGACTGTGACAAGGCAGCGTGGAAAGCGTGCTCCTTGGTCTCGGCCCCGCTCTGCCCCGTGCTGCCCTGCGTCCACTGGGCTCCAGCATCTTCCCTGGGGTCCGCAAACCAGCCAGTGCCGTCCTGCCCGTCTCCACTCTTCGCTCCTCCTAAAACTGCCCCCACTGTCCTCAACCTCTCCTCTACTGTCTGCCAGCCTCAGCGCCGTCTTCCTGGCAGAGGCGTTTCTGAGCCACCCTTCTGAGGACAGAACCGGCTTCATTGTCTCCACCCACCACCTGCTCCCCCAGCCCCCCGCTCAGCAGACTTGCTGCAACCTGCAGTCGCTCTGCGTGTCCGTTTGCTCGTCCTCTGTGCCCGGCCCCCGAGCGCACGCGCCATGGTAGCTGGAACTGCCCCGCCCTGTCCCCACTGGTTCTCCCCCTCCCGGTACAGAGCGTGGCCGGCAGGCCTGCGGGACCGTCACAGTGGCTGTGAGACCCGAAAGTATCTCTTTCTCCAGCTACAAGGAGGGGGTCACCTGTCTGGGACCAGCACTAGGGGGGTTTGGGTGATGAAAAATAGTGACGGGGCCGAGTCCCTGAGTCACGTGCACCTCGCCCCCCCAGCACCGATCCCATGCAGCCCTGAAGAGCGGCTCTTCTGTCCATGGGTCTTGTTTCCCTTATGAGATGATACATTCCTTGGGGGTGGGGTTAGGGCTTAGCGAGCTCAGCACTCCACGGGGGCCTAAGGAAATCTCTCAAACGCTGAACATTTGCTAAGCGGCAGAACTGGGGGCTCAACGAATTTGCGGAATTAAATGGCATTATTTCATGGCCTGCGTGGCGCCTACGGGAACGAGAGAAGGGCCCGTGCTGTTTAAGCCTCACTTGGAGAGACGACGTGCCCCTTTCACCACATTATTTTTTTACTGCACCTGAATTCCACGTGTAAAACTTTGAGATGCCTTTTTAAGCTAAGGTGAAACTGTGGAACTTTCGAGGGTGACCTCGGCTGTGGAGACTCCCTGCTCACGGGGGACCAGCCAGCTTCCTCCCAGCCCCAAGGGTGGCTCCACCACCAGCGCCGTGGCCCCAGCCCGGGACTCGGACCCCTGCCTGCTCCCCCTCATCCCACCCTCCGTCCCTGTTCCCCAGAGGCCTGTCCAGGCCAGCTGGGCTCCCTGCATCTCTCCAGCCGCCCGTTCCGTCCCTCCTGCCTGCCCTCCTGGTCAGGGGCCGCGTTTGTCTGCCCGTGTTCCTGTGTGTTGCCTAGTGGTTAGTCCTGCCGCCAGTTACATCTCCTCCTTGTCCACTTGTCTGCCGTGACATCAGTCATGAGGTCGATTTGTCTGCCTTGACATCAGTCATGAGGACGACCACGTGTGTGGTCCTGCAGCCTTCAGAACAAAGTCCAGCCCCCGACGCATCCTGCAGGGTCGTTCGTGGAGAGGCCCAGCTCCCCACAGGACAAGCCTGCTCCACAGGACACGCCAGCTTCCCCCTGCACACGCGTCCCCCGCCCTCTCCCCTCCCCCCTCCCCATCCTGGGGCTGGTGTGCAAGCAGCCCTGTGCCCCTTGCGCACGGGTCCACTGTCCTCCGCGAGATGCACCGATTGTGACGCCGGCCACACGGTGCTGTGTGCCCAGTCACGCCCCCGCCACCCCACCGATGCACACTCGGCACACAGGCTTCCGCTCTGTGCGTCCCGTCCAACCTCACGTGGCCCGCAGCCAGCGAGCACTTGCAGAAAGAACAGCATTTCGCTGTGTGCATTTTTCGTGATTTTGGTGAGTGATCACTGGGGAACTTCTGTGGCTCATGACCCTCTCTCACAGGAGTTGTGTTTGAGCCTCACTGTGTCACACTCATATTTGATGAAAATCTGTGTATAATCTTTACATGTTCATCCCAAACTCTCAGTTCCATGCATGTCAATTAGCTGGAATCTCCACTTCCTGCTGTGACAAAATGGGACGTTCACCACCTGAAGGAAGGTTCCAAGTTGAATTTACGAGTGGAGGGAAATTAAGGGTGAGCACAGTTATCGCTGAGGAACAGCTAGGACGTCGGATGCACAGATGCTCCAAAGACAGAAAACTCCCCACAGGACGCTGATGGGCTTTGGAGAGAAATAAGATGCCCTTGGCTCAGCGCGGGGCATCTGTCTGCCTCCAGGAGCCTGGACCCACTCGGGGGATGGCGGCCGAGCCAGGAGGTGAGGGGGGACCAGGAAGTCTGCTCCTGGGACGGTGCTGGGAGGGAGCAGGAGGAGGACTGCGCCTCTGTCGTTACTCCCGAGCCTGTGAAAGCGCGTGTGTGAGCGTGACTTTGGGGCCCCCCACCCCCGTGTGCTCACGCCCGGAGACCTGCGCCGGCTCCCGTGTCAGCTTCCCCGCGCTCCCTGGGCTCCGGGCCACCCGGCCTCCGCCGGCTGAGGGTTTAGGGGCCCGGGTCCATCTGCCGGGGACCATCTCCCTGCGCACGTCTCCTGCGTCTGCTGGACGCCCAGTATGTACAGCCCCACACCCCACGTCTGTGCAGCAGGTCCTCGTGCACAGACGTCCCCGGGGCCACGGGGCGGGGAAGCGGAGGCAGGAGGCCGGGCAGGAGCTGCGGGGGGCCCCTCGGCGCTGCGCCCGTGGGTCCAGGCAAGGGTGGATGTCGGGGCATCCTCCCGCCCAGAAGTGCGCTGTGTGTGTGTCTTGTGCGGCTGCGAGCATCCGGGCGGGACGAGTAACTGCTCACGGATTTTCTGTTCGCGTCTTCAGGTTCTGGAAGGGACTTGAAACATGTTCTTATAAAGAGTCCCTTGCCCTCTTCTCAGAGAACATTTAAAAAGTGTGATAGTTATTTGGGAAAAAACATTGCTATCATTTTATTTTCCGTCCATTTCTAAAGCAGGAGTCATTCATGGGGGGCTGGTCGGGGTGGGGGGGTACTGGTCATGGGGGGGTAGTTATTTGCAGCTCTGAGGTAAAAGTACTTCCTGCTAGATGTAAATATCTTCTGTTCCATCCACGTGTCTATCAATTTCAGGTCAAAGCTGCTCCATGATTAGCTGACTCTTTTCATTGCATCTGTTCAATCACTGACTAATAGCACCTCCAAAGTAACGGCCGTGCTTAGAACGGGGAAAACGGGGACAGGAGAGGTCATGCTGAAGAATAACATAATTCTGATTGAATCACCTTTTCTGGAAAGATATCTTTGCTTGTAAAAATACACTTATCTAAAGATGCAGACGACCTGGGGTTTCGTTCGACCAGCACTTCACCCAGTAAGTGAGTGTAAACACACACCGCTGCTGTGCGGATGGTCTTGTTGCTGGTAAGGTGATCTTTTTAGTTAAAGTTTGGAGGGAAGGTTGGATTGAAGATACCCGGCGTGAATTTTCTGCTGGTGGACGTGGCGGCAGCTGGAGATCACGCGTGTGCCGCCGGTGTGGCCAGGACCGCCTGCCCCCCAGCCCAGCGTGCCCCGTGGGGCAGGCGGTCCTCGGGGGCATCGAGCTGCGGTGGGGACCCTCACCGGGTCCGCTCTGCCCTGCCCTGCTCTGCACGTCGCAAGCTGAGCCGGCATGAGTGCTGGCTGGGTCATGCCACAGTTACCTTCGGTTTCACAAAGATATCCTTTGTCTTTTATCATGTGTCCTCCCCCAAGCTTGTGTCCTCCCGCTCCGGGGCAGAGCTTTGGGGGTGTGACACCCCTGCCCCCGGCGGCAGCACCAGCGCCTCGTGTGGCTGCCGGGTCCGCGGGGGGGCCCACGGCCGCCGTGGCCCCGCCCCCGGCTGCCCAGAGGCAGGGGGACGTCCCCGTGGCGTCCGGGGGGGCCTCTGGGAGGAGGGGAGGGGCTCCGAGGGCCCGCACCCCACAGCTGAAGCCGACGGTCTCGGGGGGGCCGTCCGCAGCCGTGCCTCCACCACCTGCGCACCCGAGGGGCCGTCTGCGGGGACGCAGAACCTGGAGATGCTCCGGCTGAAGGACAGGTGAGGGGGCGCGGTGCGCGGATCTTACTCCTTTAGGTTCTCGGGAGGAAACTGTCCAGGTGACCTCTCCCCGTCCCTCCGGCTCTGCTGCCCAATAACCTTGGCTCAGGCGCCCCTGGCGCGCGCATTTCCTGTTCCGGGCGGTGGTGCGGTACCCGCGCCGACGCCGAGGGGAAACCACGGACGTAACCTGTGCGACCCGTGACACGCGTTCCCGGGCCGTTCAAGGGGCCCTGTACCCACCGTGCCACGCGTCGTGCGTCCAGTCGCACCCATCCCTTTGCTTTCCTCGGAGCCCAGCTCCAATCTGTTGGCCACGATTCGCGCGATTCACAGAGAGCGCCCGCGATCGCCCCTCCGGCCTCGCCCGCCAGCGGCCCTGAGGTCGGCGCCTCCCTCCAGGCTCTCGCGACCCTCACTCAGTCGCTAAGCCTCACGTGCTGGGGACTGCGCCCTCCTGACCCCGCCTCTCACGCCTCATCCTTGAAGTGGTCACAACGGCGGCCTCTGGGGCTCAGGGCCGGGCAGCCGAGCGCCCTGCGTGCCGTCCCGCTGCCCCCACGGGGGCTCTGCCCCCCGGCGACCCCTCACCTGGCCGTCCCGTCCCCAGCCCCTGCGTCATCCCGCCCTCTGTCCTCGGGGCTCTGCTCTGCTCTCTGCAGCGGCCCGGCTTCTAGAACAAAGCCCGGCCCTTCGTGGGCGCTCTGTCACATGTGCTGGGTAAGCGAGCGCGTGACTGTGGACACAGAGCGTATCCGGTTCTCAGCACAGCGGTTAAAGTGGACATCCGTTTACAAATAGTCTCTAGTAAACGTGAGGCCACAATTTGACTGAAGGAGACTCTGATTAGAGAGGAAGACATAATTTTGATCATTTTGGTTAACAGAGAATGATTCCATCAAACAGATTATTTTTCCTAAAAAATGGATTCATGAAGAAAAAAACTCAGAAAGGTACTTTTCTTCTGTTGTTAATTTAACGAAGTGAAGTATTGGTTTCCCGGATGAAAACTTTAAAGTCATTATTTTATTATCTCATTTCCCTATTAATACACAAAAATCTTCTACTAATCTGTCTCTCACACACATGTTGCTTTTGTGCCTTAACGTGTTACCCATTTACACACACAAGGACACGTGCAGCAGGAAGACAATACCTCCTGTGACTGTCTGTCTGTAAATTGCGCACAATTTAAGTGAACAAGGACAGGTTTCTCTGTCACAAGCCACCACACGCGTCACTCACCCTCAGAGCTGGGTGTACCTGAAGTCACCGTGTGAACTTTCTGCATATGGAAGTGTTTAAATACAAATAAAGTGAGCCCACATAACGTCAAACTCCCCACAACCATCTCCCACCTCCCGACAACAGACACTGCACAGCTCTGAGCGTGACGGTGACGTGCAATTGGCATACGTTCGAAATAATCACGGGAAGCATTCGACAGGCTTCGGCGAGTGCCAGTGTCTCCCGCTCAGAGGCAGGGCAAAGCTAAGCCCGCCTGTGTCCGTTCAGACGGCCCCTTGGAAACGGCTCTAACTCCCCTCAGCCTGCTTGCCTTGACGTCATAAACGGACCCGCGATGTCACAGATGCGAGGGAAGGGGCGGCAAGTGAGCGACAGGGACCCGTCCAGCCTTCCTCCCCCCAAACGCAATCCCGGCGTCACAGATAGGCTGGCGCTTTAAACAGGACCGGGATCTGTAGTCACTTTAAAAATAACTCAGTTCACAGCAAGGACTGGGTGTTCCTTCCCTCTACCCCCACCTCTATGTTGGGATGCGGGCCGTGCTCCCTCGAACAGAGCGACGCTCGCAGCAGGTACAACGGCACGTGGGAATTCGTTGGCTCGGGGCACTAACTGGGCATCTGTACTTGCAAGGATGATGGTGCAAGTGGGAGGTGTTTAAACAGTGAGTTCAGAGCCCTGCTTAGGGTCCATTTCCATAGATGAAGAGGCAGCTTCTGCGCAATCCAGCCCCCGGACTGCAGGAACGAAGCCTTCAGCGGGAAAACCAATACAGAAGAAAAGAAAACCGGCTTTTCTCCTCACCTTCCCGCATGTAAGATTTATGCAAGAAACTCCCATTAGTACTAATGAGACTTATGCATGTAAATCTCCCATGAAACGACGGGAGATTAGCCTCATCCATCACCCCGCAGACACGCTTTCTGGGGCAGCCTCCAGCAGCAGACTGCCTGGCCGCCGCGCTTCCGCCCGCCTTTCCTCTGAGAGGGGGGGCTCCCGCGGAGCTGCACGGGGGGTGGGGGGCAAGGCCGCAGATCCGCAGCGTGTGAAGAGTTCAGCGATCACGGGCAGCGCCGCCCACCCACTCACGATGCTCGGTGCTAGTGCCATGAAACCAGTGGCCTGCATCACGTGGTTGGAATTCTCTGCCCCTCACGGCTTTACAGTTTTTCCTTACGAGAAGGGGCAGTGCATTTAAAAGACATTCCCAGCAGCCAACTGCCCCCATTTTCCCATCCTCTGATCCTGCAGCTGTGCTCTGCACACACCAGAAATTAGACCAATCGCCTCTTTTCCAGACAGGACCTGGGTTCCTGCGGTGGTGCCCTTGCTGGTACTGGAGGACGGTTCTGTCTCCACCACCCTCTCAGATCTGAGGACCCCTCGCTTCTCCCCTGAGTCTGGCACTGGTATCGCTGTGTCCATTCCTTTCCCACAAATCCGCCCCAGGTCCACTGTGCCAGCCTCTCAGGGAACATCTGACCTGTGCCGGGAGCGTCAGCTCCACCCGAGGCTCTCCACGAAATGCGGTGACTCGATCATGAATTTCCAAGGGGAGTGGACATAAAGATGGGGCAGCGTCTGTAACGGGTCCCCAGGCACATGGCGAGGAGATGTTCCTGCCCTGTTGCCGTCTAACCCTGACCCTGAGGCAGTCCTTCCTCCGAGGCTCCAACACTGACAGCATCTGCGTACAAACACGCTTTCAAAGTACACGTGTGGTCTCACTCCCGTGGCTTTGCACCCTGAGAGTTTTCATTTCACAACATATGCTGGGCTGGGTTCACATGAGCTCCCGCCTTCAAAAAATCATTCACAACGTTCTGCTGCGTGAATGCAACGTAACCCCCTTAACCGGCCTGTTACGGATGGATGGCTGATTCCTAATTCCTGCTCTTGCAGGCAAGCCTGTACTGTGTGATGGAAATAGCCAACTCTTCTAAAATGCTTACTATGTGACAAATGCCACTGAACTCGGCCAATCCTTCCCCCAATGCTCCAAGGTAAACATGCTGTGATCATTCCTGACGTACAAAGAAGGAAACAGGCTCATGGAGACAGTCGTTTGTCCAGGGTCGTGCTTGGACACGGATCCCGCGGTGTCTGTGCAGAGGCCGTGCTCCCTGGGCACCGCCTTGCCACAGCTTCAGACATACAACACGCGTGCAGCTCCTGAGTGTGGGTATCTGTGCACAAAGGACGTAGACGTGGAAGTGCTGATATGAAGGCAATATCCTTTCTAAGCGTCCCTGATGTTGCCAATAACTGTCTGCACCCCACTCTCCTCAATACTGTGAACGTGGCTGGTAGGTAAACGATGCTATGACCCTGTCGCTCTGTGGGTCCCTCGGGTGTGATGTCGATGAGGTTGAACACCTTTTCTAATGGGAACGCCGCTTGCGTCTTCTCTGAAATATCTTCCTGTATTCTTTGTCCATGTTCAGTTAATATTTGTTGTCAAATCCAATATGCTAGTAAGTCACTGTCTACCTTCTTTCTGCTCGATTCTAATGGGGCCGCTCCCTGTTCGTTTGTTTGTTTAATGCCACCCTGAAACAAGGCATGCACTAAAATTTCCACCTTTGGAAAGTGATTTTGATTAGGGAAGATTTATTCATTTAACTTCTATGTTATCTGTGTTTAAATCCAAGACTGTAATACGTTATTCATCACGCTTTGACAAGTGTCTGTTAATTCCCACCCATGAATTTTACATTGGATTTCAACTGTGCGAGGCTGCTCCCCAGAGGGTACAGCCCGACGTGATTTTTATTCCGGTCAGAGGAGAACACAGCCACAGGCGAGTGGAAACGGTACATCTGAGCATAGATGTATTCCCTCCCCCAAAGAAAAGGTGCATATACCGCCAGTGGCCACTCTAGAACCTTCTATGGAATATGGCTACCTGAATTTCTCTCCTAAGAGTGAGGAGGAAGCTTGTACATCACTAAACATCACTACTTTGGCACGTGTTACACAAAGCTCAAGCTATTGACTCAGGTTACAAGTTTCCGTCGTTGGAAGGAAATTTAAATCTCAACATACTACTTTTTTTTATGATAACAAAAATCCCACTAACTCCATGTAGAAGGAACTGTTGGCATTAGCAGACTAAGAGGTTTAATTATAAAAGCTTCAATGGAAGATGTCACCAGTTATTTAAGCAGAATGTGCTTCTCTAAACATACTAATAAAGGTAGGTCTTTATAAATAAAATCGTGCACCGTCTTCTTGTCAGACAAACGTTAAGACCAGGGAAGGATGTGAGCTATGATTAAGGAGGAAATACAAAAGTGGTAAAGGATGTCAGATTTTGATCGGCACCACAAAATCTCCCAGCAAGGCGTCAGGACACAGATTTCTCACGCGTCACAGATTTTCAGGCAACGATTGCATGGCTAGTCTCCCCGGGGGACGTGCCCAGGTCCCTGCCGTGCGTGTGGGGCTGTCCAGAGCACACCGCGGAGTGTGGGACCCCAGACTGTGAGCGCACGGAAGGCATGGCCACGCCGGACACCCAGCACCTGCCCAATAGGTGTTTCTGCTTTTTGGGTTTTTTGAGAAATTCATGATTTACTGTCTGATGTTCAAATCTCCTGGTACCAGTGACCTCAGGGGTCCCTTTAGCAGTCTGCACTACTGTGTCCTCCCCAAACACAGCTCAGAAAGCGGTCCTGCTGAGGTCGGGGCTGAGCAGCTGACTGAGGGTCACGGACTGAACGGGTGGCTTCAGCAAAGCCCTGGGCTCTCTTGCTCTCTGGGCATCTTTGGCTTTTGACGTTTCCCTAGTCCTGCTCCAAGGGAAACAGGCGGGAAGGGCGTTCTGACTCTGAAAGTCGCGTGTGGAGAACGCACGTCGCCCCGAAGCTCTGGCGGACCCGTGGGGGTCCGGGCACCTCCCGACCTCACAGTCACCCACGACGCGTGAGGAGCGTGAGGTCACCGCGAAGGGGTCCCGGGCTGGCCTGGGTCACGGCAGCAGGACCTCCACTGAGTCAGGAGGCGCTCCTCTCTGGTGAGCTCCTGGCCTGCAGCTGGAGCCCGGCTGGCAGAAGCCGTGGATCAGAGGCCCCTCGTCACCCGCACCCCCACACGCCCTCGCCTACTCCCCAACTCAGCGTCAATCAAAACGCCCATGGACGGAGGCGATTGTTCTCAGCTGGGAGGAGAGAAACGTCGTGATCTGCAGTGCCCGTCACGCCCCAGGGGAGGAGGGAGGGTTAGTCATTTGTATCCTACTTTCCAGGAGAGTGGTGGTCCAGGAATCTGAGACAAGTCATGAAAATTGCGAATTTCCACTATCTCCTCAATTCCAGAAAAATCAAAGCCCAAACCCTTTTATTCATTTTTCGCTATTCATAATATTTTATAACATCACATTTGACAAATATTGTTATAATGGCAGGTAACAAAAATCATAAAGAAGGTTTAAGCAAAACTGATGAATCACTATGAAAATGACTGAAAAGCATCATGTCATGAATTAAGGATGATCTTGACAAAACACGGCTCGAAATCATTGGGCTATTTTCTGGCCAAGGGTGCACGGGGGTGGTGAACGCAGAAGCCTGTCGACAGCACTGCCCCTTTAGGCAGAACAGTGCGAACACAATACTTTAAACGCACACATGCATGATACCTAGTGTAAATATACGTGGAATAGCCAGAGGACGGCGATGTGTGACGTCTGCATGGGCTCTGGGCACACGGCAGAGGCAGGTGGCTGCAGACTGGCCGGGAGCGGAAACACCCGCCTAGGTTTGTATCCCGTCTGTGCCATTTACCGTGTGACGCTGGATGTTTTCTTTAACTTCTCTGTACGTTACTTTCCTCCGATATAAATTGTGGATAAGAATCTGGAGAGGAAGAGTAACAGTGCGTTTCGGGGACTAGACGGGGTACAGTAAGTGGGACTCTGAGAACGGAGCTTGGTACGTCGTGGGTCCTTACTGAACACTGAGCTGCTGTCACCATGATTTGTAAGTTACAGCATTTTCGTGTAATCCATCACCCTCGATCTAGCCCTTCATCCCTGTTTCACAGAAAAGGAAAGTAAGACTTTGAAGGGATTTGCCCGACGGGATACAAATGGTAATTGGCGGTGCTGGGACGAAACTAATAGTATTTGTCAGCTGTTTTAAATAAATCCGTTTCAAAGGGTCAAACACCACAGATTTATAAAGTCGGAGCCATTTCAGCAGATTCCTCCTTCTGGACGCACGATACACTTTTCTTTAAAATAGTCGCCATTCAGAACACAATTCATGAAGTTTTTTGGGAAACAGATATTGATTTTATTTTAAGTAAAGTCTTTAGCATGGAAATTGGATGGGAGTGTGATTTTTCTCTTTGGGCTCTGGTTCAGAGGAAATTGGATTTCCTAGAGCGCCAGCTGCGGGGAAGTCACAGGTGCTCCACTCGGCAATCACAGTGGCTAATTGGGACGCTTGGACGGAAAATGCCCTAAATCTGAATCTTGTGCTAAGGCACTTTCACATCCCCACAAGAGCAAGCCCCAAAGTCCTTCGTGGCTGGGGATGCTAAGGGAGGCTGGGGCCGAGGACAGGAGGTATGGCCCACGGCGGGCCGAGGAGGGCCACAGGCTGGGGAGGAGCTGGGTGTGTGGGGGCTGCAGGACCGGGGCCCTCGATTCAACCGCTGCCGGCTGAGCAGCGCGATGGGACCCCGGGCCCTTCCCTCTGCGTCCTGCTGACTCGGAGTTGTAACCTAAGTAGAACCAATAAAGGAACACTCCTGGGAATCTATAGTTCAAACAGCTGCACGGCAGCAGCTAAACAAGAAGCTGGATGGTCGGATACGATGACGCTGGACACTGGAAGTAGAGAGGGCGGCGGGCAGACGCATGACAGCAGCCTGACCGTGATCAGTTTCCAGGACTGAGAGCCCTAGGGTGGACCATTCCACACGCTCCATCGGAAAGGACGGGGACACGGCGCCACATCGTGTCCTCTCTCGCATGGACCACAGATCACACCTGCTTCTACACCAGACCCAAGCAGGGAAGAATTAAGTCCTTTGTCCTAACAGTGGCTGTGCGTGCCAAGTGGCTGGCATCTGTGCGTGTGCCCTGAGCTCATCTCTGCGTTTTGTATTTTCCTCCTACACACTAAGTCAATCCCAATTCATCCATCTAATGAAATAAATTTTAAGACCCAGTTCGGGGGTCACTGCCTCTGCAAAGACATCTCTGCCCCCCGTTACTGGAGCTAAGATCTCTGTTTCCTCCTTCTAAGTCATCTTACCCAGACCTCTGTTGATACCATGGGAGGTGACTGAGCGCCTCACAGGGGCCAGGCCACATGCCGGCTCTGAAAGGCAGAGGGACCGCACGTCCTGCCCTGAAGGAAGCACCTTCTGACCTGTTACGCCTGGTCCTCACCACACCTTGGTGACCCTCTGAGGACAGCGCCCATGCCTCAGCCACTTCATACCTCTAGAGTCTAGAAGGGTTCGTGGCACAAAACAGGTGCTTAGCAGTGTGGGAAGAAGGGGAAACGGAAGCGCTCAGTGACTGACGCACAATTGCTCCTTGGTCCCTGGGACAGAAGGGGTAGCTGGGAACAAAGCCTTTCCCTCGAGTCCTTTGTTTGCCGTATCTATTCTGCTGCTAACTTCTGAATATTTTCATCTGGCTTGGAAATAGACTTGGATTGTTGATTGAAATTTGAAGGCTCCTTGGAATGAGTGATTTGTGTCAAATGTAGATCTCGAAACAGAATTCCTTTCTATCCCGTTGTCGGCCACCTGTGCCTGGTGCAGGTGCTGTCTTGGCTACCTATTAATTTCACCATCTTCGCATAGTCACCTACGTTCTCTAATCTTCCCTTTGCTGAGCTCTGAAGTGGGAAGAATGATGCCTCAGCCTCGCGGAGTCGGGGAGGAGTTTAGTGCTTGCCCGGGGCTGGCGGGCGTGTGTGCTGGGGCTGGGTCACTGGCAGGGTCTGATATTTCAGAAATGACACAGGAGGGTGTCTAAGCCTGTATTCTATTACGGCCCTCGCCACTGGCCATGGTCCTGAGCGATGCCCCGTCAGCCCCAAGTGTTGTACCTCCTGGACGCTTATTACGAGTAAAGAGCGCGAGTGCCAGATAAGCTTGCCTTTGATGGCAGAGACTATGTGGAACATTCCATGACCTTGATGGTTTTCTACTAAGGAGTTACTGAGTTCAAAATTCTGAGTTTTAAGAAATTTAACAGAAACTGCCTCTTCATTCTCAGTGCAGATTTGTATAACACTTTACAGCTGATATTCCTATACAATTGCTTATTGTTCTCCAGACCAGGATCAGAAAAACATAAAATAAAATCTTATTTTTTTTTACACTGAAAAACAATTATTTAAAGTAATGGTACATGCTCCAATTGGATAGGAAAATTCACTACCATAAAGTATGAAAACCTCTATTTCTCTCTGATTAAGAAACTTAGTCACACAATTTATAGTTTCAAAGCAATCCCCATCAAAATCTCAATGTCTTTGTTTTGAAGAAATAGAGAGATCCATCCTAAAATTTCATATGGACTCTAAAGGAACCCCCAAATAGCCAAAACAATCTTGAAAAAGGAGAACAAATTTGAACGTTTCATACTTCCTGATTTCAAAACTTACTACAAAGCTTCAGTAATCAAACTGGCATAAAGACAGACACAGAGATCAATGGAATAGAATAGAGAGCCTACAAATAAACCCCTGTGTAAATGGTCAAATGATTCTTGGCTAGGTTGCCAAGTCTACTACACTCAATGCAGAAAGGGCAGCCTTTTCAACAAATGGTGTTGGGAAAACTGGATATTTACATGCAAAATAATGACGTTGGACCCTTAACTTACACCATATACAAAAATGGGTTAGAATGGGTCAAATCCCAAAGCTAAACATAAGAGCTAAAACTATACAACTTGTAGAAGGAAATATATAGGAAAATCTTCATGATGTTAGATTTGGCAGTGGTTACTTGGATATGATACCGAAAACACAGGCAGGAAAGGAAGAATAGATAAATTGGACTATGTCGAAAGCGAACACTTCTGTGCATCAAAGGACATTACCAACCAAATGAAAAGGCAAACCGCAGAGTGGGAGAAAATGTTTGCAAACCATTTATCTAATAAGAGCTTAATATCCAGAAGACATAAACAACTCCTACAACTCAACAACAGCAGCAACAACAAAACTACCTGATTAAGGCAAAAAACTTGAATAGACATTTACCCAAAGAAGATACACAAATGGCCAATAAGTACATGCAAAGACACTCAGCATTGCTGTCATTAGGGAAATGCAAGTCAAAACCACAAGATACCACTTCACAGCCATTTGGCTATTATTAAAAACAAAACAGAACAAACAACAAAGAAAACAAGAAGTGTTGGTGAGGATGTAGAGAAATTGGAATCCTTGTGCGCGGTTGTTGAGAATGCAAAACGGTGCAGCTGTGACAGAAAACAGTATGGACGTTCCTTACTGTTAAGAATTAACATAAGATCAAACCATTTCACACCTGGGTATATACACACCAGAACCGAAAGCGGGGATTCAGACAATTATTTGCACACCTGTGTTCACAGCAGCATTACTCACAATAGCACAATTACTCACAATGCTTACTCACAAAAGGCGGAAGCAAGCCAAGGGTCCACTGATGGAGAGTGGACAGATCAAGCGTGGTCTCTACACACAGTAGACTCTTCCTGAGTCTTCAGGGGTAAGGGAATCCTAACACCTGCTACAACATCATGCTGGTAAAACAAGCCAGTCCCTAAAGGACAGATCCTGTGTGGTTCCGCTCACATGAGGTCTGTAGAGCAGCCAGGTGCACAGGGACAGAAAGGAGATGGTGGTTTCCAGAAGCTGGGAGGAGGCGAGTTGGGGGGTGAGTGCTTAGTGGGGACAGAGTTTTCATTTTGGAAGCTGCAAAAAGTTCTGGAGATGGGCGATGATGACAGCTGCACAGCTACATGATGTAAATGTACTTCACGCTACTGAACTGTACACTTAAAAATGGCTAAGGTGGTAAATTTTATGTTCTATGTATTTTACCACGATTTTAAAAATCCTTAGGAAAGAACATTAGCCGTACCTAACCTGAAGTTTGCAAGGAGCGTGGCCCTGGAGGTCCATGGCAGCGCTTCAGGGAAGCTTATCAACAGTGACTGACAGCAACCTGAGAGGACCTCCGGCTCTGCAGATGGGCCCTAATTAAAGATGCGCTTAATTTCCTTATAGGTAAAGCGTCCCTAAATAGATATAGTGGAAAGACAGACCTGATTTTGAAGGGACTCCGTACTAAGCAGCCTCTGTACAACCGTCAGAGGGTGAACAGACCTACTAATACGGCCATCCAATTATTTTGGGGGTAATGTTGTAATTGGATAAAAGACTACTTGCGTCTATGTTTAGTAATAGATGATAAATTCTGACTTTGTATGGAGCTTGATTATTAAGATTGAGAGGTGTCATCATACTCTTGATCAAATACAAAACCCTCTGTTCACAAACCTGTCTTTTTGCTCTTTCAAATATCTGTGAAGGTGATGTACAAAACATCTGTCTGCGCGTAGAGCCTCCAGTAGGACACAGGGCCATTACCTTTATGCGGCTCCTGGGATCGCCGTACGTCTGTGGACCAGCAGAACTTTTCCCGATGGGGAGTTGTTGATAATTTCAAAGACACAAACACTCGACTGGATCCGATAACTACATTGTTCTCTCTTCCATGAGAGGCAGTCACTCTAGAGAAGAATAAAAGGGCAGAGGAATGAGGTTGATTAACAGAATGTGACACGGATCCTACCTGCAGGGTCTAATCACCAGGGAGCTTTGCACTTGAGGAGAGAGAGGTGATGACGGCCAGGCTGGGTGCACAGACATGGGGATGCTACCGGGGGTCCTGGAGGCCATATTGCAATGGACTGAGTTGTGATAAGTGATTCCCTACAGAAAAATCTCTTTAGAAAACTAAATTGCTGTTTGTGATGTAAACATTACACAAAACTGTAAACATCTTCTCAATAGAACTAAGTGTAAGAGTTATTTTTGATTGAGTCTGAAAAGTATTAAGACAGTATGAAATATTCAGAAGCGAATTAGGGAAGCACAGTGATGTATCTGCGCGTCGATGCAGAGCTTTTATCGTCATAGGTCGTCGGGTGTGTTTTTATTTTTATTCCTCTCCATTCGAAAGACAGTAAATAAGCTACAGTCTTTTCCACAGGAAAGGTTTGCAAGGACATGTTATTCACTAGTGAAAAAGGAAAGCAAGATACAACCTCTTAAGCATTAATTTAAAATTTTTATTTGTTAAAACTGTAAAGCAACAACCTAATGCAGTACTTAAAACGGCCTTAATACATAATCTTCTACAGTGAGTATTTACACAGTGGGCACAGTTGTTTTGAAGATGCTCTGAGATGTTACTAAATTGGCTAAGAATGGTTTGAATGGTATTCAATGTAGTGGTTCTATGAAAATGCATCTTTTTTTTTTTTTAGAATCTTTATTGAGATACAGTCAACATAAAATAAACTGCATATATTTAGAGCGTACAATTTGGTATCCCAGTCTCCCAATTCATCCCCCCCCAACCCTCCCCGCTTTCCCCACTTGGTGTCCATATGTTTGTTCTCTACATCTGTGCCTCTATTTCCGCCTTGCAAACTTGTTGATTTGTACCATTTTTCTATAGTCCGCATATATGTGTTAATATATGGTATTTGTTTTTCTCTTTCTGACTCACTTCACTCTGTGTGACAGTCTCCAAGTCCATCCATGTCTCTAGAAATGTCCCAGTTTCATTGCTTTTTACAGCTGAGTAATATTCCATTGTATATATGTACCACATCTTTTTTATCCATTCGTCTGTTGATGGACATTTAGGTTGCTTCCATGTCCTGGCTATTGTAAATAGTGCTGCAATGAACATTGGAGTGCACGTGTCTTTTAGAATGATGGTGTTCTCTGGGTATATGCCCAGCAGTGGGATTGCTGGGTCATGTGGCAACTCTATTTTTAGTTTTGCAAGGAACCTCCATACTGTTCTCCATAGTGGCTGTATCAATTTACATTCCCACCAACAGTGCAAGAGCGTTCCCTTTTCTCCACACCCTCTCCATCATTTATTGTTTGTAGATTTTCTGATGATGCCCATTCTGACCGGTGTGAGGTGATACCTCATTGTCATTTTGATTTGCATTTCTCTAATAATGAGTGATGTTGAGCAGCTTTTCATGTGCCTCTTGGCCATCTGTATGTCTTCTTTGGAGAAATGCCTATTTAGGTCTTCTGCCCATTTTTTGATTTGTTGCTTGTTTTTTTGATATTGAGCTGGATAAACTGTTTATATATTTTGGAGATTAGTCCTTTGCCTGTTGATTTGTTTGCAAATATTTTCTCCCATTCTGAGGGTTGTCTTTTCGTCTTGCTTATAGTTTCCTTTGCTGTGCAGAAGCTTTGAAGTTTCATTAGGTCCCACTTTATTTTTGTTTTTATTTCCATTACTCTAGGGGGTGGATCAAAAAAGATCTTGCTGTTATTTACATCGAAGAGTGTTCTTCCTATGTTTTCCTCTAGCAGTTTTATAGTGTCTGACCTTACGTTTAGGTCTTTAATCCACTTTAAGTTTATTTTTGTGTATGATGTTAGGGAGTGTTCTAATCTCATTCTTTTACATGTAGCTGTCCAGTTTTCCCAGCACCACTTATCGAAGAGGCTATCTTTTCTCTATTGTATATCCTTGGCTCCTTTGTCATAGATTAGTTGACCATAGTTTATCTCTGGGCTTTCTATTCTGTTCCATTGATCTATATGTCTGTTTTTGTGCCAGTACCATACTGTCTTGATCACTGTAGCCTTGTAGTATAGCCTGAAGTCAGGAAGCCTGACTCCACCAACTCCATCTTTCCTTCTCAAGATTGCTTTGGCTATTCGGGGTCTTTTGCGTTTCCATACAAATCGTAAAATTTCTTGTTCTAGTTCTGTGAAAAATGCCATTGGTAATTTGATGGGGATTGCATTGAATCTGTAAATTGCTTTGGGTAGCATAGTCATTTTCACAATGTTGATTCTTCCAATCCAAGAACATGGTATGTCCCTCCATCTGTTTGTGTCGTCTTTGATTTCTTTCATTAGCGTCTTATAGTTTTCTGAGTACAGGTCTTTTACCTCCTTGGTTAGGTTTATTCCTAGGTATTTTATTCTTTTTGTTGCAGTGGTGAATGGGATTGTTTCCTTAATTTCTCTTTCTGATCTTTCATTGTTAGTGTATAGAAATGCAACAGATTTCTGTGTGTTAATTTTGTATCCTGCAATTTTCCAAATTCATTGATTAGCTCAAGTAGTTTTCTGGTGGCATCTTTAGGATTTTCTATGTATAGAATCATGTCATCAGCAAACAGCAACAGTTTTACATCTTCTTTTCCAATTTGGATTCCTTTTACTTCTTTTTCTTCTCTGATTGCTGTGGCAAGGACTTCCAAAACTATATTGAATAGTAGCGGTGAGAGTAGACATCCTTGTCTTGTTCCTGATCTTAGAGGGAATGCTTCCAGTTTTTCACCATTGAGAATGATGTTTGCTGTGGGTTTGTTGTATATGGCCTTTATTATGTTGAGGTAGGTTCCCTCTATGCCCACCTTCTGGAGAGTTTTTATTATAAATGGGTGTTGAATTTTGTCAAAAGCTTTTTCTGCATCTATTGAGATGATCATGTGGTTTTTATCCTTCAATTTATTAATATGGTGTATCACATTGATTGATTTGCGTATATTGAAGAATCCTTGCATCCCAGGGATAAACCCCACTTGATCATGGTGTATGATCCTTTTAATGTGTTGTTGGATTCTGTTGGCTAGTATTTTGTTGAGGATTTTTACATCTAAATTCATCAGTGATATTGGTCTGTAGTTTTCTTTTTTTTGTAGTATCTTTGTCTGGTTTTGGTATCAGAGTGATGGTGGCCTCATAAAATGAGTTTGGGAGTGTTCCTTCCTCTGCAATATTTTGGAAGAGTTTGAGAAGGGTGGGTGTTAGCTCTTCTCTAAATGTTTGATAAAATTCACCTGTGAAGCCATCTGGTCCTGGACTTTTGTTTGTTGGGAGATTTTTAATCACAGTTTCAATTTCATTCCTTGTGATTGGTCTGCTCATATTTTCTGTGTCTTCCTGATTCAGTCTTGGAAGGTTATACCTTTCTAAGAATCTGTCCATTTCATCCAGGTTGTCCATTTTATTGGCATATAGTTGCTTGTAGTAGTCACTTATGGTGCTTTTTATTTCTGTGGTGTCTGTTGTAACTTCTCCTGTTTCCTTTCTAATTTTATTGATTTGAGTCCTGTCCCTCTTTTTCTTGATGAGTCTTGCTAGAGGTTTATCGATTTTATCTTCTCAAAGAACCAGCTTTTAGTTTTATTGATTTTTGCTATCATTTTCTTTGTTTCTATTTCATTTATTTCTGCTCTGATATTTATGATTTCTCTGCATCTACTAACTTTGGGTTTAATGCATCTTAATACTCATCATACGAAGAACATCAAGTAGACAAATTTAAATAAAACTTAAAAACAAACCAACACAAAGCAAAACAATTAAGTGATTGAAAAATACATGAAAAGGATTGGATATTAATGATCAAAGCCACTCCACCTGAAATAGTGCCAACATGTTGTTTAAAAATCTCATTTTAGGGAAATATTGTTGTGTTAATTTACATGTTTTACTCTTCTGGTAACCCTAGAAATTCAAGCCTATTGCTTTAAGCATTTCATAGCATGCTGTGGATTCATCACACGGATGCCCAGCACTCTGGGGGCTCCGCGGGGTCCTGGAAGACAGCAAGGGCAAAGACCACCGGGCTCACCCCGAGGGGCAGTCAGGAGAATGATGGGCTTTTCATTCAGTGATTAAGGTCTATGAGATGGAAATTGCGGACAAAGTCATATTTGACACATACTCTGTTCTCTACGCCCAAGTGCACGGGTAAGCCAGGAAGCTGAAAATGCCCTTCTTGTTCCCCACGTGGACACCACCCTGCTCTCAGCCTTTCACGGAGCTGCTCCTCCAAATATTGCTGTGTCTGTCCTCCCATCTTTGTGACAGTGACCTTGACCTTTTCCTGGTTCCCTCGCACTCACCCACAAACATGAGACACACTGCCCCACTTATGGAAGAAAGGAAGTTAGGGTGATTGTCAGCAGGAGACACTACCTCTTCTTCAAGAGGTATTTTCACCCCAGAGTCATTTATCAGTTGTAGATTAAAGACTCACTGACACATGGATTACAGGCTAAATGCCCTTGAAGGGCATTTGATGTTTCTCACTAAATGTATATCTATTTTGACTTAAGACAATTGAGATATAAAATAGAAATTTCTTCTTGAAGGCAGAGTTTAAAAAATAGAATGAAAGAAACTGAGCTGGTGATTCTTTGAACAAAACACCTCGCGCTATGTAAGAATCCACAGAGCCACCTCCTCGCGATGGGTCCCTTAGTGATGTGAGCTTATCAGACAGCACCTTTTCCCAGCTGCCCAGCTGCAGGATGGAGGACCGTGCTCCTACAGTTCGGGCAGTTTACAGTTTTCCATCACAGATACCGCTCATGATGATCTGTGATGGAATTCCCAGGATGAGCTCTTCAGTGACGCGTTTAGCGGGTAGCGTAGTTGCAAAACACAAATGGCACAGATAACACGAGCGGGGGTGGGGGGGGAGGGGGATGCCTCCAGACGTTCGGCCCCACCGTGTCCTCAGCTGCAGCTTTCCTGGCACCTCCCCCTCACCCACCGTCACTCAGGTGAGGGTCTGTGGGGCTTTCCTTACGGCACTTGCCATTATGTGAAATCATCGTACAGATTTTAGCTTGCTTTAAACTATTTGTTTTGAGATCATTGCAGATCACGTGCAGCTGGAAGAAACCATACAGAGACTCCATGTGCCCTTGGCCCAGCGCCCCTGGTAACAGCATCTCCCCAAACTCGAAGACATCGTCACGACCGGGACATGGAGACCCATTCACTCCACGGAGCTTGCTTTACTTGCACTCATGTGCGTGTGTGTTTGATCCTACGTGATTTTATCGCTTGTGTGTGTCCATGTGTGCGCCCCCACAACCAAGGCACGGAACGCCCATCACCACAAGGGTGTGCCGCCCTGTTGCAACCACACCCGCTTCCCTTGTCGCAGCCGCAAATCTGCCCCCCCATTTCTACCATCTTGTCATTTCAAGAGTGTTCTATGACACAGAGGACAGATTGGTCATTTCTGGAGGCGGGGGTGGGGGTGGAGGTGGGGGTAGGCCAGATGAGTGAAGGGGGTCAAAGAGTACAAACTTTCAGTTGTAAAATACATAAGTCCTGGGGATGTGGTGTACAACATCACATCTGTGTATATTTGTGTTGTACTTGGACGTCGCTAAGACGGTAGATCTTAAAAGTTCTCATCACACACAAAAACCTTTGTAGCTGTCTGTGGTGACGGATGTTGACTTAATATGGTGGTCACTTGGGAACACACACTTTCACAGATATCAAATCACTCTGTTGTGCACCTGAGACTTACATAGTGTTACACGTCAATTGTATCTCAATAAAACTAAGGATGGTTTATGAACGAAACCATACATCCTGTAACATTTGGGGACTGGCACTTCTCACTCAGCCTGATTCTCTGAAGATCCAGCCTGAAGATCCAAGGTTCCCTGGTGTGGATGGACTGCACTTCTTGACCATTCAGCTGCTGAAGGATGTCAGCCTTGGTTGCAGTTTGGGGCTGTTAACGAATAAAGCTGCTGCAGACGTTTTAGTCGTAGTTTAGTCGTGCCGATGGGCATGTGGTGGCCTCTCCTTGTGGTTTCAACTTGCACTTCCCTAAAGTTAATGATGTGAATGCCTTTTCATGTGCTCATTCGCTGGCCTCTCTGGTGAAATGTCTATGTCTTTTGCCCATGTTTAACTGGCTTTTTTCTCTTTACTCTTCAATTTTGAGACTTCATTGTCTATTCTAGGTACTAGTCCTTTGGGAAAATGTGGTTCACAAATGCTTTCCCCAATATGTTGCTGTTCTTTTATTGACTGAGGGTTTATGGTAGAGCAAAAGTTTTAATTTTTATGAAGTCCAATTTATCCATTTTTCCTCCATGGGCCATAAATGTTTTTGTTATGCAGTCATGTCCTGTCTTCTGCCACTGAAAACGGACGTTCCATTCCTGCGGGGACTTTGCTCTGCAACCTATTTCTGAATCCCAAACGTCTAGAACTGTGCCTGGAACACAGCAGCTGCGTAACAAACATATGTGAAATGAATAAATACATGAAACTAGTATGCAAAAATTACTTTAAATAAGTTCTTTTTCTAAGACTTGGGGATAGCATCTTTGTACTCTGCACGTGAGCTTCATCAAACCCCAGGGAGAGGCCAGGCCAGGCCGGTGCTGTTCTTCAGCGTTTAGATGAGCTGCGGTCAGTGGGGCTGAGGTGTCTTCACTGTAGCTGCTCTGTGTTCCACAGCAGTGAGGTGACGGGGGGGAGAGAAGTGGGTACTAATTCCTACAGAAGTAATGAAACCGGGGAACTTACGACCTTCAAGTGCAATATTAATTTGGCCATAAATAAGCTTCGTCACAGGCGGCATAACCCGCAGGCAAGGGGCCACATTTGTTGGAGGGAATCCCATCTCTTGACGCAGCCGCTTGCTCTCCCCAAAGATCTGTGCCGTCACCCGGGACTGCGGCGAACCCCCAGCCCCGAAACAAAGTCTTCCCGGCTTAGTGGCTGGACCTTGCGCGCCCTGGACCCGGCGTCTTGCCGTCAGCGGGGGCGTCCGACGGGGACGACACTGCCTGCTGCATAACTGCTTCTTATTCGCAGTGGCCTCTTTGTAAAGGCCCCCATATCTTGTCCCACGCTGCACGAAGCACCCATGCCACGGGGACCCCGGCGAGGCCACCTGAATGGGCGTCCCTTCCGTCAGTGCCAGTGGGAAGAACCCTCTAGAGCCTCGGCCCAGGGTGCGGTGCTGGAGGAACTGGACCCTGGACCGCGTGCACAGGATGGCCAGGCATGTTCTCGGCTGGTGCTGCCCACGAGGAAGGAAAGAATCCGAGGTCTGCTGCTCACCAGGGACGCCTTGTGGGTTGAAGGCGTTTCTCCTGAAAAGTCTCCTTTTCAAAGCTCTTGATGTCTTCTTAGGTCTTCACCTTTCAGAATCATTCCAGTTAAAAAATAAAGACAACAGCCAGAGTACACAGAAAACAGCATTGTCTTTAGGTGAATGTTTACAAGCTGATGATTCTCACCGAAAATACGGTAAAATTTCCAGAAAGTTTTGGAGGCTGCAGTCCCTCCAGCTTGGGGGTTTCTCCAGATCTGTCCCCAGAGCTCACAGCAGGAGCTGCACTGGAGGCTCCCCCTGCCCCCCGACTCCACTGGGCATCTTTAGGGTGGGGACCAGAGCCTCAGGGCTGTACGTCCCACAACGCAACCACGGAGACACGGAACAAAGGCTGAGCAGACTCTGCGAACTGGACGACGGAGCCAACGAGGAGCTAGACCAGCAAACACACCCCTGCCCTGCGTCTCGTGGCGTTGACAGCGCCCAGCAGGCGGGGTGGTGGATGGCAGGGAGGAGGGGCCGCGAGGGGACGCCACCTCCAGGCTTTGGTTTGTGGCTATCCCTTCTCAAGAGCCCTAATCATTTCCGTATTTTAACATAGTGTATAGTAAAGAAATGATTTTAAATGAAAACTCAGTTTTAGACCAGTGCCTTACAAATGGTTGTATAATAAAATTCATTTTAACTTTACCTTTGTTAGTGTTCATGGTATAAGACTGATTTTGACTCTCCTCATTTAACGAGTGTATGTATTGTTTAATCTTTAGGTTCGTTATGTAGTGAATAAAAAACATTATTTGTCCCCAATTCAAGAATGACTGATTACTTCATGTTTGGTTTTTAGACTGATTATATATTAAGAGATGGATTGAAATTTAGTAGTTTATCTTGTCATGAAGAGTAGACATAAATGACCTTCTATTTGAAATGTTTGCATTTTGGGCTAAAGGAAACCAGATTTCTTTGTTTCTTCCCTCCCTTCCTTCTGTCTTTCTTTTGTTCTTTTAAAATATTTTTTTTCCAAATGATGAGGTAGAAGAGAATAGTCTAGGCTATTTGTAAGTACTTCTCCATATATAACATATTATATACACGGCTATCTTTATTCTCATTATATATATAAAGTAGGTAAAAATCTTCTTTGATATAATTTTCACTCTGTATTGTTTTTCCATTTAGTGTTTTTAAAAGAATATCAGAGAAATTGTGACTGGTGACATGAGAAACCTGATCTCTGCATGCAACGCGCAGAGCACACCATTTTGGGGCAGGCTCGCTCGGTGTTAATTTGCATGTTGTTATTAGTACTTCTGCTTCTTGTTTTTACCAACAGCTCATTGCAGATCTATGGCTTACACGGCTGTGCGTTAGAGAAACAGCAGCAGTGCAGCCGGGCCCCGCGAGCCACGTGGCTGAGATGTGGCCCTGAGCCCACCCCGGGGCCTCCGGTGATGGCCGGAGCCCCAGCGCCCCAGCGCCCGAGCGCGGCCCCGCAGAACGGCTCTGCTGGGAACCAAGAGCATCTCTGTGTGACTGGTTTTAAATATAGATGTTGAGACAGCTGTGTTCAGTGCCTTTGTTAACACGGACCCCCCGTGACAACCTTGAAGCCCCCTGGGAAGCCGTCAGCTACTGTGGGAACACGCTGTTATCAAGGGGTGAGCGTGTGTCAGTCACCGAGTGTGCTGTCACCAGCGGGGTGCGGGGCGCGGGGAGGAAGAGGCAGCTGGAGAGCTGGCCTGTGCTCTCCTCCCGGGAGGCACGGGCCGCGGCCTGCTCCAGGTCACTCCCTCGCCCAGCTCCCCCAGACCCGGGTCCGGGAGGCCCTCCTCTCCTCAGTCCGGAACCGGAGAGGCTTTGGCCTGCTCTCCAGACCAGCTGGTCTGCAGGCTGCGATCGCCGCAGAGCCGTGAGAGCAGGACGCGCATTTACACAGACGTGAGCGGGGAGGCTGGAGGTAGCACACACTCGTGACTCTGTATAGAACAGGTAACCAGCAAGGACCCAGCGTGCAGCGCAGGGAACCGCACCCGCGTTCTGTAATAACCTGTACGGGAACAGGATCTGAAAGAGAGTGTGTGTGTAACTGAGTCACTTTGCTGTGCACCTCATACTAGCACAACACTGTAAATCAGCTAGACTCCAGTGTAAAATAAAAACTAAATTTAACAATGAATAAATAAATGAATAAATGTAATATGTGTTCTCACCGAAGTTACATACATACACCGTTTAAGGGTCAGGTGGCTGTACACGGCTTGTAATGAAACACTGTTCCCCAAATATCTCCCGCATTCTAGTCCCAGCTTCCCCGAGGGAAGGATTTTCAACTCTTTAGCTGTTCTTCTGACATTGACATTGACCTCCACGTGCCTAGCAGACACTCTGCCTCCTCCAGGCACTGGATCCCACCAAGAAGCGTTCATCTGTAACCTCCCAGCTTGGAGAAGAGGACGACAGGTTCCAACACACACGCCTGCCGTCCCATCGCGCACACTCCCTGCCCCAGTCTCGTGGTCCTGACTGTGAGAACACAGTGGACGGTGAGGCCTGCGTCGGGCCATATCCATCACCCGCGGTCAGCGGCTGGGCTCGGGCACCTGCATCCTTCCTGTGCGCCTCACAAGACGTTATCCCCCAAACCTCCTCTCCCTGCAAGCACACACTGGGTGTCCCTCTGGGGCTGCGGAGGCCGTCTCGGGGAGCCATCCGTGAGCTCCCATCTGGCCGGTTCACGTCGGGCCCCCTGAAGGGCTGGACAGCCCCTTCTCCTCAGCCCAGCCATCCGCTCTTCTGCCTTCTGTTTGCTGCATCCCGTGTCTTCCTCTTTCTTGGATGGGTCATCATCCATTGCTTCCCAAGGAAAGGTTCTTGGGAGGTCTTCTTTTTACTCTTTCCATAATGTTTGTCTGAGTATAGAAATCTAGATAGGAATAATTCTCCCTCATATGTCGGAAGGTTTCACTCCAGTATCTTCTACCTCTTACAGATTCTGTGTAGAACCCTTGCTGCTAGAAGTGCATGGCCAGAATTATCAGGACTGTCTCTTGTTCCCGGCGGGGTGCGATGTCCCCGTAATGGGTGGGTGTGTGGATCTGTTTCCACGATCATGGTCGGTGCCCTGCAGAGCTTCCAGGGACCTTCTCTTCCCTTCTTCTCTTTCTGGAGCTTCCACAGTTCATACAGGACAACCTCTGATTCTCTCTGTCTTGGTTTCCATCTCTTCTGTCTTTTTGTTCTAATCAGGTTTCCTCCGTTTTGCCTTCTCACTCTTCCAGCGAGACTTCGTAACATTTACGTTTCAACGCCCATGATTTTTACTTTCAAAGTGAGCTCTTGGTTATTTGAATCATCTCCCTCTTCTGCTAAAAAAATATTTTGTTCTTGTTCAGTAAATGCAATAGTTGTCTCCTGTAATCTGAGGAAGTCAATGGAAGTTTCTTTTCTCTTCTTGTGTAGTTTCTATTTCTTCCAATTTGCTTGCATCCCTTTGCCGTTTTGTCTGTTGACTTGTTCTGGTCTCTTTCACATCAGAGCGTCTTCTCAGGCACCTGGGGACCCTTGGCTGTCGCTCAGACTTCTCAGGACAGCATCCGAAAGTCTCCTGGACGCCCTGCTCCGGTGGGCGCTGCGTCCGGATCTTGGGCTTCTGCGTAGGGTGTCTGATGGGTCTTCCCAGGGCCCGTCAGCCGCGTGCGGTGGGTGAGTCAGAGTCTGCATCCAGACGGCATGCACGGTGATTCCAGCCTCCCATGTATTACCTCTGTGCTCTTAGCCACTTCCCGAATCTTTTCTCTGCATCAGTTTCCTCACTGGTAAAGTGGTTACCACTGAGGAGTTCATAAACTATTTTTGAAAAGTATAATGTTACTGGGTTGTGTCAACAGCAGCGAGTGCTATGGAAGTGTTTTTAGAATCAGTCAATGGATAAACAATCACCAAGAAGACTGTTTGTCCCTCCCCTGAAGGGACTCCCCCGGGAGAGAGGGGAGGGGAGGGGTCTTGGGGGGCCCAGTGCTCAGTACATGAGTTTCCTTTCGACCCCGGCTTCCTGCACAGCATCCGGCCCTCAGCGGTTTCTACCTTCCCCCCAAAGAGACCTCCTGCTTTACTCCACCGAAGAGTAAACCTGGAGTCTTCTACTGAAAAGGAAAGACACCTGGTGTCTACGTGGCTTTTAACCGGCTTTTAACCGTCCAACCAGTCCTCCAGTTTCTGGCCCCGCTTCCCCTCGCCTCCCACGGGGCCTGAAGCAGCCAGTCCTGGAGGCTCCCGAGAGGGCTCTGAGCCGGCCGACCTCCCCGGGCACTGCTGCGTCACTCCTTACCTGTCTCTGCTCTCCAGCTTCAGTTGGGCTCCCCTTTGTCCCCTCTCTGTTCTGTTTTTTTTTGTTTGTTTGTTTTGTTTTTAATAAACGTTACTCTTCTGTCATTTTAGTGGCGTCCAGGAGAGAGCAGAGTGAATGTGCTTGACCTGCCATCTTTAACTGAGCACCCAGAGTCTAACATCTGTTCATCCCTTTTACAGAAGAACTACGTTCCAAGAGTAAGACAGAGACAACACAGGAGTGTTTTTTTTTTTTTTGATCCTTTCCTCCTATAAAATAGTCATCTGAAGCCCGTGTTTATTTTGAGCCTGCGCTAAGTAAGATTTGTGCATTGAATACTAGCATCTTTGCCTGAAACCAGTGAGTGAAACGAATCTTCTCATTTTTGTCTCAATTGTCTGTTTCCTGGATGATTCACGTCTCTTTCTCACCACATGCCAGCCTTTTCCAATCCCATCTTTCTTCCCTTCGACAGAAATTCTGCCTTTTGGTGTCATGGCCTCTCCTTTCTCTTCCGAGACTGCCCCCCTTGGGGTGCGATTCCTACAGGAGTAAACAGGAGGCTTCCTCACGGGGAGGACCACGGTGCCCTTGCGTGTGTATCTTTAGAATGTAATGCAACCCAAAACAGGTTGGCAAAAATGAAGCCAAAGCGAACAGCTGGTACGTGAAGTGGGAGCCTGGCGTGCCTCGCGGCGCCTCGCGCTTCTGTGTCCTGCGTGCTTCTCTGTGGTGGCTCAGACGTCCCGCCCAGCAGGTTCCCGTCCTCCCCTGGCTGCAGTGTGACTGCTTAGCGGATTCCTGAGCCCAGACGCCTACCATAATTCTGCGTTCCCCTTCGTGGCGCCCACAGAAGGACAGCTGGGAGGTCTTCTTTCTCTTCTCCTATTCCCGTAGTATGTGTCTGAGTGAAAACTCTAGGTTGGAGTATTTGAAGGTTTCGCTCCATCGCCTTCAACCTCTTGAGGACCCTTTGCCGAATCCCTTCCCCCGGACGCCCCCACTGTCTGCTCGACCTTAGCGGGGTTTAGAAGTAACGCCAGGTGCCCCACCCGCTCAGCGGTGGGGTTCAGGGAAGGCACGGGCTCCCCTCGACGGCCCACTCCTGGGCTTGCTGGTGTTTACTTTCCAGGCTTCAGGCGGGCTTGTTGCCCTCGTGTCTGGCCGCCCCGTGGGGAATCGCCACCCCCACGGGCGTGGGTGGAGAGGCACATCTTGTGGGAAACGACAGATCCCTCCCGGTCCGCATCTCTGCTCTCTTCAAGGAGAGCAACGTTTGGGGAAAGCTTGGGATTGGGAAGAGTCAGCTGAAGAAGCGTTGCATTCTGCTGGTGCTGTGCCCCTAGACGGGCGCCATGCCCCTGGGAGCCCCGGCTCCTGGTCCCCTGGGGGCTTGGTGACGGCTGGTGACAGCAGGCGGCGTGTCCCTAGCAGAGCGCACGCCTTGAGTGGCACCGATTACTGATGCACGTGGATTTCGAATAGCAGAGGGTGGCACAGACTTGCGAAATAACTCAGAAGAAATGAATTTTCCCCAGAAATTTGCACTTGGGTTGGTGAGGAAGAGAACAGGTTTTGACTTCAGCAGAGGTTATCGGGAAGCACAGGGTCTGTTTCACAGGCCGCTCACTTAAATTCACTGTCCAGGCCAGTCTCCTCCATCCTGAACGGAGGGGTTTGGGTAAAGATGGATACGTTTCCCGGTTCACGCGGAGAACTGAGGGCTCTCTGGGGAGCTGGGTGGGAGGCGCTCCGAGGTGGGAGGAGCTCCGAGGCTGCCGGTCCAGTGGGCCATGCTGGGGCTCCCCCCGTCCCGAACTCTCTGTGTCCCTCTGCTTTCTACACGGGGCTCTGAGAGCCGCGGGAAGAAGGGGGGCAGCGAGTCTTCACAGCCCTGCGGGGTGATGGGAAGGCGCCGCGAGCAGCGGGGGGGCGAGAGGGCGGGGGGAGGGTGCCCCGGCTCCCAGGCCACGTCCCTCCACGCGCATCCTCTCCTGGACCCCGCACGCTGAGCAATGTCGTGAATGCTGGGTTCTCTACCCCGTTTTTCTCGATTTGCAAACTGGCCTCAGCCACTTCCAGGCCCTCCTCCCCCACAGTTGTATTCAGTTTATATTTTAGAACACAGGTCCCACGTATGTATGTATTACAGTAGGAATGATTTTCCTCCCATCAACTCCGAGTGAGTTTTATTTCATTTTTGGACAAACCTTCTACATAGATGTTTATTGCATAACCATAGTTATAGTCCTTGCCAATTTCCGGATCGTAGATTTTTAGTTGGGACCAACTGTGTGTAAACTCAACTTTAACTTTTTTAGGCAAAGTGCACGAAATGGTTTTATGTATCAGTAATAAACATATTATCATAATAAGAAACACGGTGGGGATGTTGAAGAGGTCATTGATATCACACACACGGGGGGTGAAACGTGCTCAGAGCAGACACTAACCTATCAGCAGGGTGGCTTTTCAACTTTTTTCCAGCACAATAATCTATAAAATCCTGAATAATAGATGTAAACTCAGTTTTTGACAACCTTAAATGTTCTGAGGTGAAACCAAAAATGTTATGGAACACACAAAATATCTAAGGAGATCCAGGTAGACAGAGATACAGCTATTTCTTTTACGATAAAATAAATACATTTCAGAGAAGCTTGTTGAAAAGTAAATTTTTCCAGTTGAAAATTTTCCCCATTTTCTTTCACTATAAAATGTAAGATAGTTCTAGATTTAAATATTTGACTGTTGGCTGTAATAAAATCAAAATTATGAAATGGATAGACTTCTAAACACTCATCAAATTGTAGATAGCTACAATATTCAAATAAAAGGTTAACAAAAACCTCTTATGATATTCAAAATTCAGAGTTACAAATGTACAAAGTCACAAACATATTCAACGTTAAAATTATAGCACTATTAAATCTTAACAGCCTAGTTACCTCTCCCACCTTGCTGTGTGTATTTTTTTTTTCTTTCAACAGAATATGCACTGAGCATCTACTACAAGCCAGACTTAATGCTAGACACTGGGAATCATAGTGAACCCTCTACTTTAGAGAGCTGTGTCGATTTTTTTAGGTAAACATTTTAGTTAATTTTTATTTACTTGTCTATTTTTGTGTATAAATCTTTAAAATTTTTTAAAAACACTTTTGTACAATTTTTAAAGGTTACGTTCCATTTACAGGTGTTACAAAATGTTGGCCACACTCCCCGTGTCGTACGATCCGTCCTTGTCGTCTGTCCTGCCGCCCCTGGTTTGTACCCCTCCCCCACCCCTGGGTTCCCCTCCCCCAGCTGGGAACCGCTAGTTTGGCCTCTGTACCTGTGAGCCTGCTTCTTTTTTGCTGCGTTCACTCGTTTGTTGTATTTTTTTAGATTCCACGTACAAGGAGACCATGCAGTGCTTGTCTTTCTCTGTCTGACTTACGTCACTTCCCCTCTGCCTGTGCCGTCCCTTCAAAGGGGCGGCCCTTCTGCCGGTTGATGGAATTGATCGCCTGCCTCAGACTGTCTTGACATTTTAAACTACTCGTCCAGGTGGCCCGTTTCCTACTTTTTCGGTTGTGCCACAGGGCAAGCGGGGTCTTGGCTCCCCGACTAGGGATGGAACCCACTCCCCTGCAGTGGAAGCACGGAGTCTTAACCACTGGACCCCCAGGAAGCCCCCCAGGTGGCCTGGGTTTTAATCAGCCTCCCCCCACTTGAATTTGCAGACCTCCATCATCTTGCGTGTTTCTCCACATTTGCCCACAAAGGGAGAACAAGGTCCATCCGTGGCTGACCCGTGGGCATCTTGTTTCCCGGAAACGAGCCAGGACTCCATAAGGCTGCCTCTGCCGCTTTCCATGCCAGCGTGATCCTGTACTTATTTACCTAATTGCATCAGCTGACATTGTTTTTTAATAAACTTATAAAAATGCTGTTTCTTTTAGCCTTTAGTAATTTGCTAAGGTTTATCAAACTCTCTCTTTCATACACACACACACGCACACACACAATCTAGAACACTAGTTGGTAGTTATAACATAAAAGATATTAGGCACAAAAGAACAGCAAGAAAGCTCATATTCTGATGTTTTGAGGGAAAGCTTCATTCTCTGCAAAACGTGTGTTTCCTGCCTCCTTGCCTCATGTTATTGTCCAGACCAGCCCTCTCCTGTAAACTCATCTACTTTGCATTAAATTCACCAGTTTAAATTCTACTCACTTAATTAGACCGAGCTCAATTGCCACTTTCCCCCAAAGACCTCCTTTCAACTCCCTAAAATGGAATCTACAGTTTTTAAAAACCAAAACACTTTGAAAACTTTCCATGTGACACCAAAGTCACACCTTGTACTAGGGTGAGATCCACATCCCATTTATCTCATGAAACCGGGTATTTGTGGTCAGAATTAGCGATGCAGTCACAGTGATGGTACTGAGACCAGAAAAGCTCCCAGGGCACGTACTGAGTCCCAAGTGTGTTCTCAGTAATTTATAAACGTTAATTCGTACAAGCCTCACAAGCCCTGAGGCAGGGACTGCTGGAATCCCGTCTCACAGGACAGACTCTGAAGAGGCCCTGCTCCTGACCTGCTGTGTGGTCACAGGCACACCCCTCGACCTCTCTGTTCCTTCATTGTCTAGGATGGTATTGTCCGTAAACATTCTCTACATTGACTGTGAAGTTAAATAACGTTTGGTTCTCATTTTTACCAAAATGCTGAAGTAGAAAGACCACTGAGTCTACAGGAAGACTAATTCCAGGAGGGACGCCCAGAAATGAAGACACTGAGGTGGGGGGACATTCAGAAGTGGCTCGTGTGGGGCGGTTGTGTCCAGGGCAGGGGCGGGGGGCCGTCGCAAGTGCGGGAGGAGAGGTAGAGGGCCCACTGGAGGCCCGAGTGTGCTTCCACCAGCACCGGCCTCAGAAGGACTGACAGACACAGACCGGCGTGTAGCGAGGTGGCTGTGTCCGCACCGGGCCGCTTACGGGAGCATCACCCAGAGACGCGTTTATGCTGGTATCAAAGAACAGAAAGTAGCTAATACATTTAAGCAAAGATGTGCAGCACCTCTACGGGAATACAGGAAAGGTTAAGAGAGGCTGAAGATCTAAATCAACGGACAAACCACACACGTTGATGACGTCGGCTCTCCTCAGATTCGTGAATCATGTGATTTCAACCAGAACATCAATGGGTTTTGTAAGAAACTTGATGGTTTTGTATGGAAACGTGATGGGTCAGGGATGCCTAGGACACCTGTGAAGAACAAAATCAGAGAGGGGCAGGTTGCTAACCAGACTTCGGGACTTGCCTGAAGCTGTAGTAACTAAGCCTGGACGGTGAGTTAGCCCATGAGATAGGACAGAGTCTGTGAACAGGCCAGCGCCCATCACACAGTGGAACTTTGGGACAGAAAAGCCTCGTCAAAGAGGAAAAAGCTCCAATAAATGGAATCGAAAAAAACAGTTCTCTGATGACAAAGATGAAGTTGGATTCTTACATCTTCTGCAAAGTAAACTCAAGGTGGATTGAGGAGTTAACTATTAAAAACAGAACCTCAAAACTCTTCTTAAAAATATAGATGAATTTATTCTTAGATCTTGGACTGAGAAAGAAAATATAAGACACCAAAAGCATTGACAATAAAAGAGAAGATAGATGAATTTGACAATATTAAATTAAGAACTTGCTATCAAAAGACACCTTAAAGAAAGTGGAAAGTGGAATTACAGACTTGGGGGAGGTATATTCTTGAGTCACATAAAGAACATGTAAAGACCTAGAAACAAATAAGAAAAGCAGACTCAGTACGATGAGAGTCTGGGCAGGAAGCATGAACTGGCATTTTGTCAAAGAGGAAACATCCATCATAAATATATGAAGAGATTGTAAACAATTATTTAGCAAAGATACGCAAAGATGAGGTACTTTTCTCCTACCACTTGACAGCGATTGTTTGAGTCTGACGATGCCGAGTGTTGGAGAGGTGATGACTGACACCTTTCTAGAGGTTTAATTTTATAGCAAGAGAATAGCCTCGGAGAAGCTAGCGACCGAGAGGACCCGAGACGTCCCCTAGTGCGGTGACTTTACCCTGCCGTCTCTGCCGTCCCCATGCCTTGGAGGGGGTGGTGTGGTGAGTGCGGATCCCATGGCGACACCTACGTCCGACCAAAAGAACCCCACTCCGGTCTGTATATCAATATATCTTCCCATGTTAGAGAGGAGAGTCCCACGGCTACCGCATTTGAAAGCTCACCTACGAAACCTCGCGTGCCGCATGGATGGGCGAATAAAGACGGGGGCTGGGCCGGCATCACAGAGCAGGCCAGCACTCGGGAGGGGACCAGGTGCCACCCCGCCGAGGCTCCCGGCACCCCACGGTCCAGTCCCCTCCCCGCTTCCAGGAGAGAGCTCACCGAAAGGGAGCGCACGCTGCCTCTTCACACCCACTGCAATTCCTAAGCCTGAGCACTGTCTTCAGCAAGTATAAATTTCACGTGTTACTAGCTCTATACACAAACGTACGCCTGAACAATGTACCTTCAAGTAAACGTCTGAGAGATGATAGTATTTCCATGAAGTCACAAAAATAATCTCAATGTGAAAATTATCTTCTCATCTTCAAATTATTTGGTTAAAAGGAACCCACGTTTTTGGATAAAACAGGAAAGCCAACTAATAAAGTACTTGACAAAACAGTGATTCAGAGCAGAAAAGATTATTTCTGTCTGTGACAAGTTATTTATCAGGTACGGACGTCCCTGAGTGGAACGCAGTGACTTCGAAGCCAACCAGCCACTTCAGTCTTCGCCTTTCCAGACACACGACCACTCAAGACCAGGCAGCTTTGTTGTTTGGGCTGCTCGGACCTCTCCTCCCAGACACAAAGTCTCTTGGAAGTCTCTTGGCTTCTTGGAAGGAAGAACTTTGTTGAGAGCAGGCAGTAAGAGGAGAGTGTGGAGATCAGACAGCCATGGGAAATTGGACAAAGAACTGCAGTTTTCAAGGAAATTGGCTCAGCCAAAGGACGTTTCTAATTCTCCGATGAGTTTTAGGTGGTGATTTTAAATCAGTTCTCTAGCCTACAAATCCTGTAAGTTAATAAAATTGCTTACAAAGTCGAGCTCTAAGTATTTTATCTCCCCAACAAAATGTGGTTTGTAAAAATAAAAAAAAATGCAGTAAATAGCCTTTTAAGCAGGTGTGAGCTCTCTAGATGCTGGGTGGGTAAGATCTCTAGGGTACTGTGGAGTAAATCATCTGAAATGAGCAGAAGAAACCACCCCACCCCCTGCATATTCTGAGGGTGATTCTGGGGGCCCCTCCAGGGCTCGTGGACCTGGCAGATGCCCAGGCACAAGTTTCAGCCAATGCTGTAAGTCAAGTGAATGATTTTCAGGAAGCAACTTTGATGCTCGCTCTGGAAGCTCTTGGTCTTCTTTCCTAATGTCATCTTCACGTGGGAAGAAGCTATTCCTATCACGTTGCTAAATTGGCCAAATATACCACGTCTTAGAGATTATGATTGGCCTTCTGTGGTCCAACACTAACGTTCTTTTCTGTTTTGGAGATAAATACCTGTGTTCTTCTTGCCTTTTTTGATGTGTGTGTGAGAGAAAGAGACAGGCTAATAGTCACCAACTGTTACCACCCCCTTGGTGGTTGGAGGAGAAAGACTTCCCTCTGAATTTAAAACCCATCTTATACTTCCCTGCTGCTCCATCTCTGCTACCTTTCAAGAGAAGTAGGAAATGCTAATCTGAGTGAGAGTCAACATCCTTCTCGCCTCCCGTCCCCAGAAGGGACGCTCACATTCCCTTCAAGGTGTGCATCTATCTTGTCATCCCCTCATCAGTTTGCCCACACATCCACCCGTCCATCCGCCCTCCCCCCACTTCTCTGTCCACCTTTCCCCGTTTTTGCCCTCCCTCCCCGTGTGCAGAGGTGCTGTGCTGGGTAGCAGCGCGAGCTCAGAGCCTGATGGGGAGTGAGGGCCTGGATGACGAGGGGATGCTGAGGAGGTCCTAAGAGAAATCTGGCCGGGTACGGAAACAGCTGACTCTTCTCGCAACCTCTTTGTGGGATTTGATGTGGATTCAATTCACTCTGCCCTGGGGAGCAAGAGAAAGAACTGTGAACCCGGCTCGTGCTGAAGGCACATTCACGTCCATCGAGCCAACCCTGCCACGTGTGAACGAGTCTGAAATGCCGCTCTCAGATCTCAAGTATTCAGATAAACAAATAGTAGCTATAAGAACTCACTGGCTTGAAAGTAAGAAACCCATGCCATTAATGTGGATTTTAAGAAAAAGACAAAAGTCACACGGATGGAATGAGCACTAGGTATGTTGGTTTCACCTACAGGATTATTTACTTGGGTGTCCCTGGAAAAGTCATGTAGCATCTATTTGAATATCTGTGTGTGGTAAATGTCTATAATTACACTTAATCTGCCATCCTAATGAATTACTTTGAAGATCAAAATGAGACAAAACTAATGAAACCACTTTAGAAAGTATGAAATGATACTCACACAACGTAGAGAGGATTAACACTAGCAGTGGTGTTGATAATAGTACCAGTGGGACAAGAAGACACTGGCTAAAGTTTGGAAAAAATAAAAGAGTGGTGTTTTAGAGTGAAATGCACAGATAAATCCTGATCCTCTGGTGTCTTTCTGATTTATGTCACGGAAATACAAATGTTAATATCTGGTAAAACCTCACAAATCCTGCCTAATTGGGGGAAAGCCAATTTGAATTTCTGAAAGATTTTAAAAGAAATGTAGTTCTCTTACTTTAAGATGCATATCGTCATAGGAGCCACTGGTTAATAAAACCACTGTGAGATCTCCACTCATAATGAGATTAGGATAAGGTTTAATCATCACTGATTCATGACTTCAGTCAAGTATCCGTGTGTGTACACGTGCGCGTGCCGGGCCCTGGGGGTAAACACGAAACGGGCAGACCTGTCCTCTACAGGGTCACTGATACTGTGCTGTGCTGGCAGGCAAAGGGGTCGTTATCACACGGCATCACAGACACGGCGCAGCACCGGGACCGCAGGCTGCCGTGGGCTCACCTGGGAGGACAGACTTCTCAGTTTTGGGGGGAGCGAAGACTTCCCATAAAAAGAACCCCATATTGAGACCCACGTTGTAAGCTGGAATGAGCTGGAAAGGGGGGGTGGATGCTGGAACCTTGTCCTGATGCAAGGCGGACTGACTGCGAGGGCTTCTCGCGCGTGTCAACCATAGACTTCGCATCGTCGGAACTCCCCTTGGGCTGAAACGTGGAGCACTGACCGGAGGCGTGTCTGGAGGAGAGTGGACGCGTGCGGAGGCCGTGGCCACGGCCTGGGCGGGCGTGTAGCGCAGGACCGCGCGCTGGACCCGGCATGAGGATGGAGACTCACGGGGACCAGGGACACGGGGAGTCGCAGGTTAGAGGGGAAGATGAGCTCAGTTTTGTGTGGTTTTGACATAAATCTGAGACTTCCAGCAGAGACGTGGGGTGGGAGGAAAACGTACAGAGCCCCAGACGCAGATTTTAACACCCAGGTTCCCTGTCGCGCCATCAGTGACCACACGCCTCAAAAACGTCTGTGTCAAGCTTCCCCTGGAAGCCCCCCAAAGGGCGCGCTCTGTGACACCCGCCCGTGCCGGCTCCCGTAGGGCCCGTGGTGACTGGGAGCCGTGTCCTCCCGGGTCTGTTGCCTCGGTCACTCTCCCCACGCCCTGCTGCCAGCGGCATCACCTCACGGAGTTTTGCTACCACGCACGTGCTGACACGTCTCAAGCGTGTCCTGAGCACTTCAGGGATTTCCGTATTTGTGGATCCAGATATCTGAGATGACCTGCCTGGACGTCTCCCGGGTCCTCAGATCCACCGGGTTCCAGGCTGAGCTAATCCGGACCCTGCCGCTGTTCTGGCCGAGGGTCCTCTTCCCGCCCTCAATTCTGCAAAGGACCAATCCACCCCCCAAGACATCGCGAGTCTTTCTCCTGCTTCATGCTTTTGCTCTAATGGACTTTTCTCCAACAGCCCATCTTCTCCGGTCCCGTCACGCCTGCCTGAGTCCAGGGCCTCACTTTCTCTCAAGAGGAGCAAAGGCCCCCGCTTTGCCCCCTACCTCCTGTGTTACCTTCTCAACAGTCTCCATCAGCTTTCTCCTCTTTCAAACTCCCTCACTGGGTTCACAAAAATCCATCAGTCCACACTGCAGGCTCACCTCCCGGCCTCTCTGCACAGGACCAGAAGCCCCTTCCAGCCTCTCCCTCCAGCCCCCACTGCCCTGGACAGCACGGCTTAGTGACTCTCAGCCCCACACGCCGTGTGGTTACACATCTTTGTTCCAAGCTCACATTTTTCTTTTCCTGGAATGTCCCTGCTTTCGCCCTGACCTCCTCCAGGGTGTAGCTGAGGTGTCACCTCTGTTTCCAGGACAGCCTCCCTTCACGCTCTCCCTGCTCCTCGAGGGCGGAGGGCAGGGCTGCTCTCTGCTCTCTGGCAGCTCTGTCCTCGTGAATCACCGTCTGCACGACTTCCACTGAAATTACTCCTCTCACCTGCGAGGGTTTTGAGGTCCTGACTCTCCGCTAGCCTCACAAGCCCCAAGCCAGGCACAGGCTTAATGGAAAGAAATCACTCACTGAATGCTGATGAAACGATACCCTGCTTGAAAAGCTGAAGAGCAATAGAAATAGAAGTAGAAATAGAATAAACCAATTTTATAATTATTTCATTTATCTTGTGGGTGATTGGAAAGCTTCTGTGAACCACGACAGAAATCTCTCCTACTTCTGTAACCTGGGCCAGTTCACAGTCCTTGCTCTTGACCAAGTTATTTAAAAAACACGCCACGTGTGTTATTTTTAGCTTCACACAGAAGTTATATTCTTTCCTTTGAACTGCGCCTGTTCAGGGTCAGTCAACAGAGCTGAGTCCACCGAGGTTTCCTTTCAGCTGCCCTAAACGTCACGGCCACTGTGCGTTTGAGGTCATTGCAACATACAGGGGATGTGCTCACATCTTCGTTAAATAACTGCTTTACAAAATGAGTGGTGAAGTCTGTGTTATGGACAAATCATGGAAAGAAATATCAACCGGCAAAGGACAATTCCCGTTAAGGCTTGGGGAAACCCGAGGCAGGGTAGGGGGACTGTGGTGAGGAGTGACAGAGGAAGTTGCCATCAGTGCAGTTAGGAGGAAAAGGGAAACAGAGACGGAAGGACACAGATGCAGAGACAAACTCAGGCCTGTGGGGGTGGGGGGGTCAGTGGAAGGTTGGAATGACATGCACACCGCTATATATAAACTCTCAGTAGATAGCTAATAAGGACCTATTGTGCAGCACAGGAAACTCTACTCAGTGCTCTGTAATGGCCTATATGGGAAAGAATCTAAAAAAGAGTGGATACGTGTATATGTCTAACTGATGCACTTTGCTGTACACCTGAAACCTGTACAACATTGTAAACCTACTATATTCCAATAAAAACATAAAAAAGAATAACAACAACAAAAAACAAACAAAGGTAGAGAGCCGGACGGACGTGAGCCTAAAGGACGGTGCTATGAAAGGACCACGCTGGAGTCCAGAAGAATCACACAGTTGTTTAGATGGAAAAGACACAGTCAGTTGATAAAGAGATGCGGAGTCCACCTCAACAGCGTCCACCTCATGCAGGAGGCTGTGAGGGGCGTTTGGAGGCTGAACTCCACAGTGACGTCACGATCAGAGCTGACGTTTACTGAGAGCTGGTTCTGTGACAGGCACAACCTCACGTCATCTTTACAGCAATGCCACTGAGGACGAATAAACCTGTTGACTTAAAAAATAGCGAGCTGAGTATCGTCCTGCCGGACGCCAGCACCTGCCGACGGCCTTTCCAGCACCTGGAATCCCACAATGTCGCCGAGTCCAGCCCCACGGGGCAGGAATGGGGGACCCGGGAACGTTGCAGGAGGACAGGAGTGATGAGAGAAGAGAAGCCCAGCCTCGGTGCCCGGGGAGCAGGAGCGTGTGCGCAGCAGCGAAGCAGCTGGCGTGACGGTCACCCGGGCGTGACGGTCACCCGGGCACACTCTGCTGGACTCTGTGTCAGAGGCGGACAGCAGACCCGGTTCCTGCCATGACCCGCACCCCAGCTGTTCACCAAGAGAGGGACCCCCTTCTCTTGGTGTGACGGGCCCAGGGGACTTGCTTTTCAAAACAGAACACGGCAAGAGAGGATGGGATGTCCCTTCCAGGCTAGGCCACCGGCAACCACAGTTCCACCTGCTGCTGGTCCTCAGCTCTTGTCGCCTGCGAGCTCTGATGGGGCCACGTGGCCGGGAAGGGAGGGTGACCTTTAGCCAACCCCCAGCACGGAGCTGAGGCCTCGGGCCACCCACAAGGGCTGCCCCCGCCAGCACCTCCCTGGGGAGCGGGGGTGTGGGTCCTGCCCCAGGAGAGCCTCAAGGCGCCTGCTGTCCCGGCCGACCCCTGGCCCACTGCCTTGAGGGCCCCCGAGACGGTGTCCAGGTCCCTGTGCCCAGGTCCCCAGCCCGCAGATGCTGAGACCACCCGGGAGGGGGTCCCTACAGCCACTACATGTTGTTGTGTTTTGTTACACAGCAGTAGACACTGGATACAGAGATGCAGCAGTGAGAGAAAGTGATTGGCAAGAATAATCTCCCCTCTAACCTAGCCCAGGCCCTGGGGGAGCAAAGGCTGCTCTTGACAGGCACACGGGCACCTTTGGGAGCAGAGCTCACGCCCCCCGGGCCCCCAGAGCTCCACCCGAGCTGTGGTCGCCGGGCCTCTGGGGTCAGGGAGCGCCTCGTGAGAGCCTGTTCGTGTGGAAGCCACAACAGTGTGAGAGCACGTCTGCTCGGCCTCCGTGACCTGGCTTTCGCCACGTGCCAGCTTGGTGGTCACCGTGGACGTGGTGAACCTCCCTGAGCTTTCTGATGGAATCTCAGACAGTCTCATTTCTACCTGCAGGTGTAAATGACCAACGTTCAGCACGGTTATGAAGAGTAAACAAGAAGCAGTGAATCTAAATGCACCAGCTGAACAGCTGACACGCGCTGGGCAGCACGTAAATGTCACGGCAACGACAGAGCCGAGCCGTGTGCAGCATGAGAGTTTCTAGAACAGAGAGGAAAAGGCCTTTTGTGGAGAAGACTCGCTTTTTTTCAGCAGGGACACCCCCCCTCGCCCCCAAGGTAAAGTGATGAATGGTTGCAATCTCTCTAGAAGGCAGGAAAACACGCGTCAGAAAATCAGTACAGGAGCCAATGGGAAAGGCAATTGGAACACCATAAGATTTTGTCCTCTTGAGAAAGTTCATCAGATGAAACCAAGGGAAAAAAATCACAGCAAAGAATTCTGTTTCAAAAGACACTCGGTCACGTGATTTACAGCCCTGGATTCAGGACACCACACTCGCAGCGGGCTGTGGCCTGGGGGTCGCTGGGGGGCATCTGCTCAACGGGTCCAACTGGCACCTGGCCTGAGAGCCTCCGTTACCCGATCGGGGAGGAGGCAGATGCAGCTGGGTCTGGGCACAGCCACCTGCCTCCGATCGGCACTGAGAGGCCCTGGGGGAGCCCTCTGTCCTCGGCAGAGGGGCTGGGAGTCGCCTCTTGAGCACAAGTCCCCGTGGCCCATTTTCTTGGGGTTTTTCTCCTTTCTCCGCCTCGGGGCCCGTGGGAGGGATGCAGGAGCCCAGGATGAGGGCCCGCTTTCTGGCAGCGTGATGGGGGTGGCGCTGGAGGGGCTCAGCCCTGCGGCCACCAGCCTGCTTCCCTTCCCTTTACGTGTGTCCCGGAGGCACCAGAGCGAGGCTGGTGCCGCTGGGCTTGGTCTCTAACTGATGCGTCCTCACTCACGCAGGGGTCCTTGCTCACCCGCCAGTGTCTTCCTGTGCTTCCCCTGCAGCTTCTCGGGGAGAAACTGGAGTACGTGTGGTCTCTGCTACATCAGATGAAGAGTCAGCCTTTCAAGGTCGACGGCCGTGGGATTCGCCCCGGAGGCCCCGAGGTAGGAGTCAGGCTGCCTCCGGGAAAGGGTTCCCTTCAAGGGCGGAGGACCCCGCCTGCGACCAGGCGCCACGGGCATCCGTGCCACGCCGGTAGGAAGGAAGGCCTTCCGTGTCCTTCTGAAGCAGAGGCGGGGAGGAGCCCTCCCGCTGCCGTGAGTCACACACCTGGACGGCGCTGGCCGTGGAACTCTGATTTGCACACGCCCCCGAAGCCTGCGGTGTCCGTGGCTCCAGACGGACGGCTGCAGCCCCGGAGCGCACACCCGGCCCCGCCCTCACCCCTTCCCGGCAGGACCCGTCCAGCCGCGGAGCCTCGGCTCCTAGCTCTCACGCGGCACGCGCGCGTTTCATCTTCTCTACCGGAGGGCAGGCGTCTCGAGGACGGACGCTGCGCTGATGTATCTTCTTACCTCATCAGGACCCCTCGCAGGATTAGCGAGAGACTCCAAACACACACTGCTACCCACCCAGAGCTCTAGAGTTGACAGTGGGCTTTTACACGATGACCCGGGGCAGTGGATAGAGCCTGCACGTGACTGTCCACATTCGCAGCCAGTGTGACCCAGATACGAGAGAGTGGACGCGGGTGTCCTGACCGCCCCCAACACTCACTGGGCACGTGACATTCTGACAAACAAGCACATGGAGTAAGGACACCCATGTGCCTCCCTTTCTCACGGCCTTTAGAATTCACTTCTCTTTCTTTCAGGAGACAGACACTGTCCTTACGACCACACCGATATTTTGTGCTTTTTCAAGAATCTGGACGTAAAAGAACGTGATATGCGGACGAAACCCCCTCAGCCAGTTCCGCGTCACACGATCAAGGCAGAGTTCAAGTAAGTTACTGCATCAGACCATCCCTAACCCTGAGTTCTGCCGTATTCCTGACTGGGGGGCACCGGTGCCTCCTGGGGAGCGCCGGCGATATCTAGAGATACTGGCGGTGTTACAACGCGGGAGGAGGTGGAGTGCTTCTGGGGTCTGCTGGGGAGAGGCCAAGGTTCCGGCTAAATGGCCTGCCAATGCCAGGGCAGCTCCCACAGCAGAGAATCGTCTGGCCCATCACCCCCAGGGCCTGACGTGTGACGGCCTTTGTAAAAGCAAACAAACAAAGCAGGAAGAACCAACTCAAGCCTTGATCTGACAGCCTGCTTTGCTGCAGCCGAGAGGTCAGAACACAGGCAGCAGGAAAGTCACTGTTGTGCCCGAATTCCATCTGCACCTCGACGCTGCGGTGAAATTACGCGGCACCAGTAGCTTCTACAGGGAGGCGGGGGGTCTACAGAGGGGGCGCCGGGAGCTGGCCCACCCGCTGAGAACGTCCTCCCCGGCAGCCCCGAGGGGCGGGGGGCGGAGACCCGAACGGTTCTGGATCCGCAGAAAGCAAAGCAGCCCGGCAGGGACCCCCGAACTCAGCGCAAGCCCACCAGGCAGCCGATTCCAAGCGCCGTCGGGCTGGAAACAAAGACAGGTGCTCTGCAGAGCAGTCCACCTTGCTGTCTCCAAAGAGCTGCTTCCTTTGTTCACGTCTTTCTCCCCCAGCAACGTGGTTCTCTGGCTGAAGTGATTGCTCCTGCAGCTGAAGTCACTGTGGCCGCGTGGCTGACAGCCCTGCCTGTTTCATGTTCTCAGACTCTTAAGACCTTTCCCGGGTGTTATAAATTAGGGCCTGTTTAGCAGGGAATCAGGTCTGCTTACATCAAAATAAAACTGAATATTTTGCTTGCAGTCTTGACAGAGGACTTTATGCTTCAATTTTGGACCCATTTTGTTTTCTCTCCTTTTTTTTTTTCTAAAGTAAGGACGATAAAAAATTAGGAAACTATTGGCTAATAATAAATAAAAGCCTGTAAAAGGTTCATTGCAAACAGATCTCCAGATGGAATCTCCTTTGGAGAATTAGTGCAAAGAAAAATAGCCTTCTCATATGGGATGTCTGGCATTTCTCTTTATGCAAAATGTTATTATACCACTTATTACCCCCAGGTGTAAGAGCTAGTTGTTATTTAATGTGGTGAGAAGGTAGAGTACAGGCATTTATTCACCAAAATCCATTTTGTTTCACTTCGAGTGGTGATTAAAATTTCCTAACAAAGAGTGAAAATAGTATAGCCTTTGTCTGCAACAAACCCAAGATCACCAGACAGCTTGCCAAGGTCAAGGATGCCTTCCCCACAAGGCAAGCACATGCAATCCTGCAGCTGATGTTGTAAGCTTCAAAACCTACACAGGATCTCAGGAAGACTAGGATCTTCATGTATCTGCTTAAAGTATTCCATTTTATTTCCTTCCAGAAACTCTGAGTGGGCAAGTCGCCCGTTAGGATAGACAGGAAAACTAGGAGCTGAAAACAAATTGGAAAGATCTCAGATCAACAAGAAGCAGCAGTGTCTGTTGGAGGGGTGTGTTTAGGCTCCAAAGCCCCCCTTGCTCCTAACCTGGCCCACATCTCATGTCACCTGGAGGCTGGGCTTCTCCATGCTTCTATCTCAGGGAAGAGATGGGTTAGCAGGAAACAGGGAAAATCTATTCTAGTTTTTGAACTGAAAATTTTAGTAGAACAGGGAAGGATTCACTGCAGAGACCCATCTAGGAGAAATCACCCCAAAACCGGCCCCTCCGAGGAGGCTGGCCTGAGCAGATGGCGGTAGACCGTCCACTGTGGACTGTCGGCGGTGGATGACCGCAGCTCGGGACGCCTGGCGAAGGCGTCAAGGACGAGAGGGGCCTCCCCGCCTCCTCAGCCCCTGCCCACATGCACATCAGGGTACGCGAGCCCCTGAGAACTCAGATAACCATCTTGAGGGAAAGGAGAACCCAGCAGAGTGGGAGGTCAAAGTAACAATTAAAATAAATTTTAGAAAAAGTGTTAGAACGCTTGCACACATACAGAAGAGCCGACTGAGTTCGCATTTTTGGCTGAGTTCTCTGGTGCTAGATGTGACTGTGTCTGGTGGTCTCACCTCTGTGGGCGCCATTTCTGTTCTCGGCATTCACTCTCGCTTCGTCTCAACTAATCCCTACTCATCACTGTCTTTATTTAAGAACTGACTCAAAACTTACACCAGGGAAGTACAAATAAAATATCACCTTGTATCTCCACGTTGAACCCAACACTAAATTAAACGCTCACCCAATTTAATAATATGTCGTCACATTTTTGGTAATACAGACAGGATGTGTAAGTACAGGAGCACACAGACGTAACACAGAACGACGCTCCCTTCCAGGCCCTCCCGGAGCGCCCGTCCTTCCGGCCCACCCCGGCCGTGAGCCGCCCGACCAGGCGGGGCAGGGACTTCCCTCCTGCAGACTGGCTGCCCTTCAAGCTGGATGCCGCGTCCTTACTACCTTAAAGTAATTCCCGATTGAATCTGATTGCTCTGTTGTACATCACGTGTGTGTCTCTGGAACCACTTCCACGTAGGAGATGCCTCTCTCCGCCGCCGGCAGGGTGAGAGGCAGGCACGCGGTTTCCAAGTGGGGAGAGCTTCGTGTCGAGGACGCAGCCTCCTGCACTCCATGCTGTTTGCGTACCACGTGCTGGTTGCTTCACCCCCCTGAGCCCCATTTTCAATACTGGAAAAGTGAACTTTTAACAACAGAACAAAGTGAGTTCTCCCGAACATTAAATCCACTCATCCACCCGTCCACCTACCCATCCACCCATCCATCCATCCGCCGGTAGGGTTTAAAGACGAAAAGACTTCACGCACGTAAGTCCTTCATACGGAATCTGTCCTCTACCTTGTGAAACAGCAGCCGTCACGGTGCTACTTCATCTGAGAGGATTACGGTCACCCCCCTTCCGAAGCGCAGGATCTGTGACTCAGCGTCTCCGTTCCAGACACTTGGGTAGTTCCTGATCCCAGGCAAATGGAGCACACGCTCTTCACCCTCAGGTGTGTCCCTTCCCGGACCACGTGCGTGAGAAACCTTTCTCGTCCCCGCGGCGGCTGTCGTGGTCGTTCACCTGCCCCCCCACAGGCGGGCGCACCACCGCGGTGTGCGCGCGCTCCGGGGTGACTCTTGAGCTTGTTGCAGCCCCTAGACGTCCCCCCTCCCCCAGGAAGCCTGACTCGTTTGTGCAGCTTCCCGGCCGCATCCCAGCAACACGCGCCCATGCTGCGAGCCGTCGATGCCGGGTGACGCCTCAGAACTGTCATGGTTATCGGCGGCTGACTGGCTTGGGCCAGGGATGACACATACCTATGCTTTCTTTTTAAATTAAATTTTTACAGGGAAGTTGTTCACATGGCTTAAAACCAGGCAGTGGTTGGGGTCTACTGTGAAAAATCTTTCTCATCTCTCACCGTCTGCCCGATGCTCAGCCCTCCCGACGTACGAACACCCTGTTCTCGGCTTCTTGGGGAACCTCAGACAGTCTCTGCACATCCAGACAGAAGAGGCTCCTACCCCGCCTCTTGTTACAGAAAAGGGAGTCTGTCTGCTCTGCTCCGCTCTGCTATCTGCACGCTGCACTTGACGACACGCCTTGGAGTACAGCATCTCATTAACGGAACCCTTGTGCATCGAGTCCTGAGCAGGAGACGCCAACAGTCCAGGGTCAAATGCAGCCCCGTCTCTCTCATCTCAGGAGCAGCTCTCGTCCTTTACTGCCTCTAACTGGGCCCAGACCCAGTTATCGCATCGGAGATAGTTCTCCAGTTCAATATGTGTCAGTATGAACGTCCTGTACATAATAAAGGTAAACATGTAAAAATAAATGATATTAACATCATGTAACATCGTAAAGTAGAGAATATCTTAAAATCCCTGTGAAAATGGATCCTCTGTGCTGGGAAACGCGATGCCGGTATCCGCGTGTTTAGTGCTAATTGAGAATTCCTTCACAGCAGAGCCTGCTGTTGCTATGACACCATCCCCAAGAGGGGGTTTAGAAAATTCCCCTGCACGTTCACAAGTCTGCATATTTCCCTTTAATTCTCAAAGAAATCTCTGCATGGGGTGACTTACATGTGAGGATTTTGATGTTTGGGGTGAAAACACCTCACCCGCTACTGCAACAAAGCAGTCACGAGACAAATATATGTACAATGTCCTCCGCACGGACCCACGTGAGAGAAGTGAACCACCCCTCGCCGGCCACAATGGGCGTATCCCTGCCTGTGGCAGGGCCCCTCTGCAGGGCTTCAGCCTTGCTGCCCCCAAAGTCAGGCAAGCGGGTCCAGTGACACGGTGAGGCAGTGGCGTCACCCCAGGCGGCGCGGCCTCCTCCTCCTCTGCAAATAAGGAGGGTAGCCCCGAGCTCCGAGTCTACGGCGTGGCCGGCCCAGAGGGGACGGCCTCTGAGCTCTGAGTGATGGCTTGGCTGCCAGCCAGCGAGACAGCAAGAGCCTCATCCGGTGCTAGGAGAGCTGCCAGGTCAAGTGACCTGGACCAGTGAAGAGGAGCAGCCTCCCATCCTTGCTGCAGCCCCTGCCCAGCCTCCCCGTGTGCATGTGTGTGTGTATGTGCGCAAGTGTGTCCCCAGCATCCAATCAGGAAGCAAGTCAGCCCAGGCCCGCCGGGCCCCTGGCTGTCCCCTCCTGCCCCCTCTCTCCCCTCCCTGCTCCTGGGGTCCCACGTCCTGCAGACACTGGGCCCCCTCCTTCCAGAGGAACAGAAGCAAAGCTCACACTGGTTTCCGGCTGAAGTAACAGGGCAATGAGAGGGGCTCCCAGCGGTGGACATGAGGTTTGCACACAGGTGACACTGCGAGTGTGGAGGCGGCTTTCCCGCTCCTCTGTCACAGGTGGAAACTGACAGGATGGCATCACCTCCCGCCAATCTTTTTCAACTGGGTGTGAGATTCATTTTAAGAGAGGTTAAAATTTCCAGTCCTAACACCACCTGTCAGTCACTGATGGACTTTTAAAAAAATTACAAACATGAAGACAAATGACGCTGCTCAAGTTGCCTTAAAACCACATCACATCCTCCAAATCGGTACAGTGCAGAGGGGGCAATTTGTAAGCTCAAAATGGATGAAATAACAAGAAACAAAGGAGTCAACCAGCAAACAAACCCAAGGCCCGTAGTGCCATGACACGTTCCCCAGGGGCGAGATCCTCTGGTGACAGTCACGACGTTCTTTGAAGGTGGAAGGAACGCACCCCAAGGAACATTAATGTTCTGGACCCAAACAGCATATTAGGGATAGAATCGGAGAGTTAAAATTTCAAAAAAGAAGTAATCCTCTCAAGGGGGGAATGCTGAAAGGGAAAATTCAAACACTCGCATCTTCCTGAGTGAGCGTACACTTTAAGTGGACGGGCCGTCCCAGAGGATGGTCCAGTAGTGGCCATGCCTCATCCACGGTGACACTGACACTGGAGCTGGCTGCTGGGGCCAGAGTGGACATCACAGACATTCAAGGTCTTTGCTCTCAGATACCTATTTGATATCTGCTGCTGCTTCTGGCTTGTGCAGTTTTTAGGGCATCCGTCTGCGGTCACAACAGGAAAAGCCCTTGCGGTAACTTAGGAAGCACCCACCGTGGCCTCTTCTACGGACACCCTTCTCCACACACAGGGCCAGTCTGGATGGAGACGTTGGGGTCCCCCAGCCCAGGGCAGGAGGGCAGTGAGAGGTTTTTGATTCTGTGCCTGGAGAATTCATAAGGCCCCTCATTCCCTTCCAAAGTTCTCAGTCCACAGCAAACATCACTCTCCTGAAAGGAGAGCTCTTACCCCTGCAGGGCAGCACGCAGGCCACTCGGCCCACTTATAAAATCCTTCAGTGGGCGAGGCTGACGGCACCACGATCAGAGCCGTAGCCCTTCTGTCATCGGAAATTACCTGCTTCTTTCCTCATATCCTGTAAGGTCGTCTCCTTTTATTTATCGATGGTTACGTTTCATACCTAAGACAAGAATAACTCAATCTTCAGAAACTGATTGAATGGTGTCGTTTTGCAAAAGCTCCCGTGTAGTATCAGCAGAAGGAAGTGTGTGTCGCTGTGGACCTCGGGGTCTGACGCTTTGTGCGCTGTGGTCGCTCAGGACCTACCACGGGAGATGGCAGAACAGGGCGTCCAAGAGGCTAGGAGGACAGTTTGTCTTCCACACCAGGATCAGCTGCTTCTGCGTCGTCGTGGGGAGCAGAGGAGTAAATACGCCTTCCCGCTGCCCCAGGGTGGGCGGCCTCTGCCCCTCCCTCTTGGTTTCCCTGAACTTTGGAGGAACGATAAAACTTGGTTGATCTCTGTTTTTCCTCCTGTTCCTTTCTGCCCTTGGCACATGAGCCATGGTTTTCTTTTTGTGTTCCCCATGCTCTTGTTTCTGGGTTTTTTTTTTTCCTTATGACAAGATGCTATTTTTTTAAGCAAAACTGTATCAGTGGGGGCAGAGCTGATGAGGATTAGACAACATGTTCCTCGCAGAACTTTCAAATCTCTTTAGCACGAGGTGCAATACACTCTCAGGAATTTCTCATGAATCCCTCTTGTGCTTTCGTGTATTTGCAAAATGAGTAGATATTTGGGGAGGAGAATTGTTCAGAGACTCACCAGGTCTGAGGCCCCAACAAATCACCTTATGAAATAACGTGGAATAAAGATGGGATGTTGTGTGTGCCTTCTGTGGTTCATTTCAGGGAGAACCGACAAACAACTTAATGAATTTCAATAAAAAGATCAGGCTAAATATGCCTGCTGCATTTTTATACCGAGGAGGTGAGGAGTCCTTAAGATAATGAGGGATGCGTGTTTCTTTACCGCAATTGTTGGCTGAAACCAAAGCTAAACACCTTCAAACTGCGAGTCAGCTCTGACTTGTGTCGTATTTGACTGGCTCCGAGGAACCCCGTGTCCCCGTGTGACTCCACGTGGCTGCCTCCTTGGGGAAACCAGTCCAAACCCTGGCAGTGCTGGTCTGAAGCCCTGAGTGAGCACCCTGTGTGCGCCTGCTTCCTTGGAAAACTCACTTTTTCTTTTTAGGGGAACATGCTAGAGGGAGCCAGAAAAAATTTTATGGTAATTTCCTGCCTTTTTTTCCTTTACACTGGGCGATGCATTCAGGATCGCTTCTATATATAAGACCCTCATTAAAATAAAATCCATCCCCCTGAGTGAAAGCACAATGACGTAGACAGCTACACCCAAGGACTCGGGACACGCCCTCCCAGCTTCTGGAAAAATAAAAAAAGTAAGCATTTGAAGCGTCAGATATTTTCCAGACACTTCAAATCCAGTATGTCCAAGGTTGAGTTTCTTCTGTGCCCCCAAACCTGCCTCATGTCCTGCAGCCGCCCTGGAGGCAGGAGGACCTTCCGCTGCGCAGAGGTCCGCGTGGCGGCTGAGAGCATGGCCGTGGGGCCTGGGGGGCAGCTGTGGTCAGCACCACGTGGTCTGCGCCCCTTAGCTGACCTGAGGGAGTCTGAGTCTCCTCGTCTACACAGCAGAGGCTGTGACGCCCGCCCCACACAGCCGCGCTGAGACCTGGGTCCACTCTAAGCTCAGGATCACCAGCCCAGGGCCTGACACACGCGTCAGGATGTCAGTGGCAGCACAGAAGGAAACACGTGAACAACACGTGGGGTCTGAGATGAGGATGCAGGCTTCGGCAGGGGGTGGAATCACCAGGAGTCCTGCCAGTGACATCAAACGCCATCTGCCTCGTGCACCGTCACGCAGGGTTCTGCAGACGGTGGTCCAGGGGCCACGCCCGGCCCACAGCCTCCTTTTGTAAGTAAAGTTTTATTGACACAAGGCCGTCCAGTCGCTGCCACGCTGACTGTGGCTGCTGGGTGCCAAGGGCAGAGCGGAGGAGTTGCATCAGAAACATCTGATGGGCAGAGTCTCAGATATTTACCGTCTGACCCATTATAGGAGCGTTTGCCACCTCTGTGAAGACCTGAGCACCAACCCCCAGAGCAGCTGGGTGGCCGCTGGTCTCGGAGGCAGCAGAGGCTCTCCCGGCCCAGGACGGAGGCCCTCCAGAAGAGCTTTCATCTGTGGGGTCTTCTCAGCATTTCCTAAGTTTTTGACTCATTGTAAATGACAGCAACTACAATAACAACATGCTTTAAAACTAAATGGGGAGGTGAGCTCGTTTTCCGAGAGAAAAGGGCTGTGTTGGACTTATTTCTAGTTGGGAGGGAAGAGGGACCCTCAGAGCCCACTGGATGCTGGGGGGTGGCTGTGGAGGGGCAGAAGGGCAGCTGCACCCCTGCCCTTGGAGGAACAGGAAACACCTCGATGCCCAGGCAGAGGCCTGGGCTCCCTGCAGCCGCCACCGTTGATCCCGACAACTCGTCCCATCTGGAACCTCCTCCGAATCGGACCTTGGGTTTCTTCCCGAAGGCCGCGCCGGACGTCTGCGGAGGGTCTGGACACAGGCGTCGCTGGCCAGCGGCCGAGCTTCCCTCCGGCCGACACGACACACGCGCCGTCTGTCGTCTCGGTGCTCCGGATGCAGGGGAGTGAGGTGCTCCCGCCCTGGGTGCAGGAGGGCCCCGTGTGGGGCACAGGCCCTGCACCCCAGCACCAGGAAGGGGAGGCAGGTGGGGGAACGGAGCAGCCCGGCCCCGCTGTCTGCCGCGGGCTCAGCCTCGCCCGAGGTTGCACAGGCGTTTACGGATGGACTAGGCATCCTGCCCCTCGTGGGGTCGGGACTCACAAACCCCCTCGATTCTATGCACGCCCTCCTCCTCGAGCTCCTCCTGACCGCCTCCCGCGCCCCATTTACCTGGGTTCTCGCGGCAGGACTGTCTTCCCCTCCACCGACCCCGGTTCCCAAAGAGCCCCGTGGACGGGCTGCTTCCACGCCCTGCCTCCTCCCAGCGCACAGAGACACCAAAGCCAGCAGAAGCCGTTCTCGGCAAAGGCAACAGCAAGCAGGACTGACCAACATTACTGTGAAGATCGCCATACAAATTCAACATATTTTTTCTTATTACTTTTCACTTATTTATATCATCATTATTCTTATTTTGCTTTATCTAAAAGTGTGAGCCGTTTGATTGCATAACCCTTGCGGAAATTGCTTTTTCTTTTAGGATATTGAGTACCTGTTCTGTCATCTAGATCTGTGGCGTGCATTTGCGACACCTGCTGCCGTACGATGCGTTCTAGATCGCCGCGGCCAAGCCGTGATTACGAAACGCGTGCGTTCTCCAGACTCGGCCTGCGCAGCCCTTGCTCCGCCTTGCCTCTGTGCTGCCGGCTCGGTGATGGTTTTCTGTCTGTGCGCTGCAAAGGCGTGCAGCGCAACCTGGTCACATCCTACTCGCTGGAAGTCTGTGGATTCCACTTCGCCGAGGTCAAAACCATCCCTCGGAGATAATTACAATAATCACGGATGAGTGTGGGAAAGCTCTGACTGCAAAGTCCTGATTATGAAGAGTGAGTCCTCGTGAGCCGTGAGCGCTTTCAGGTGCTGCCCGCCAGTGCCGTCGTGGGGGGTTCACCACGGAGGGGTCCGTGGAAGGGCGCCCCAGCATTGTCCACGCCTGAGCTGCACACGCGCGCCAGGAGGTGTGTGCCGACAGCTGGCGTGGCCTCCTCCAGAGCCCGCCGGCCGCGGGTCCCCCGGGAGGGGGCGTAACCCTGGAGGCCCTGCCCTTGACCAGGGGCTGGTCCCTTGGGGGCCACTGTGAGCCTCCTGGGGCAGCCCTGAGTCCAGGACCTCTGTGTCCTCTCCCTCTGGGGCTCGGTCAGGACCGTGGCTGTGAGAGCCTGTGTCAGACAAAGACCCTAGAACACGCGTCCCAGCCCTGCCCCCGGCTCGGAGCTCCAGACCTGGGTGGACCGCGGGCTCCCCGGCGTCTCCGCCTGGACCCCCACACACCCACACCCAGGCCTCACGCCCAGAGGGGATGGAGAGGGCGGGGGGAGACTTAGCAGACTGCGACGAGGTGGAGGGCGGAGGTGAGCCTGACAAGGGGCCCCCCTAGGGAGCCGGGAGCCACGTCCTCGTGTTACTTCTGAGAGCGTGTGGAAGAGCAAGGGGAGTCACCAAGAAAGGCACCTAAAGGTCTTTTTAACAGAGGAGTCGTGCCTGGAGTGAGTGTCCAGGGCACGTCCTACGGGCTCACCAGGCCAGCACACACCGCCGGGTGGTACTTGTTGCGTCACCCAGGCGGCCGTCACCCGGGACGGCGTGCAGCCCCGAGCGGACACACTAGATGAGCGCGGCCGGCCGCATGTGCACGTTTGTGTGTAAATATCTGGAAATATCAGAGGAGAAGGGAAGCCCCCGCCCTGAGGGGGCCCTTCCTCCTGGGCCCCGGAAGCCGCACACGGGCCCCAAGAGCATGTCCTCCTCCCTGGGTCCTGAGTGGCTACCTGCTCCGTCGTTGCTCAGGTGAGATGCACACAGGAGTGACCCCTTTCCCACAGAAGGCTGTTCTGGATGTTCTCTGAGGCGTGTGACCTCGGGGCTGCGGTCCCTTTGCCAGCTTCCCGAGAAATGAGAGCACCACCATCAGAGAGAATCTGAGAGGCACACCAGGGAGGCGGCAGCCGGCGAGTCCGCGGAGGACTGGGGGTCCCGGGGGCCGGGGGCCGGGGGCCGGGGCCCGGGCGGGGGAGCTGGCGCGGGGCCTGAGCCGATCTCCGCACCCCTGCCGGGCACGTCCCGCAGGCGTCCGGGCAGGAGGAGGTCTGGGGACAGTCTCACTCTGACAGATGTATTGGAAACTATGTGACCCGGGCCCCAGCGAGTTCATAAGGTCACTTGGACGAAGTCTTACCACGTGCAGAACAGGCTGCCGGGGGCTGATGGGGTGACCGTGGGTGGTGACTGCACAGCCAGCCGCACTCTGGGACACACACGCACTGCCCCGCCCCCACCGCGGTCACCATGGTGACGGAGGTGGCAGAATCGTCTTCCGCGGGCACTGAGGGAGCCCGTGAGTCTCCGTCTGGACTCCCCCTCCCGAGCCTGCAGCCGAGGGAGACAAGCGGTGGCCCGGCTATTGCTCCACTTGTGGAGCAGAATTGGGGAACGACTCCCCCGTCTCCCCACTAGCTCGGGAGTCAGACCAGCTTCCTACTCTCCAAGGGGTGAAGCGGACCCAGCGGAGCAGCGCCTGCCGGGGCCCCTGCGTCCAGGGGACGCGGGGAGGGCTCGTCCGCGCGCACTGGGCAGCGAGGGGGGCGGTCCACCCCGGCGCGCTTCCCGGCAGGAACCCCGTGGAAACGAGGGGAAGGGACCTGGGCGCCCCTGCGTGGCCGCCGGACCCCACGCCTCCGCCCCGTGGGTGCTGGTGGGACGCGGCCCACGTCCCACGGGACGTCTGGTCGACGTTCTGGGTCGGCTGGTTTCACAGACACTGGCTCGTTTAACCTTCATAAAAGCTACGAAATGCGACGGCCTGAGTCGTGCGGACGGGGAGAACGAACGTGGGGCTCGCAGCGGGCGGCTCACGTGGGAGGCCGCAGGAGCCCCCACTCAGCCTCCGGCGCGGGACGGGAGGGGGAGACGGTCGCCTCTTGCTCAGAATCCCAGAGCAGACGTGCGCGGGACACGGCGCGCCGACTTGCGAGGAAAGTGTTCTTGCTCAGAGCGTCCTCCGCGACGGCGGCTGTGGCGGCTGCCTTCTCCGGGAGGCGGTTTCGTGCTGCTGAAGGAGAGACTTTCTCATCCCCAAGCTTCCAGCGTCGGGTTTCAGCACAGGCGCCGCCTCCACGGGAGCCTCGTGATCCCGGCTTCCGGACGGGCGCCCTGCCGTCCCGTCTCTGCGCACCTCTCCTCCTCGAGCCACGGGCCACGCTCGGCACCTGGGTGCTGAGTGACGTTGGGGGGTTCGATGTCTGTTTATTGCCAGAGGCCACACACGCGGGGGCCCTGCACCGAGCCCGCTACCCTATTCTGGAACGTCCGAGGTGCTCCCTGAGTCCTCCCTGAACGAATGACAGATGACTCGGAGGATGACGGAACGGCGCACATGCCCAGGTGCCAGGCCTCCCTGAAGAACGCGGCTCAGCTCTGGGGTCACGTCGGATTCTCCAGATCCCGCCGTCACGTGCGCAGACCACAGTCACGTCTGCCTCCTTGGCGTCTGCTGTGTCCTGCCTGCAGTATCAGCCCCCTTCCTGGCTTATTACTTGCAAGTCAGAACCTGTACGTTCTCCTCCAGGTACCAAGACTTCCTTGTGTTCTTCACGCACCTGGGGCTTCAGGGCCTGCGCCCGCCTGTTCCTCGCCTGGAGCACACATGCCCGGCGCCACGAGGCTGGCCGTGCTCCCTCCTTCCCTGCGAGACTGCCTACCTGTCCCGGCTCCACGCCGACCCCCATGTAGAACGTCACCCACCCGTTCGGCCCGCACACCTCATCACCCTTCATCTGCTTTGTTCTCCTCCACAGCAGCGAAACCTTCCTAAATGCAGTGTGACTAGCTGTTTATTATCTGAGCACCTCCAGGATGTACACGCCAGAAGAGCGTATTTCTGTCCGTTTGTTCCTGATGTCTCCCGAGCACCCCAAACAGGCAGCACATGGTAAGTGTCAAGTGCGTTTGCTCCTAAGAAGCGCATCTCTAGAACTTCCACAGCAAAGCTTTCAGCACCTTCAGGGCGGGGACTGTGTCCTCTCGTGTCTTTATAAGCTTGTCAGAGAACCGTGGGCTCAGCAAAGGGGCGGCACCTCAGCGTTGACGGTTTCCAGGACTCAGGATCCCGTGGCCTTGCAGAGATGGCAGCTCCTGCCAGATGTTGAAACTGTGCTGAAAAGGCCGATTCAAATTCATTTGCTAATTATTTATGGAAAAGGGCCGGGGCCATGGGCAGAGCAAGTGTAAGAAGAGGCCCCCTGGCCCCCTGCACCTCAGTCCCGTGGGGGACGAGAGAAGACGAGTCTGGGGTCCAGGAGGGACCGTGACGTGAAGGCCGCCCCTGAGCGCAGTCCCGGGCGGGTGAGGAAGGGAGGCCTGGAGAAGCGGCTGCGTCGCGTCTGGTCGGTGACCCGGAGGGGAGGAGGCCCGAGGCTGACGCATCTGTGAAGCCGTGGGACGCAGCATTCACTGGACGCCTCCTTTCCTCAGAAGGCCTCGTGCCGGGCTGGGGATGGAACCGTGAGGGAGGTGGGGACCGCTGGGCACTGAGACGCTCCCGGGGGGATGTTTTGCCCTCAAGTGACTTCAAGAAGCGGATTGGACATTCTTGATAGGGAGCCTTCCTGCATCCATCTTACTTATTTTCTTTCTGCTCAGGCCCGGCTCTCGAATACGGGTGCTCCGCAGTCCCACGTCCCGTCTTCACTCTCGGGCTCCCTCCCCGGCCACCTCAGCCGCCTCGATGGCTCCCAGCCTTCAGGCTCGAGGTCCTCGGGGCCACCACCTTCCACATTCAGCTCCTGTGCAAGCCAAGCACCTGGACCTCCGGGGGTCCCGACGACTTGTCTCCTGCGACGCTGGCCCTGTGTGGTCCCCCTTCTCTCCCGAGGCGTCACAGGGCCCGGGATTCTCTTTTGACCAGGACGATGCAGCGGAATGGAGGCTGTGTCTCCAGCACGAGGTTGGGAGACATCTCGCTGCCTCCGTGCGGGTCCGTGTGGACCGTCGGCTCCTGCGGGAGCCAGACGGGGGAAAGCTGCTGGGTCTCCTGAGGCCGTGGCGCCTGGCGGAACCCGGGTCAGCCGTGGGGAGGGGACGAGTGGAGAGAGGGCTGCAGACACTCCTCGCCCGTTTCAGCTCCCGGCCCAGCAGCCGGACACGAGTCAAGGAGGCCCTTGGACGTGGGATCAGGCATCTTCAGGTGGCCCCAGCCACGTCCACCAACGGTCAGCAAGGCAGGAGAGGCTGCAAGGGAGACCACCCAGCGGGTGCGTGGTCGACCCCCAGAGCCACGAGGGAGAGCAGGTGGTCCTTTGGCGCCACTGAGCTTGGGCGGATTTTGACCGGACAGCAGAACCCTGCAACCCCGTCCCTCTGCAGCGTCCCCCTGATGTCCTTTCACCCTTTCCATCCCCTCCACCTGCGCCTGCGTTTAAGCCCTCAGAGCCTCTCAGCAGAGCCGGCAATGATGTCCTAACTGCCTCACGCGTGTCTTCCACCTCAGTCCAAATGAAGCACAGCAGTTATCTGCACAACACAGGTGTGGTCATTTCATCATTTTAAAATACACTTTTTCTTTTTCTTTTGGGAAGGGACATGATGAAGAATCACTAGGAACTCGGCCAGGTAGAGCTGGCTGCAGCCGAGAAGGGGCGCGTCCAGAGCTCCCGCTCCTGGGGCCCCCCCGAGCCCTGGAGACCACTGGCCCCCGTGCACATTGCCGGAGGGTCAGCAGGCTGCAGGACGGAGTGGGGGCGGCAGACGGGGGCCCCGGAGGAGACCCGGGTACCCGAGGCCCGTGAGGAGACAGCGCTGGCCCAGCCCTCGGCAGGACATAATCAGGGCCTAAGATTTCTAAACACAATTTATGGGCACTCCCTTTGCATGCGACTTTTCCTTAGTCCCTAATTATTCTGAGTTAATTATATTAACTGAGCTGAACAAGAAAAGCACGATTGGAGGAAGACCATCGGATAAAGGTCAGGAAATAGTAAACCAACCAGACTCGGGAGCGGGAGAGCGATGGGGAGGCCGCTGGGAGGAGGACACTGGTGACGGTTCCCCAGACGCTGGAGCCGGGCTGCGGACGGTTAGAGGCAGCAAACGAGTCTCGCTGTTTAACGCTTCTCATCACGGGGGTACGGACTCGACACGGTGACACACGCTCACGTGACTCACGCAGACCCGCACGCCATGCGACTCGCATGATCGCTGGTTATCAGGTTTTTGTTGTCAGTTATAACAATTTCTGAGTATCTATCTCATACCAAGTCTCTGTGGAGAGTTCTAGCAGGAATTAAGGGATGCAAAAGCTTTCCCTCGAACCCAGATGAAGACGGGAAAGTGACTCAGCACGGACTCCTACAGGCACCGCACTGCAGACTCCTTAGAGATGCTCAGGGTGAGGAATTGCTTAAAACACGTTCAAATATATCGATCAGTAAAATAACTGAGATAATCAGATCCTGATTGCAGGCCTAACTGAAGGTAACTTGAGCAAAACCGAAATTATCTCTGTGTTTGTGTGATTACACAGGTGTACATGAGGCTCGGTAAAGTTAGTAAAATCAGTGATTCTGGAAATTCCCTAAGAAACTCTATTCAGATGACCAGTGGCCGTGCAACCAAAGATAAGGAGGCCTAATTTAAATAAGGAAGGGTCACAGATTGGCCTGATGGTGGGCTGCCATTGGAAATATTTGAACATCCTCAGATTTTTAAATGCTACAATGTAATAAAAATGAATTCTGTCAAGCACAGCCCCCAAGGTACTACCAGTCAATATAAAATAATCTCACCATTTTTCTTGGAGTTTTGTTTTTTTTTAATGAAACTGAAATTGCTGTGACAAAAAACCAAATCATCTGCATTTAGTAATCACTCATCAGACACCACTCCCTCCCCACCAACTCAACTACCACAAAAAACTCCAGCTACACACTCTAAACAGCTGTTTCACATGTAGAACACGGGCATTTCCAAAATAAGAGACGGTAAATGGAGTGACTTCTGGAGAAGGACAAGTAAAGCAGGAGATCTGTCTGTAATGGGGGTCGGGGGGCTGGAGGGGTGAATTTCAGGGCGCTGCGTGGCCCCAGTTTTCATGCCCTTGTATCCTTTAGGTTAAACAGTCAGCCATGAGGTAAAGAGAAGAATCAGAGGCTGAGCGCAGCGTGTCCAACAGGTGCTTGGGCTGCGTCCCGGTGAAGCCCTCTGCTGACCCGGAGTCACGGGCCTTGCACCAACAGAAAATCATCACACGCGTTTTTCAGTGTCCGACCTGGACAAATATACGGGATAGGAGTGGTAAGAGAACAGCTCTCTAGGAACAGAGCATAGTGTAGTAATAGTGCTTTGACTATGACAAAGTGCTTTTTACCTCCGTAAAGAGACACAGGAATTCACGTTTACCATAAATAAATAGTAATCTGAGAAGGATGTCGTGTAAGGTAAAAACTCATAAATATCTCGTCTTATTTGGAAGTCATTAACCACTAAGCAATTAAAGGAAACTAAAAATTCGATTTTTCTGTAATGGATATATTAAAAATTTATCTCGGTGTGGGACACCGGATTGTGGCTTTGAATTCTAACGCACACTTAAATGGTCATCTTGCCACCTGGGAGGAAAATCTTCATTTTCGGTCCTGCAGTAGAAGCAGCACAGCGCAGCGTGGAGGGGAAGGACCCCGCGCCCAGGCTGGTCTGGGTTTAGAACCCGTTCGTCACTTACTTGTCGCTTGGTAGTGACAGCGGTTGACATCACAGCTAGCCTGACCACGGGACACACTGATACCGATTTCACCTTGTCGGAAATGGAACTTGAGTGTGTACATTTTTACATGTGCATTTTCTTTAATCTAACTGTAACTTCTTATTTTGAATGTCTGAACTAAGCTACATTAACTTTTCTCCATGTTGACCATAAAGTGCATGGTTAAAAAAAAAGCATGACTATTTTGGGTCACTTATGAGAAAGTTTGGTTTGCTGAAGTGCCCGTAGACCAGCAGGAGAAAGGTGTGTGTGCACCTGTGTATGGGTGTGGAAAAGGGAAGAAAGGGTGAGGGAGGTGAGGAAGATGGAGGTGGGCCCGAGCAGCCACCTGGCTCGTCACAGATCCTGGAGGACACCGCTTTGCACACGCCACCGGCAGAGGTGTCTGCTCCAGGAAGCCCTCCCTGACTGCCTCGTTAAAGTGTGATTTTACTAATAGCGGAGTTCAGTTCCTCAAGCCTTTCTTCCCGGAGGAACGTAGGCTGATTTCTGTGCCCTCGGTTTCCTCCTCTTGGCCCTGATGGCACCTGGTCTGTGCCCCTGCAAGCCCCCCCCGGCAAGTGACCGTCCACCACCTACCGCTGGGAGCATCCCGGGTCCACCTGGCCCCGCCCTCCTGGGTGGGATGCAGGTTAGAGGAGTAAGTCACTTCCTGCTGGAGGGGTGCCATCGGCCTGCCTGTAACTCACCTCGTTCAAGAGAGAGTCCTTACCTCTCTGCTTTTCTCCTCTTTCTACTACATTAAACTTTCCACTAAGGGCGCTGTTATTTATTTTTATTTTATGAAATAATTGTGAAGTCAATATAGCGCTTGTTCTCCATCTCATTCTCTTAAACCTAGATGATCGTGCCCTGAAGGCAGGTGTTTATGCTGGTGAGAACGGGGTTGGGTGAGCCGCTACAGAAGCAAGCGGTGTCCTCGCAAACACAGGCCAGGCCTGGAGCTGAAGCAAAGGATGCTGAACATCTAGAATCCTGGGAATCTGTAGAATGATGAGGATGGGACCATGCTACTCCTCCCCTGTGTGTGGAGAAGACTGCACCTCACACACACGTCGTGATCCGGTCTCACTGCACCACTGGACGGTCGGGTAGCCCCTCTACTGCCTGCCGGCTCCCCGGCTGGAATTTCAACCCGCGGGCCCCTCCTGCAGATTCGACCTGAAGTGGGTCCTGAGCCGTTGGCGTTGCAGGCCCTCAGCTGCCAGGGGGCGGTAACGGCCGCGTCCGGCCGCAAATGGGGACCCCGGGGAGGAGCTGGTTTCGGAAGTCGCCGTGTCTCCCGTCCAGTCCAACCGACGTACCGTCAAGGCCTTATCTTGTGTAATCTGACTCTTTAAAAATGATTTGACGTGAAAAGCAATTGCGCTCGGCAGCCTTTTATCGAGTGTGCCTGTACATCACTTAGGGCGCTGGGGGGCCCCGACGCCATCCCGTCTACCCCCGGCGCCCGCCGGAGCCTCATTGCCCGTCTCCCTCAGGCTCCTGACTCTTCCTCCTGAGACGAGAGGAGAAGGAAAGACCGGCTCAGCAGGGCCCACCCCGGGTCCCCGAGCCAGGAGGAGAGCTGAGGTCGTCCTCCCGCCGGCAGTTTCCGGCGTCTCCACCGGGGCCAGTCTCACCTGGACCTGCCACCTACAGCCCTGAGCTGCGGTGGAGTCCCCGGGCACTTCCCCGGGGGGGGGGAGCGCGTGGGCGCCGGCCTTGGACGGTCCGGACCTGAGTCCGAGTGACGCCTCTTTCTGTAAATGCCATCTCGGACGGTTTACGCGACCTCTCTGTGCCTCAGTTTACTTGTCAGTAACACGAGAATAACACCATCCTTTCCTCCACGGGGCTCCGGAGGGTCAAGGCACGAACACTCGGGCAGCACCCGGAGCCGCGTCGGGGGCACGCGGGCGCTCGGGATGCGGGCGCTCGGGATGCGGGCGCTCCACGGATGCGGGTGCTCGGGATGCGGGCGCTCCACGGATGCCGGCGCTCCGGATGCGGGCGCTCGGGATGCGGACGCTCTGGGTGCGGGCGCCGTGACGGCCTGAGCTCTGTATGTGCCGGGCCTTGTGCCGACTGGAGGGATAGAAAAACTCGTTGCTGCTCTGCGTAGTGGGTGGAGGAAGCACGTGGCGTTTGCACAGCGCCCGACGCTTTACTCACGCACAGGGTCTACGTCTTTAAGAACCCCACCCTTCTACACAAAGCAGGATAGTTAAGCAAAATGTAAACTGGTTGTGCGTGGGTATAATCCTGGGACGCAGACAAAATGTGTCGCGTGTGCAGAGAGCTGGGCGCCGCTGCCCCCCTGCTGCCCGTCTGGAGGACTCTGGGTTTGCACACAGCTTTTCCTCCTTCCCTCTCACCTGGAGATTCGTTGTCAGGTGGGTTCCTGAACTTTAAGGCTCGGCTGTGGGGCTGGGAGGGGGGGGTGGGGAAAGACAGAGAAAGAGAGAGAGAGGCCGCGTGGCAGGCAGGGCCAGAGCCACAGGGACAGGGCTTTGTGTGGCTTTGGAGGGAGGAGCAGAGGGTGAAAGAAGAGGGGGAGCGTCGGCAGGGGTTGAGCTCCAGCCGAGGGGGGCGGGGAAATCCTGGAGACTTTTCAGAGTTCTGTGAGATATCCCCACCCTGTGTGTCCCTCCAAGACCCTACCCCTAAGCGTCACAAAAAAGATGAATCAGGAAGTAGTTAGAAATATTATGAAATATTTCAGTTTCCAAAAGAAATCATTACGAGTGTTGTAAAATGGCATCCTTTTTTAGTACACGTCTGTGTTGCAGCTAAAGGAGAAAATTGGAAAGAAAGAGAAGTAAAGCCGTGAAGACCATTAGTATTACAAATAACCCTGGATCACCTCGACCGTTACGAGCCGAGTGCAGGGCAGAATCTGATTGTATCTCCACTGACCTTCCAAACATCCGAAGACACGTATCCATTCTAGCAAGGCCGCCACAGTCCAAGAATCAATAAGAAGATGAATTGGCCCGAGGGAAGCTCTAAAACGTCTTCACATGAAGCGCGTGTTTAGTTCTCATCCAGACCCTAGACGTGGGGGACAGTATTTCCCACCGTGGACACTGGTTCTCACCTGTCAGGAAGAGCAGGGGTCCCAGCTCCCCTCTTATTCCTGGCCCCCCTCACACTCCCCTGGGAGGAAAGTCGCTTCTCTGTCTTTCTGGTCAACCTGCTCCCAGGCCACCGCACCCGCCATGGTGGGTTGTCTCGAGAGCTGGAGGCAGAGGGCTGGCCCTTAACAGACATGCCCGATATCGCACGAGATGCGTTTGGTTGGTCGCACTCAATTTTCTCTGAATGAACGGAACCTATAGTTCCAACTGCAAAGAACGCTCCTGTGACTGGAAGAACTGCCCTTTGCAGCAGACTCTGGGGTCCCTCATGTTCGGTCGGGGTCCAGTGGAAGGAGCGGGCCCTGATTGGACTGTGTTTATCAGGACAACTTCCTCCCTTGTGCACATGGAATTGGTCCAGAACGGGTGGGCCTAAGAAAGTCAGCATAGACCTTATCCCGATCAGAGGGATGGATCCAGCGTGTGGTTGTCACCTGCCTGAGCCGATGGGTGCTGCAGGCTTTCCCACTCTGATGGGGTTCTTTCCAGAAACAACCTTCCCCTCTACTGGACGCGGTCAGGCAAGGGCTGGACCTACTGCTGTGAGAGTGTCTGAAATGCCATCTTCATTTATGCATTCTACAAATTCGTGTGTTTGTGTGCCGAGCTTCCTTAGAGCATGCGACACCCAACAACCGTGTCTTCATGACCACAGGAAGTTCCTTTCTGTACGTTCCAGAGAAGTTATAATCAACACGCACTATCCTCTCCCTACCACGCACGTCTCACGTGTTTCCACACATTTTAGGGCAGCAGTGTGGGAATCCCAGCACTCTCCACCCCACGTAACTGTGTGGGCTTATGCATCTCTAAACAGCTAAATTGCCACGTTACACTAACCAAATAAGTAGATTCTGCTTTAAATTATATATGTATTTCAGCACCAGACGTTGGTACACACATGTGCACACGTGTGCGTGTACACAGCAGGAAGGTCTCTTTCACAACTAGTCACTGAAGGCAGTACTTTTTACTTAAAAACAAAGCAAATAAGTTTTTAAAGCTGTTTTGCCTGGATTTACCGTCCACGTAATAAACTGGGTAACGCGATCGAGTTTTCCACGTACAGATCTGTGAAGGTCCCCTGTGCACATACCCCCACCACCGCCGTGTCCATCTAGAGGGCACACTCCAGGCAGGACACTGCCAGCATTCCAGAATGGTCCTCCCTACCCCTCCCAGGCAGCAGCCGTGCTGGGGGCCTCCGCGGATGTCCGCGAGTCTTTCTGCTCTTGAACTTCACCTGACGGGAGCACGACACGCACGTTTTTGTCTGCTGCTTCTTCCTTTCGCCGTCACCTCTGAGACTGAGCTGTGCTGCTCAAGTATCAGCACTTTGTGCCTTTGTGTCCTCACGTGGCGTTCCACTGGGCGAACTACCACTCAGCAGAGAATGACGGACACGCGTGAGGACCCGCCCGAGTGTATGTCTGCGGGTCCGAAGCTTAGAACCATAGTTACATTCTCCTGCAGCCATGTGAGAACTCATACTTGCTTAGTAATGTAAGGGCGGGGGTTTGGACTTCTGAGCCAGAGAACGGAGTTTAAACTCAGTTTTCTGTTTATAAGTTTCATGAAATTAAGTAAATCACTCATCTTGTCTGAGTCTTTCAAAATAATTGTATTAATAATGCTACCTAAGGGGTTTACTGCGGTGATTTGATTAAATAATTAATTAACATGTGAAATTATTTTAAGTGAAAAGTATCACGAAAGTGCTAGGAAAAAATAAACAAAACTCTCCTTACTGGTTGTTTAAAAGGCAGTAACAGAAACCAGAAAAATCACCAGATCTGAGATGTGATCCCAGTTCTCTCGTTGTGACATTTCAGTAAAGTCTCTTTGCTTCTAAACTTTTCACTTCAAAACGGGAAGAGTGCCATCCACGGAGCCCAGCTTTACAGGTTGTGCAAAAATCAACCTGGACATGATGTGTTATCAGTGGCGGTGAGGATTATTCTGTGTAAAAGACATAATATACCTAATATATCTCAATTGCATATGTCTATTCTAAAAAACTATTTAAATTATTGACATCAGTTTTATACCAATAAATTTAAAAATATACTAATAGATGATGGGAAAGTAACAGATAAATTTCTACAGCAATTTTCAATATAAAATAAACACAAATGGCTACCAGAACTCAACAGCACAGGTCAAACTCCATGGTGAAATGCTAATAGCACTGAATGACGGTCAGGGAAAAGGTGTCCGTCACCACCAGTTTTAGGCAAATGACTGAAGAGTCACCATGTGGGTTAATCGCCCAACATTACGTGCACAAATATTAAAAGAGAGGATGGGTAGTCACAGATGAAAGGATTTCGTACCAAGGAAACAGAGATAACATTTCTAAGGAACATTAAAATGAGTAAGAACACATCAGGTGGTTGGATTCAAGAAAATATACCACCATTAACAGCTTTTCATTTTATTAGCAGTCACCACACTGACACTGAAGTTGAAGGCAGACATAAACCAACAGAAACAGAGTCTGTCCTGAGGGCAGGGCGAGGAGGAGGAGGAGGAGGAAGAGACCACACCCACAAGCACAGTTTCTCCACCCCAGGCAGCCCCGGGGAGGTTGTCTGGGCAGGTGGACTGTTTGATAAATCTATTTTAAAGTTCACTTGGAAAAATAAATATGCAAGAATTGCCAAGCAATTAGGTAAAGAGCATGCCTGACTGATATTTAAAACTCACCACGGAGCTCAGGTTATGAAGTCAGAATGGCACAGAAATGGAAAAAAAACACAGATCATCTACAAGGAATAAGAAGCTTAGAAACAGCTTCACATACGTGTGGCAAATCATAGGTGACAGAGATGACGTTGCCTCTCAGTGAGCAAAGTGGCCTCACTCAGCAAGGGCGCCCGCCTCATGGGCGTCCATGTGGGAGCAGATACAGACAGACAGACCCTGCAGCGGACACACGCAGAACCTCCACGCTAAATAAAGAGCTACATTTTTTTTTTTAAAGAGCTGTAAGTGCATTGGAAATGCTTTATGTGTCTATGAGTTTAAAATGCAGTAGAACTTCTTAAATAACATATAAAACCAAACAGACCACAAAATTAACAGTTCTGACTACATAAAAATTAGAAATTTCCACATGGTAAAAAGTGCCTTAAGTGTCACGAGAGTCGATTCAGAGAAAATATTTACAACATCTGACAGGAAAGGAATTGACTTTCCCCCAGATGAAGAGCTGAAATTTGGCAGGAAAAAGATAACCAGGTAGAAAACAAAGGTGCCAAGTCACACGAGTAGAAGCACAAAGTACATGAAAGATGCTAAGGCTTATTACTAGTCGGGGACACGTGCATTAAAATAGTACAGCATTTTCACCCATGAAATTGGCAAAAGCTCAAGAAGATTGATAACATCCACAGCTGCTGGTGAGAGAAGAGATCCCTGTAACACGGTTTGCAGAAATTTGATATTATCGATTCAAGTTTTGAAAGATGTTCCCATCAACCCTGCAGCCCAGTGCATGGGGATCCCTCCTAGAGAAATAAAAGCACAGGTGTCCAGGCCCAGATGCACAGGGATGCTTTCTGGAGTGCCAAGCGCTGGGCTCAACCCAAATGTACACTGGCAGAGGAGTGCTAGAATAAATTAAGGATAGACCATACCATGGAATATTCTGCTGCTGTTAAAAAAACGAGATAGGCCATGGATGTTTTGATCAGACTGATGTCCTGGTACACAAATAAGTAAGAAAAGGAAGGTGCTGAGAACACCCAATGGTAATCCCATTGCTCACAAGAAGAAACTGTTTTCTATCGACATAGATACATTTGTGGGTGGATACAATTAAACTTGAACTGTGGACAGAATGAGGAGAATAATATTAGCTTTGTCTTTATATGCTTTTGTTTCCTTGGTTTATACAATCTTACTTTTGGAAATTCAAAAACAAATCCAAGTAAGAAAAAAATCCTTAAAGCCATTTTCATTAATGTTTATGAATCCAATCAGAAATTTCAATATTGGGACTTCCTAGGTGGCGCAGTGTGTAAGAATCCGCCTGCCAATGCAGGGGACACGGGTTCGATCCCTGCCCCAGGAAGGTACCACATGCCGCGGAGCAACTAAGCCCGTGCGCCACAACTACTGAGCCTGCGCTCTAGAGCCCGTGAGCCACAACTATTGAGCCCATGTGCCACAACTACTGAAGCCCACGCGCCTAGAGCCCCTGCTCTGCAACAAGAGAGGCCACCGCAATGAGAAGCCCACGCACCATGATGAAGAGTAGCCCCCGCTCGCCACAACTAGAGAAAGCTCATGTGCAGCAACAAAGACCCAACACAGCCAATAAAATAAATAAATAAATAAATAAATAAATTTATAAAAAAAAGAAATTTCAATATTAAAAATGCTAAAAAGAATGTCAATATTCAAAGGGAAAAATGTGTCACCTCTAAGTATTCTTTGAAGTCAGAGCTTAAAGATGGGCAACTTGTGTCATAATAGCCTTATGTGAGTGGAGATGAGGTGTCTTCGACAGGAACCACCTATCACGAGGGCAGGGATCTTCCGAGCCCTCCTCATCCTAAGTGGGGGAAGCCCTGGCGCTGGACCCCACTCACCCACCGTCCACAGCAGCTCACACGTGGCTGGGCTGGGGGGTGCTATGAAGAGGCCACGCTCTCAGCGTCACGGGCACGTTGTCCAGCAGACTCGCTCAGCACGGAGAGGCACGTAAATCCAGCCTCTGGCATCACAGTCAGGGCAAAAGTGGGCGCGTAGCTACCCGCTTACAAACAGCAAACTCAAGCATAGTCATAATTTTCAGTGCAAAGGTCACCTTATCTTTTTAAAATTGTTTTTTATGAAAGATGACATTTTATTGGTGAAGGAGCTTCATGAGCGTGTACGTACGTGCCAATTAGATGTGTAAACGTGGTGCCTGCCCTTAGCCTTTGGGCAGGATGCACAGGTGACAAAACCCGCAGCTTGGCTGACGTGCGCTTTCAGCCTCTGCCTTGGGCTCTGGCGGGGGGTTGCACAGAGTCTGTTCATCAGCAGCTGGCCTCGTCTGTAACGGGGCAGCAGCGGGCAGGGCTTCCAGCAGCTGTGAGGGTCAGGATGCAGCCTGAGACTGTGGAGCGTCCACCAAGCTGGGATGGCCAGGGCCCGCCCAGACTTCCTGGTTTCCTGTATGAGAAGTGTTGTTTTAGACACCACGTCCTCTGCAGAAAGCACAGGGCCTTGATTCTGGAATGTGACTCTGAAACAGTGTGTCGTTTTTTTGGTGGAACCCAAGGGTCTCTTAGGAGCCGATCTGTGTGACATCAAGAGAACAAGTCTATGGAGCTATTTGAATTAAAACAATGCAGCCCTTTCAAAGCATCTACTGTCATCAGAAGTGCTCACTGTGGCCAGATCTTTAGTGGGTTTCTTGGTAACTAGGCTGAAAACCAATCCCCTGCCCCTCTTCTTGGCCGCAGTTTTATTTCCTCATATCTGCTGACAGTCGCTAATTGATGGCAAATGTCCTAGCAGGGGAGAGAAGCCCTGTCCTCTCCACACGCTCCTCCTGTGATGGTCGTCTCTTTTGGCGACAGAATTCACACACTAGACGATGGTGCTTTCTGCACGTTTAGGAGGAGGGCTAGCGTGCTCATCTCACGCAAACCGTGCTTATCTCCAAAGACACGTCTGTACGTTTCAGAAGATCGCAGCACGCTGTGTAAAGTGATGTCCTAAGTGGGGCTCATTACAGCTTGAAGCCTGAACCTCCTACACCCAATTAATGTTAACCAAGCTCAGCTTCACACGGCATTCTCACATGAGGGGAAAGAATGCAGGTTGAGGCACACAACAAAGTAGAGGATTTAGGAAAAAAAAAAGGAAAAAATTTAATGGACACGATCCGTCACTTCCCTCATAATTTTCAAATGTGCTTATCATTTATGTTGTTAATTCTGTCATTTCTCTTGGTTCAATCCCAAGGAAAGGAATTTCCTTGAGCCAACGCAGTGTAACTCAAAAGCACACAAAGATGCTAAGCCCCAAACGCCTGTTCCCTGCATTCGTATCGCAACATAGAAGACGTTTAATTTTAGAAGGGCGCAGATAGCTGATTGGTTTTTTAGTACATCTGCATAATCGCAACACGTCTTGAGTTTTCTAACCTGGTGCTGATGTGATTCAGTGAAAGAAGCAGGGATGGACTGTGTCTGGGAGGGGTCCTGACCCCAAAACCGCTCTGCGGGTCCCGCGCCCTCAGCTCCTCCGCGGCTCTTCCCAACCCTTCGCGAAAGGGCTGGCTTATGACACACTCAGGGCCCCAACAAACACGAAACAGATGCTTCGAGAGTGTAAAAAAATATACGAATTTCTTTAAATTTTGTATCACAATATTCATCTATTGGTGGTGGAATAAACATTCCAGTTTTGGGGGGAGGCTGCACTTTGCTGCCCTCGGGCTCTGCAGCCCACCTAGATGCCCCGGCCCACCAGCCGCGAGCCCCCTGTTGTCTGTGCGGTGATCACGCACAAAGCCAGAGCCTCCCACACGGACCTCGCCCCCCCTCCCCAGATGCTGTCCCTACTGGTGTCACCACCCTCCAGGGCTCCACCCGGGAAGCAGCTTCCACATCAGCACGCCCACGGGCCCTGGACACCTGCCCCCCGATCGCGGCCCCGTCTGCCCCACCGTCAGCTCAGTCACAACCACCAACGTGTCTTGTCCAAAGCCCTGGAAACATCCCCGAGCGCTTCCCTCTCCCGTCTGCGCCCTGACACCTGCCTCCCCAGGTGGAAGCTGGGGCCTCATCACTAGACAGCAGGTATGACAGTGTCTGTCCCCGACGAGATTAAAATCAGCCACGTTCTCCCTCATCCGTGGCTGAAAGTCCAAACTCCTTAATGTGGATTTCCAAGGAGCGCCTCTCCCACCTGGCTCCTCACCAACCCCGTCACAGCGACCCTCTGGCGGGGGTGAACCTCTTGCCCTTCTTCCAGGGTGCCGTTGCTCTCTTGCTCTCAAGTTTTCGTTCTCAGTTCTTGCTTCCTCTGCTCCTGGGAGATTCCTAGGATGTCTCTGATCCACTAGACAAGGTTGGGTTCCCTTCAGCCACGTCCTCAGAGCACCCTGCCTCTCCCTGATGTAGCATTTGTGAGTTAATTCTAATCATTTATCAACTTGTCTGTGTCATCTATTAATTTGTTGACTTGGCAGGGTCAGGGAACTTTCCTGTTTTGTTTACCATTCTCTAATATGACATATGTCCTAAAATGTTTGTTAGTTGAATATGGAAATGAATGAATGAACAAATAGATGGATAGATGGGTGAATGAATGAATATACAAAGGAAAAGAAGGATGGATGGGTGGACGGAGGATGGATGGAGGGAGGGAAGGAGGGTGGGAGGGATGGATGGTTGGGTGGATGGATGGGTGGATGCAGAGATAGGGATGCTGGGTCTTTACTCTGTGGGGAAAGACTTACTTATATGATGCAGTGATGATAGTGTGCAAACATCAGTAAATTATGAACGGACCAGAAAGAAAGAGATAATTGGCCAAAAAAAGTGGAGGGAGTCCTCTTTCACGCCACTGTAACAAGCTGTGTGGTCCCAGCAGTGAGCCTCAGAGAGGAATCCTTTCCCCCCAGAGAGCAAAGTCACCGGTTGCTGTCTCTTAGCCATCATTTCCAAAGCTGCACTCTCCTGTGTTCAGACAGCGCTGTGGTCTGAAAGAGTTCGTGTGTCACCAAAGAGTGAAGAATCTAAATTCTTCCGCTTTCCACCAACAAGATCAAGTCTAACATCCAGGAAACTGTTAAAGTCTTCAAGCCCCAGCTGAGAATCTTCTCGACAGGCAAATGCTTTTCTCAGCTCTAAGTACCAGTGCCTGAGAGATGTAGATACCGGAGTTGACGCCTCCTTCTGAGGGCCTGCAAGGCAGTCACGGGGGGAGACCCCGTCTGTCAGCATCACCGATTTCTTTGTTGGTTTAAAATCGATATGGGCTCTTTCTCTATTCATTTCTCGTCATGAAACCTTCAGTTTTAGTCAATCTGTGTAATTTTTACTATTTAGGTTTTCCTCAGGGTCCAAAGAAATCACTAATGTGTCTCACATTACTTATGAAGCTGGTGAGAAGCCAGAACTGCCCCCCAAAGCCTCCTGCAGGTTTTCTGTCTGGACAACATCGGACATAGCTGTCTGAATGTGCAGGTAGTTCCCATGTTCCGTCTGGCTGCTGGGACCACAGCTGTGAACAGCACATACAGCATCACCGGCTCCTCTTACGCAGGGGCTAGGATTCTGGTGGGAGTTAATTACAGCCCAGGCGTCAGGATGCGGCCCTGAGACCAGCCTCTTGTCTGCTCCAGAGGGGTGGGGGTCTGGGGGAGCTTCCTGCAGGGAGGAGGCTACAGGGTGTCCACTCTTCTCCTACACGCCCAGGCCTCAGAATGCGACCGCCTGGACGGGAGGATGTGGATTCTAGTGTCTTCACGTTAGCCCTAAAATGTCATTATTCAAACGGTAGCCAACTGAGCCAACAAGAACACAGGTGAAGAACGTGCACGTGTAAAGTAAAATGCACATAGAGGACCTCAACAAAGCCTGGGGAGGATCCATCCTCACACCAAAGAGCATTTTTTTTTTAATGTTAAAGCTTAAGAGTGAGCAGAACAGAACAATCAGGAGACACTGACCATCCTTCTGTCATCCTGGCAGATAGCGGCATCACGTTGAGAAAAAAAAGGTTTTCTTGATTAAAGCCACTCATATTCTCAAGACGAGAAAAACGTGTGTGAATCACCTCAAGTCTGTTGGTTTATTTGGTGTTGTTTGTTCTCTTTTGAAGCGTAACATTTCAGATTAGGGAGACAAACTTCTGCATCATGTGATACAAGCTATAAAGTTCAATGTACAGCATCCCATAAGCCAGATTAGGAAGGGCCCTCTCACAGGGAAAATACAATATCTAGCTTCTTTCTTCCTAATATTCGATCATCTGCTATAACATGTGTGTGTCTGCAGATTTAAACTCCTAATTGAAGAGAGTCTTCTAAGGCCTTCGAAACAAGACAGTGTTGACACACATTCATGGATGTCACTGCTAAGTGTGACGTCATGTCTAACTTGGATTAAATAAAATGTTTGGAAAATGTGTCCTGAGACTCTTGAAAATTTAATCCAGATTAAAAGTCAGGAACTCATAGTGTTGTGGTCAGAAAAGAGGCTTGACAATGAGGTCAGTTTTCTCAAATTCCATGGCTTGCTTTTTGGCTCAGTGTGTGATCTATCCTGCTGGTGGGAATGTACGTTGGTGCAGCCACTATGGAACACAGTATGGAGGTTCCTTAAAAACACTAAAAATACAGTCATCATAACATCTAGCAATCCCACTCCTGGGCATATATCTGGAGAAAACTCTAATTCGAAAAGATACATGCATCCCAGTGTTCATTGCAGCACTGTTCACAGTAGCCAAGACATGGAAGCAATGTACATGTCCATGGACAGATGGATGGATAAGGAAGATGTGGTACACATATACAGTGGAATATTACTCAGCCGTAAGAAGATGAACTAATGCCATCTGCAGCCACGTGGCTGGCCGTCGAGATGATCACACTGAGTGAAGTCAGTCAGACAGAGAGAGACCAGCATCGTGTGATCTCACTTAGGTGTGGAATCCACAATACCATGCAAGTGAACCTATTTATAAAACAGAAACTGCCTCCCCTCTGTGGTTACCCAAGCAGAAAGCGGGGACAGATCAATTAGGAGCTTGGGATTAGCAGATACAAACTACCGTATGTAAAGCAGATGAACAACAGGACCCACTGTGCAGCGCAGGGAACTATATTCAGTATCTTGTAATAACCTATGATGGAAAAGAATCTGAAAAAGAATACACATATATATGTCCAACTGAATCACATTATCATACACCTGAAACTGACAACACTGCAAAGCAGCTGTACTTGGAAAAAAAAGAGTCAGGAAGTGATTAGGGGTTTTTGAAAGTCAACTAGATCTAACTGCAGAAAGGCCGTGGGCCAGTCGTGCACCAATTCTGTGGGCATTTGCTCTTTTCACTTAGTTCAAGCCAAGACCATGAATGAACTGATGTCTTTGAATATCATTTTTGAATACCGAGAATCAGGCAATTACCTGTTGGAATAGATTATCAAACGCATTTTTAAAATTAACCAAAATTCATATATTTATAGAACTTTTGGTTTCTCCAGAAAAATCTCAAAACATTTTATGTTGATTTCAGTACAACTTGTGTTCTGCATAAACACAAGGCATGTCCCCGTAAGACACTGAAACGCCGTGGAGAAGTACAGGGAAGAGGTCAAAAAGCAGTGAGCACCTCATCCATGAGGCGATAACTGATGTTATTATTTTAAGGGCATGGTTGCCTCCACCCCTTTCTGCACGCGTGCATGCATGCACACACACCCACACGCATGCATGAGCATGGAAAAGCATATTCATGTGTAAATGGAGTTCACATAGATGCTCTATATAACTTGCCTTTCCATAAAAAACATGTGTGGGTATTTTTCATGTCACTATAACGTTGCATATCTGCTCCGCAGCCCCTGTGGTTGCAACATGTTTGCAGAACATGCTCAGGACAGCCCCCTCCCCACATTTTCAAGCCAGTCGGAGAGTGCGTCCCTTGTCCCATATTTGCATGTGTTTTCTAGAACCTCTGTAAGATGCATGTCAGAGGTCCAGCTTCCGGGCCACGTGCTTCTGGGATGTTCTGTTTCTCAACGTCGTCGGATAAGCAAACTCTTCACCAGAAGGGCCACACTCACTAAACCCTGAACATCAGAAGAGACGGCTACTTAAATATTTTTTTAAAAACCCCAGGGCTGATCATACCCTTGGGAAGGTCATGAATCCTCATTCTTTGAGGATTTTTGCCTCTTGTTTGATTTTTAGAAATAGCCGTACATCACACTGGCCATGACAGCCAGGTAAGTTGAGATTTAGAACCCAGGACCAGGATTTTCAGTCAAATGCAGAAAGTGTCCAGTGCACCAGAGTGAAATCTGAGTTCAGAAGCCTCTTTACGCTCAAAAGGTCACAGAGCAACTTTAAAACCCTGCAGAATTTCTGGATTGGGCGCGCCAGGGACGCACTTCAGAGGATGTAAAAAGTTATAAAGCCTAAGCATGTCTTCATCTGCTACTTTGAAATTCTGAGATTTTAGTCTACTGTAAAGTTTAACATTTATCTTTTCCAGCCATTGTAGAAAACTAACATCTTTCCTTAAAATATATCTTGTCTGTTCTTTCCTAAAAGTTCAGAATTAGAATCGTTCATGCCTTCTCTGCACAGCACAAAATATGGTCTGGTTGTTGTAGCTCTCTGTTGCCTATTTAAGTTTTATTTCAGGAGGATGTGAATCCCTTTCTAGATTTAGCATTGTGTCTTGTGTTGTTACTTGAAATCATCTCATCTAAAGAGCCAAGTCACTGACCTCAAATGCTCACGGATACGGTGGGGTTAGGCTTTGGGGAGGCTGTGCCGGGTGCTGACAAGCCCTTCTTCTGCAAACCACTGTTCACTGTCACTCTTGTCCCATGATTGTAATAGGACATGTGTACGCATATCACTCACTCTGCAGAAGCTGTAAGAGCACACCTTTGCCTGAGCAGAGGTCACAGGAAACACACCCCGGTCTCTGTGCAGAGAAGCTGGCAGGTGTGAACCGGAGACTCACGGTCCGTTGGGGAGGAAGCCCAGCGCCACCTGTGCCCCTGTGTTCACGTGCATGAAGGAGCCGGGGACCCCGTTCTCAGCACTTTGCAGGCTAATGTCCACACAGGGGCAAACCCAAATCTCATCACATTTAGATGACCTGTGGATTCCGCAGGAGAAAACCAGATGCTTCTGGGGAGAGGCAGAAAGAGGATCTCTGGGACGGACTCCCATGCAAGAGGGGCTGGCAGTATGGCTCCTGACACCATCTGCATCTTCTTCCTGTGGCTTCATCCACTAAGGAGCCCCTGGACCAGTTTCTCCAGAAGCATCTCAGGCCACTCTCAGGCCTCAGCCCCGATCTCATTGGCCAGATGCCTCTGGCAGAGGGATCATTTTCCTCCAACATCCGCACTGGGTGTCTGAGGAGGATGTGGGGGTCCGAGGTCAGTCATTCGGGGTGTGACGGGAAGGGGAGGGGGGAGCAAGAGGGGCAGCATGCCCCGGGGTGGGCACCTAACTGGCACCCCCACTTTGAACTTGCTGTCGGGGAGCCCGGAGCCTGGCCGGGAGGACGCCCAGGGCCTTGGGCTCCTTCGTGCCCTCCTTCCACTCCGGTGACCGGCGCCCGACCCCACCACCTCAAGGAAGGACAAGCTGCAGGTCAAAAGTGTCCAACAGACGTATCGACTCACGTCTCGGCTGTCGGGCAGGCCGGTTGCCAGTCTGTCTGTCTGGACACGTTCAGTTCCTTGCATCAGAGGACACTGTGTATTTTGCAGCAATAAATAAGTGAACACTTTATTTCTCGCTGTGCAGTCCCATCCACAGTAACCATTTAAAGAAATACGAGTGAAGAGCACCGTGGGAGAATGAACGTCTCACGCTGCACCACTAAGGCTATGACTTATCCGCTTTGGGAGCGAAAGGGGAAAACGAAGCTTTATGGGCGCGCGTGGTGATGGGTGATCTCTGAGGGAAACTCACTGCGACCTTCAAACGCTGCCCTTCCCATGAACTGGGAAAGTACAACCTGCCTGGAAGTTGGCAATGCCCTGGTCATGTACTTACATTCATTGGCATAATTTTTCAAGGAGGAAGGGAGGGAGGCTGTTTATAAGGTGCTTTCACATTTTTACTGTTTCGTTGACTTTCATAGGGTAGTCACAGCCCCGTAAGTCCTGAATAAACACTCACGGTGCCAATGACGTGTGTGCGTCTCCTGCTCTGCAAACTCTGAATATCGCAATGAATCCCACCTTTCCTTATAGAATCATTCCTGTAAGCTTCCTCTAGAAAAAAAAGAAAATGTACTAGATAGAAAATATGATAATTATATGAGTATGAGATCTCTGACGGGAGTTATCTTAACATCTTCTGTCTTAAAAAAGTACAAACACACACACACACAAGCATGCAGATGTTCACACACAACTCGGAACCGCCCCGGGGCCGTGGGTCGTGAAACCCAGGCCCTGGGAAGCTAGTGCACGTACCCGTGAAGGTGTGATCGCATGGGACTCACAGCCAGTACGCGGCCCGGACAAGTGGCCTTCAGAGAGATTATTATGTAAAAGTAAAACTGAAAACCGAAAGGCCCGGGCTGTGGAAGTGGCCCTGCGGACGGGAAGGGAGTGGGCAGCACGCCCTCCTCTGACGGGTGTGGAAGGGTCCTCCCAACACTCCCGCCCTTTCGCATGTGAAACAGAGACCTAAACAGCAGTGCAGATAAAAGAGAATCACAAACATAGTCCCGTCTTCATGGCTTCCTTCCGGTTACTTCTGAACCTGCCGCCCTGCAGCATCCTGGCCGGGTTAAAAGCGTCTCCGCGGGGCCAGATTTAAATGGAAAAGTTCGGGAGGCTCTAGCACAGCTTTAAAATGAAAAGGGTAGAAGATGATAAACAAGAGAGTCTCCTAATTTAAACAGCATGTGTGTGTTGCCAGGAAGGCAGACCTGAAATGCTGGTTTGTGTACACTTTAAAAAAGAATTTAGGTGAAACATATAGGTATTATTCATTACAATATAAATATAATACTGTGTAAATATTTATATATTCACATATAAATACATATTTATGTATTCTAAGTACATAAAATTTAATATAAGGTTTTGATAAATTTGCATTAATTGCATAAATAAATTTGGCTTAAAGCTGAAAGCAATTTGGGAGTGTTAAAATAAGGCAGAGAATGCCTATGCAAGGATTTTATAAAAAGGTCATTTCAAAAAATGAATCATTGTACGGAAGACGTTGATCCTTTCTATTTGAAAAGTAAGGAAATCAAAACCAAAATAAGGATGGATGCTTTGTCCCATCCCGCCATGGATGGTGACAGCCTGGGATATGGGCCCCACGATGTTGGACTCGGCCAGGCCCAGCGCCACTTCTAAGGGCCATGGCTCAAGCTACATGAAATGGTATTGTTAGGTAAGCATACTCATTCTATATCTTTTCAAGTAATTTTTACTACATGGTACGCAATTTGGCTTAGAGAGGAGCACATCTTTTTCCTTTAAACGTGGAAGAAATGGAGTGACAGACGCGCTAGGGTCAGAATGAAACGCCTGCCTTGCCCCTCACGCCGCGGAGGAGGGGCCTGGCAGCGCTGCCCGCTACCAGGAGTGGACGGCGTGGACGCAGCCCTGCCCTCCTCGGGGCGACGCGCTGATGAGGGGACCCTCTGGCCTGCTCTGCCCGGCGCCGCACCTGCGCACCCGCCCCTGCCGGCGCGTATGACCTCGGGAGCTAGGTGGGCAAAAAGGCACACGTGTTGAGGCCGTGGGCGGTCCCGGCGTCCCACCAGGCTCAGCCTGCCCTGGAGCCATCGCTGGGATTCAGGAATAAGGACAACGCCGGCGCGAACAAGCACATCTGCGCAGCAAGCGTCTCCCGTCATTCCTGTGCTTCCTCTTCCTCTTCCTCCTGCGTTCGTCCCAGATGAATCAAGGAGCTGACGCCCACGTGGACGGCGGCCACGTTACACACACAATGGTTTTCTTCGGTGCTTCTGCAACGAAACTCCAGACACTGGCCAGTGTGACCTTGAACGTCCTCCAAGGCCACTGGCGCTGAGCATAAGGCTCTTAGTCAGCTCATTACGTGGAGCAGGAAGGGACGGATCTGGAGTGTGTGTCACCTCCCCTCTGAAACCACCTCAGCCTGGTGATGGCTTCACGAGGGCATCTCTCAGCAGTGAACGCTCGGCAACCGGGTACCGCAGTGATTAGCATTGCAGACCCATCGGAGGCTGCAGCTGAACGCCAGCTGCTCGCGGGCTGGAAAAGACCCCGCGCCTCGCACACCTCTCACGCAGAGGCGTCTTGGAGACGAGCATTGCGTGAGCGAGTCGTGTTCCGATGTAAACTCTCCTTCTGACGGTGGGTGATGAATCCCACGGTCAGACGCCACTGCAGCCCGGGGCCTGCAATCTGCGCCGTGTCAGAGGCGGACAAGACGCCGTGGGGACTCAGGCTGCGTGCCGGCAGAGCGCCCAGCAGCACCTCAAGCGGGCGGCGGCCCCGGGCAGGTACGCGGGAGCCGTGGAGGGGCGTGGTGGCCGTGGAGCCTGTCACCCCACCGCCGGCCCCGTCAGCTGTGCCCCAGCGGGGTGTGCCCTGGTGGCATCGGAAGGGCGGGTGAGTCAGGAGAATCTACAGCTCACTCTGCTCAGGCCCCGGTCCGTCCCAGCGGAAGCCGCCTCTTCCGCCGCCTGTTCCGCCGGGAAATCTCAGCTCGTGACCTGCAGTGGCTCCAGAGGACTCCGAGCTCTTCCCGTCCCAGAGGACGGGGGGGGCGGGCGGTCTGTGGTTCAGAGGCTGACAGCCTGCAGACAGGCCGCCGACCCTTCTGAGAGCTGAAACGGTGGCCACGGAGGCCGACGTCCCAGACAGGACAGCTGGGGCACGTGGCAGGTCGCCCCGTCCACCTGGGAACGCGGCACCAGACAGCCCATCACTGCCACTCAGAGACACAGGTCCACCTGCTGCCCTGTCTCCTGGCTATCATAAGCCTTTCCAATTTTGAATTTTAACACACTTTGCCTTTCACTTTCCCCCTCAAGAAAGAAACACAGGCATCACACACTTCAAACTCCAGCTGAATCTGTAGTTTTAAGAGTCAGAGAGAGAATTCCGTCAGAAGCAAGTGTGAGGGGCCGCTGAGGGGAGGGCTCGCCTCCGACTGGAGAGGTTGCAGGGTCCGCCCCCTGCATCCTCCAGGGGCTCGCCGGTGCCGGTCTTGAATAAGTCACTAGAATATCGAGGAGAGTGGCAGAAATGTCTAAGAAGGATTTCTTTTCTAAAGGCACAAAATAGGGATTTCTTTACTAAAGGCACAAAGAAAAGGCTTGAGTGCAGTGGTGTTTCCCTAGGTTCCCAAATGAAAGCACCGAGGAGCGGGGGGCTGAGGGGAGCTGGGGTAGAGAGCAGGCCGCCTCCTCCCGTCCGTCCTGCGTGAGGCCCCGGGCGCTGGGAGCTCACAGGGCGCAGGCTGGAGTCAGTGGCAGCACGTGCAGGAAAGAGCGCCCCTCGCTGCGGGTCAGGCCACGCCCACGGTGCGTGGCTGTGGGTGAGTGTCGCCTGCACTGCTTCCTGGTGGCACACGTGTCGCTCAAGAAATAACAGACCGTGTCCTCACTGGTCCCAGACCTGCCGGGAAGCCCGCCCCGCTTTGGTCCGATCAGTTCCGTCAGGGGGAGCCGGCCTTGCTCTCCTGCAGGGATTGGATGTGTCCTGGTGGCCGTGTGACCCAGAGGGACACGGGCCCACAGACGGCCTCCCTGGGTTTTGTGCTCGGCGTGTTTATCCTCCCTCCCTCCCTCCCTCTTGCTCTTCTTTCCCTTCCTTTGTTTCCCAGTTACATCCTTGAGTGGAGCAAATTAGCAACATATAAAAACCACACAGAGTTACCCCCGGAGGAGCTGCTGCAAGGCTGAAGTGAGTGGGAGGAAACTGTCTTTACAGACAGGAGGTGAGGAGCGGGTCTAGCCGCCACCACTCCAGACACAAACAGCCATGTGAGGAGGTCGCCGCTGACCCTGACGTGTCCTCGCACAGGGTTGAGCGCCTGGTACAGACCGTGATGATTCAGCGGCAAAGTGATGCACGCACCCTTGGGCACCTGCGCCCCAGCGGCTCAGACATGACGGAACCCCGAGCCCACAGCCACTGCTCCTGCACAGCCGGGTCTGACCGTCCCCTTACCGGGAGCATCGGACCCCGGGGAAGAGGGTGGAACTGCATCTGGTCAGTGACTTGCGCTGCCGGGCTGCTCACAGGAGCTCCCCCATCTGCCTGCAATAGCCCTGCAGGGAAGGCGTCATCCTCCCATCTGCAGAGGGAGAAGCCGGGTCCAAGCCGGGTCCAAGCCGGGTCCGGAGAGCACACGCTCAGGCTCAGGACACTCAGCTGTTGTAAAAGGGCTGAGATCTGAGCCCAGTCGTGCTGCAGACCCCATGCGTCCACTGACTTCCACTGACTGTCTCTAAGGGCACCGCTCCGGTTCACAGTGTTACCAGTTCACAGCCAGGCCTCGCTTTCCCATCCCTGCCTGCCTGTCCACTGCCAGTAACTCAGCCTCTGCAGCGTCCAAGTCTCCCAATAACCGGGCTCACATCCACCGTCTGCCCAGCATGTGCTTTCCCCTCCCCCCCGGGACCCTCCACCTGCCCCCACTAGCGGGAGAGCAGATGCCAAGGGGGACGGGCGGAGCCGCGGTCCGAGCAGAGCACAGGTTATCCTCAGGCGGAACTGAGGCTGGGCTGTAAGGAGTCCCTGAGGCTTCCTCGCTCTAGTACCGGATCCCTCCTCCAGGAAGCAGTGGAAACCTTCAGTAACAGACGACCAGACCCTCACATCGTCAATGACGTATGTTTCATCTCAACTTCTGGACATATTTTAAAATGGAACAAATAGAGTCATTCCTAACGTTAGTAAGAAAATTCAGTTCAGATTTTAGGTGTCCATCTACTGCAGGAAGTTAGGTGATTTGGAAAAATAAGCCAATGGTAACTTGCAAAGTGTAGTTTGGAGGCCACAGTCAGAGAGCTGTCTCTTTCTCTGTCCTGGTGACATTGACTTCTTTTCCATAGGAGCCTCAGACCACCACCAGTTTTGACGCAGTTGAAATTTTTCTTGGAAATTGCATCATAGATGATGCTAATTTCTTTTGAACATTCATCTAATAACATCCAAATACTGTTCCTTCCAACCTGGAATCTCCTACATTTTCCTAACAGTTTAATGCTTTCAGTCTTATTTTTCTTCAAAGATGCAAAATGTACAACCAGACTTCTGACACGGGGGATGTGCCCTCAAGGAAGGAAGGAGGGAAGGGAGGGAGGAAGGAAGGAGGGAGGGAGTTGGGGAAGGACGAGGGAGGAGCGGGGGCGGGGGGGGGGAGCGAGAGCGTTTGAGAAGTTTTAAGGGCTGCTCTGAGGACTAATGTCAGGCAGGATGGTAAAAAGCTTATGAGGGGAGAAACTTCTTTCCTAAGTGCTCATGTACACTCATAAGTAACTAAACTGAAGATAAACACCTTTCCTCTGTCCAAGACAACTCAGTAGAAACCGTTCTTTGAAGACGTTCAAAGGAGAGATTATAACTTAACCAGCTCAAATGTTTCTCATTGAGCTCAACGCTTACACCACTTCTGGCTGTAAAAAAAATTAAGGTTTTTCTACACAGCTACAAACCAAAGTGAGAGCAGACCATTGCTTTTCTGAATACTGAATTCAAAAAATTCTCTCCTAAATAGGACAGAAGGAGGAAATCAAAAGGTATAGGTAGCCAGTGTGTCCCTACAGTTAGTTATACACAGTTTTCCTAACTCAGAGGGAAAACAACCAGGGAAGGAGTTTCTCCCTCACGGAGTCGATACTCTGAGTACTCTCAATACTACTGGGTAGGGAATCGATCCCAATGCCAGGCACTGCCGATGTGGCTTGCCCTGGAGTCTTCAAGGGCAAAAGCTGAGAACAGGATGCGTCCATTGCCCTAAAGAAGACATTAGTATTGAGACGAAGCAGGTAAAAGTACTGCAGGAAATACGATGCATCACATGAAATGAGTGCTGGGGTGGGAGGTGATCGCTGAAATCAGAGTGTGGGGATCGGGGGCAGACGCAGCGATGGCGGGACCTAGGTGCTGATGGTCAAAGGGCAAGTGCCAACAGAAGACAGCAACCAAAGCAGAGGCAGCTTCAAGCGAAGGCAGGTGTGTTTGGAGGTGTTCCTGGGAGCTGAATGCCGGCACGTCAGGTGCAAGGTGTGGAGTGCCAGTGGGACAGGTGTGTGCGGGGCGGGGGGATCTTAGTAACGAGAGCAGGCCCACAGGGCACAGAAGGGCCTCGAGAGGTTTTAAGAGGGGAGTGGCATGGGTACATGATGATTTTATATGAACTGCTATAAAAGTTGTACGGAGAGTGGGTTTGATGGACCCAAACCTAGAACCAAGGAACATGGGTAGGAGGCCTTTAGAGTGTTCCAGGTGAGAGATGGTAAACTTCTGTGCAGGTTGTGAATGGCAGGAAGGGAGAGGGGTGGAGTGGAAGGTTTGGACCTGACTTCAGAAGGGCAGAGGATGACCCCCCGAAGGAGTGGCACAGACTAGAGCGAGGAGGCGCGTCCGTGATGCTGGTTGTGTAGCTGGAGGATGCTGACCTCCCGAACCAGAAGGATGCAGGAGGAAAAGCCTTCAGAGGAAAGAAGGACCACTCTTGGGTGTGGGTCTGGGGCAATATCAATGCCAGGTTGGTCTTCCATAAACAGTCAGAGCTGGGACAGACTAAGAGTCCTCAGCTCGCGGGGGCACCTTAGACCGCGATAGTGGAGGTGACTGAGTACTCAGAGCGGGGATGCTGCAGGCGGATGGTGGGATACCCGGCAGTGAGGAGCAGAGAGGAGAGGGGAGAGCAGAGGGTGCAGGGAGGTCTCAATAAAACGTGACCAGTGATGTCACATGCACTTCGGAGGCCCCTCAAGATGAATTTTAAAGTACATAAATGGGATTTCGAAGTCAGAACACAGCGACATTAGTGAGCTTGGCTAAAACTGGAGGAGGGTCCGCTGGTCCGTTGGACACTGAAAGCAAAGTGAGGACTGGAAGCCACCTTTGGAAGAGGCTTGGATGAGAAAGCAAAGCGGACTCGCCAAGTGCCGGCATCTGTGGGGTCAGGTGAGAACAGGGGGAAGAGGGGACCACATGAGAACACGCAGACGAACCAAGGGGCTGAGGAAGGTGATGTGTCAGGTGCGGGGCTGTCGGTGGGACAGCTGTTGGTGGGACGGCTGCGTGAGAGGAGGGGGAGTGGAAAGAGCAGAGGAGGAGAGGGTCTGGGACTGGCTGTGAAGGTGGGGTGCAGCTGAGAGGGTTGGGAACCACTTTTGTAAGTTTCAGCGGAGGCGTTAAAGCTTAACAGACATCCCAGTTGGAGGACTACGTTCCACCTTCTATGTGTGTGTTTACCGTGGAAGGGCTGGTGCTTAATCAGACTGCAGAGGAAGATGAAATCTTCCAAAGTGTAGGTTTCTTAGCCCCGGGGCTTGAAACACATTCGCCACCTGTTGGGTGAGCCACTCTGCCTAAATAATACTTAGATTAATTAAGATTTATTACTCGATAGCCAGGAAAATTAAAAATAACCCGTCTGGCACTTGAAATTAATGAGGCATCAATTGATTACCTAAAGAATGAAGTAAATACTATAGTCAGATTCATAATTCTTAGGTTCTGATGACTTTCTTCAAGAAGTATCAGGCCAGATTTTTATAATTGGTAAATTGAAAAGAATTTCATCTGCATTGTAATCACCATTTATCTAAGGTACCCGAGGAAGGTCACTTCCCTCCTGGAAGTGGCTTAATGTCAATGTTGGATGTTAAAAGCTCTTGGGTACTATGAATGGGACTTATTGGCCACAAGGGTACAGTCTCTGATTTTCAGCACCCTTAGACAGGACACAAATATCCTTCTGAAGCCCTATTTTTAAGACAAGCAATGCAAGATGAAAACATCTTTCTACGTATAGATGCCTCCCACTTATGAGGGTCCACTGTGTGGACCCTAAACCAGGAAGGAGGCTTGTTATCTCGGGCACCCTCAGGTCACCCTTGCGTTGTCATGAAGTGACCCTCACCCACACCAGTCTGTCCCGGATCAGGATTTGGACCCAGAGCTGTCTGACTGCAAAGATCTTGATCTTTCCAGGGAAATATATTGCCTTCAGTTTCCAAGATTTATTACACACCAAATACTACGTACTGGACACTGTGTAAGCATCTGCCGGTGACCTACAGGCATCTCGTCTGTCCTCTGCTGGCACCTCATGGAGCTGTCTGGAGCCATTTTTTCTTCTCTCAATGGTCCCAAACTGCTCAATTTCTAATTCTGCTATCAACTTAGTACAGTTTTATTTTCTGTCAATGTCGTTTCTCACTTCTGTCAATGATGCTGGTTTTAGGCATCTGGTCATTCAAAACCTTGTTCCATTCCTTGCTACCTGAGTGACTTCATCTCTCTAAGCCTCACTTTTTTAGACATAAAACAGAGATAATACTATCTCTAGACCCTCAACAGTGATCAAATGGGAATAAACATCAACTCACTTAGCAGGTGTCTGGAGCAGAGAAGATAGATAGATAAATTTTAAAATGTGATTTCAAATGTGTTGCTTCTTAGTGCAAAATGGATTTCTAAGCTGCATATAAAAGCTGTTAATGTGATGTAAACATTTTGGAATAACGAGGCTGGAAAGCTCTCCTAAGAGGGCATTTCTGAATCTTAGCTCGTGGACTTGGGGCTTCTCTCTTGCTGTGGGGTGCCTGTGTGTATTTCAGGGCCTCTGTGTTTTCAGTTCCAACCTGGAGACAAGAGTGCTGTGCAGTGTTACAGAAAACATGTTCTCAGCAGCTCACAGCCAGGGGGAAGGGCATAGAAATTAATTATCAGTCTCAAGGTCGGGGTGGCTGCCACCTAGATCCTCAAACACTAAGACAATACAAAGCACTGACTCACCAGACAGAAATCTGGTTTCCTGGAAACGTGGCCTTCTGCTTGTCCAGAGCACCCCAAGAAAGAAATCGTGCTTTGACCACAAAAGGAGGAATCTACTCCCAAACATTTACATAGGCACATGCAAATCAACTGAGAATTACATGTTTTTATGTAAAATATTTTCAGCAAAACTGAGACTATTCAATTCTCATGAGCAAGTGTGAGAAAAAGTCTAATTTAAAAATTAAATGTAGGTTAGAGGTTTATTTCAGGTTTATTTTGATTCATTGGAACCATTAAAGTGTTTCAACCCCTCCCAAAGGAGTGTGAGGCTGGTTTTCCTCCTTTGATGTTTGTCCTTTACTTAGCAAAGGTGGGGGACGAGGGAGGGGACTGCAGTGTCAGAGGTGGTGTCTGGGTCATGGGGCAGCCTGATGGCACAAGAGGAACCCTATTTGGGGCAGAGCAGATGGTCCTGGTGTGAATTAAGATACTGTGGCCAGTCCCTGCTGAGACAGAAGGGCAGCAGGAGGATCTGGGAGGAGATGAGGAAAAACAAGCATGTTCTAATTGAACTTTTTCAAATTTCTATCAATTTTGGAGGAAATCCCACCAGTTCAATCAAGTCCATCTAGGCACCATAGAATTTTGGTCATGGTACAATTGGTTTGGCAAAATATGTGTCCTGCTGAAATACTGGTGAAATAACTGCTCCTTTTATGTAGCTACTCACTCATTCAGGAACATGGAATTCAGAAACATTTTTATAAAATAAAAAAATAATGCAGATGAGTGAATGCACTGTCTAAAATGGTAATAATAATTATTAGCTTTGTCTTTAGATTTTTATCTCAGCTCTTAAAACTCTACAATGAAATTATGTACTGTAAGTGAAAGCACTTTAAAATGAAAAAGTGGTATATATAGAAAGTAAACATTATTATTATTCATAACTTTGCTTCATTAGTTTAACAAGAACATATCAGGTAGCTTATAATTTTACCAAGTAATTAAGCAAACTTAATATACCCATGGACTGGACTTCCCTATGACAACCATTTAATGAAATTATCTTATTACTCTGAAGAGTTTCCTGTCACTTTTAAGGGAAATGGAAGAGGATGGGAGGAAAGTGCAATGAACTAGTTTAATGGTTACTGTTTCAATTTCACCACAATTTTCACAAAGAACACTATTTTTAATATCATTTTTATTGACAAAGTCAGCAGCCCATGAGAAGTTCAGATGACATATGCATTGGACATATGAGAAAAGACACCAGATGGAAGTTGAGAAAACCATACACATTTCATGAATATTCCAATAAAGCAAAAATGCCATGGTTTTCCTTCTTCTAACTTTATCTGTTTTTCTTATAGGGTAGGGATGCTTTGCCTTGCTTTCATTTAATTTAAGAGAAAATATCTGTTGCTATAGAAATATGTTTTCATGCTGAGATTGTTATCACACTGGCTGGCTAGTCTTTGAGATTTTGTAAGCATCAGTCAAGCCTCTCTTAGGACAAGACTGGGTTTTATTTCCATAAACTTCTAACCACACAGATAAAAGAACCACCATGCAGAGCTCCAGAATAGTAAAGACACAGGCTGAACCTGGACTTCACGTCTGGGTCCTGGTTCTGGGTCCCTGGCCCTTTCTCTCTGTTGACCTCCAGACAATATAGTCACATTCTGGGTGGACCAGCAGCTCTGACGACTGCATTTAGGTGGTTCTGGTCCCCAAAGCTCACTTCTCCTGCATCACATCTGTCCTGCGAGTCAGAGCAGTGAGCGGCACGCCCAGATCACACTGTATCCCTGCCAGTGGGTTCTGGAGTGTTGTCAGTGAGACGGATCTTAAATACGCCTTGGCTCTTGCCAGGCAGATACAAAAGAAGCTTCTGATTCCCTGCCGTCGTTTCCTGGAGGAAAATCTGCAAGGAAGGGCTCGGCAGGTTTACAGGGAGCTGTGAGGCAGTGGCTCTGGCAGGGAGTCACCTCCCCAGTGATCTGCATGTTCCAGGAGCTCATCCCCGTGAAGACATGCACCTGGCGTGCATTCCCCTCATGCACACGCCTGGAGCAGGGGCCTCAGCCAGGCTCAGTTGCCGCGCTGATTCAGACTGGAATCTGGATAAGCGCACAAGGGCTCTGTCCTCACTTAAGGCTCTGCTTTCCCCTCTCTGTCACACTGTCCGCACACAACACGTGCCCACGTGTGCGCACACTTGAAGCCACATATAAAGATGTCAACATGGACGTGGAGGGACAGGCAGCCACGGCAGTGAGTCATCCTCACCTGGGTCTTCCCACGACAGGTGGATGGAGCAGGTGGGACCCGGGCCTCTGCTCCTGTGAAGGACGGGGGCAGACGGCGTTGGGAGTCAAAGGTCTGCTGAGTGTACTCTCACCTACAGGGTGTTCTGTTGTTCACTGCGACGAGTGTCACCTCAGTTGTGGAAGAGGTGTGATCTAACATCCAGAAGAGCTTCTGTTGGCACGAAAGGAGCTCCTGCTCGCCTCTCAAGTTAACGAGGACAGATGGCTGGAGCGGACGGCCAGGGCAGGGGCAGCAGCAGAGCCAGCATCTCGGGTCTGGGAGACACCTCAGAAAGCCGGGGGTGGGGGGCGGTCAGCGTGGTGCTGAGAGCCTGCTGTGCCCCTGACCTGCAGACAGTGAGGGAGGTGGCGTGCTGTGGATGGAATCCCTTGGGGACTGCCGACTCCAAGCAGCTTCAATGGTCCAGTGGGTGTTCTGGATTCTTCTAACTCTCGGGCACCAAGGCTGAATAGATCCCGTCTGCACTGTGAGTGTGTGTTCTAATTAGGGGCCCAGGTGTGCATGGCGTCGTGGTGGAAGGTGTTCAGCAGAAGGATGGGGAACACCCTGCAGTTACCTGCACAGCAGGTGTGCGTGGGGCCTGAGCTGACCCCCCAGGCCCCATGTGCCCCGGAAGCATGGAGGAGGGTGCTGCGGGGAAGCTGCCTGCGTTCGGGCCGGCTCCCCTCCTGCACACACCTGCGTCCCCCTGCCAGCAAAGCCGGCACTTGATGCCACACTTCCGCAGTGGGCACGTGTTCCCTGCACAAAGCTGTGGGCTCCACGACCTTCTGTTTTGTAAATAAGTTCATTTGCAGGATGGAGGAGCCAGGAGCAACTTCCGGGCTTACGCCCATTTAACCAACCAGACCACCTTAAGCCCCCGATGCTACCACCTGAACCGCCTACACTGCCTACAGGAAATGGCTGGAAAACTGGCATGTCTCGGGCACTCTCCTGTGTGCTGCCTCCTGTTCCCACCCCCCACACACACAGTCTGCTGGCTCGGGGCTGGCCCACCCAGAGCCTGGGCTGCACGTGCACAGGTAGACGACTGTGGACCAGGCACCCCCCCCGCCCCCAGATTCCTCACCGCGGATGGAAAGGACCAGCGCGTCGACCTCACGGTGTGGGGAAGTTAGATGAGGCCGTGTAAGTGCTAAGCACAGAGCACGTGGCGCCGGTTGGCTCATGGAACGTTGGCTCTGACGTTTGTCCCCATCAGTGTCAACGTGGACGAAGGACAGAGCGTGTAAGCTCCGCAAGCACGAGGAAACCTCCTGAGGTGCCAGGATTTTCCCCTGACACGTGCCTTCCCACCTCGCGTTTATAGTCCCCATGGAAAGAGCAGGGACACCGCTGTGCGGGAACGCGGTGGAGACCGAGCGTTTGCCCCACTTCTTGTGCAAAAGGAGCCCGATAGCTGATGAGGGAACGTTTCTAGCTCACCGATGACGGGAGATGCGAGAACGCCAGCTAGTAAACCAGAGGAAGCCTTGGGTCTCGCTCAGGAGCATTGCTGACTGACAAGGTTGGCGCGTGACTCGAGAGGAGACAGATCAGCTGATGACTGGGGACCCCCAGCCGACTGCGACATCACGGAAGGGGGCTCAGCAGACCTCACACGCGTCCCTGTCGTTGTGAAGAAGCAGGGGACACAAGTCAGGCCAGAATCTGGGGACACCTCTAACCCAACCGCTGTCTGTGGGGAACACGGGGTCAGAGAGACACGACAAAAGACACCACAGGGTGAGCTCAGCAGCGCCCAGACGGCGGCACCCTCTGCGGAACGCGTGGGGAGCCTCGCCGCGGTGGGTTTCACGAGGTGGGGGTGCAGGTGCAGGAGGGCGGGAAGCCCGTAGGGGCCGAAGGAGGGCCTCCGACCATGCCAGCAGGATGCCCTGAGGGTGGCACTTGGATTCGGATTCCAGCAAACTACACACACGCTTGTGAGGCAGTCTGGGAATTTTGAATCCTGCCTGGATATTTGATGATAATTAAGGCTTTTCCAAAAAGCTTTGATAGGTGCTTCTGCTTTGCCAAAAAAGAACCTTTGTGTGTGAGAAGTTCATCCTGACGTATTTCCAGATAAAGCCACACCCTGACATGGATTTGCTTCAAAGTGACCATGTGTGGGGGAGCAGGACTAATGGGGGTGTAGATGAAGCAGGCTTGCCCACTCTCATGGCATCGTCCATAAGAAGAAGATAAAAAGTAAAATAAAATGATAGAGAGAAAGATGAGTAATTATATTTGCAAGGTCATAGGTAATGAGATGAAGGAGAAGGAGAAGGAGGAGACGAGCCAGGCCCCCTGGGCCGCAGCTGTGAGGCAGGACCGAGGCGGACAGCTCGCGCCCAGGGAGGCCCCCGGCGGGGTGGGGGCGGGGGCTTAGCAGCTGGGTGGGCGGCTGCAGGTGAGGAAAGGCCCTCTCCATTGGTGCTCCAGACTCTGTGGGTGTTTATGACAAATGCTCACACCCAAGCCCCCACGGGTGCACTGGGTCACCAAGTGCCGATGTACTAGGTCACGAGTGGAGATGACAAAACTATGGAGGAAAAATATCACCCCAGGCGCTTCTCAGGTAGGTGGTCCCGGAGCGACTCTGAAAAAGTCAAGGTCAGGGCTGGGACCCATGCCTCTCTTTTCAGAAACGGCCATCTCAGAGTGGTTTCCCTGCAGGACAAACACGCGGTCACCAAGATCCAACTTCGCAGACAGTGTTTAAGGGGAGAAACAGCCCAAGTGCATCTGAACCTCAGGCCTGAGTCCGTGCCCCTCCCTGGGAGGCAGACCTGTGGGGCCGGGTTGTGCAGGGAAGGGAGCTGGCGGGACGCGCACGTGTGAGCGCACGGGTGGTCCAGGGGGCTGCCGCCCTGCAGACCTGCCCTGGGAGGGCGAGGCCCGGGGCAGGGTTCCCTGTCCAGGAGTCTGTACTTGTCCCCTCCTCTCCAGGCAGGACTGGGGTCTGGAATCTGATTTCCAGGGAATGGAAGGTTTAACCTGGACCCACGCCTCCTGTGCCTCTCACGGCCCCGCTGCTTTCAGGGAAACCACAAGTCCCAGACGGCAGAGCCGCAGAAAGAAGGGGCTGCCCGAGCTCCATCAGGGCCGGGCTGTGAGCAAGAAAGGAACTTTTATCACGTTACACTTCCGAGTTTATTCCTGAGTCACTTGTTAAACGGCGTGGTCCATCCCAAAGAATTCAGCGGGTGGTAAATTTCACAGGCACTGGGCACGTCCTGCTACTCCCAGGCTGGTCCCGCGTCTCCCCGTGATAGGTGCCTGGGGCGATTTGATTTGTCAGCTCTCCGCGTTCTTGGGGGGAGCTTCCCCACCACCCTCACTGCTAAGGAAGCCAACCCCCTTCTCACCTGCCAGTCCACACTTCTTTGTGTTTTCCGTAAGAGCAAATCATTAGTGGAGCGTTTCTGACAACGCGTTTTGAAGACGTATAACTGAAATAGAATTTATATCATCTGCTTGTAGTCATGAAAAGTAAAACACCAAACGACACACACAAACAAAACGACTCCGCCGTCCGGGGCTGCCATCCCTCGGCCCAGCCTGGGGGGGCCAGCGGAGAAGCACGACAGAGAAGAAAAGGGGACCAGGTGTAAGGTGTACAGTGTCTATGAAAAAAAGCCACACGGTTGCTTATTTTGTTGGTTGAGAGACAGAAACTTTTTCCCCTCAGGGATTTTCACAGTTGGGCTGCCATTTAAGGTAGCAAATACAACCTCAATGTATTGCTACAGCATTGCACATATTTTTATAATTGAAAGATATAAGCCTACATTTTATATAATTTTCTTACGGATGCTGAACTCAGAATAGTGAACACACCTTGGCCCTTCTGGATAAATGTGGCTAATTAGGATAATTGTTTTGCTTTGTCATGATGATGCAGTAATAGTGTTTGAGTGTTGGAGGCCATGAAGGGAAATGGTTTAGTTTGTTTCTTACAGAATCAGGTTTGTATTATTATCTTTTATTGTCCTCCTCTCTCACCTCATTCCTTCCTTCCTGCGGTTTGCTTTTTACATCCTTTAAATAAGCTGCTCTCTGGGCCATGACTTCCTGGGGCCGTCTGCACCTCACGCGACGCCCTGTGTGACTGCAGGGGGCTGGTGCCTCATGGAACAGAGTGCACGGGCACCACGGCATGGGCACCGGCCCAGGCTCACCGCCACCCTGGCCTCTGCTCCCGGGGCAGCTGAGTTCTCTTCCTGCTCCATTTACTTTCCTGGGATGGAGACCCAGCACGGCGGCACCACCCGTGCAAAAGTGCTCCGTGACGAACAATCCCCTTCACTTTCTGTGTGAGAATAAATTAGAAGAAAGGCAGTATTCACAAACATCTGACATTTTGCTCAGCGATTTCAGAGCGTATGAAAGAAAGAGATAATCTATTTAAAGACGATAGACGGAAGTTTCGGGAGAGCGCACACAGTGTTTCTCAAAAGGAGGAGTTTCCCGCATCGCGGCCTGCACAGCTTCATTCCCACAACACGCAACCTCACACCGAGTCTCCTGGTATGAAGTCTGTGTCACTCCATGAGGCACAAAGGAAGTGAATGCAAAGCGAGGGGCTGGGAAGAACCTTGTACCCAGAGTTCACGTGCAGCTCTGCCACCAAGGGAGGCTTCTGCCTCGGGAGGCTCTCCCCGTGGAGGGGTGCGCACCGCCCGTCAGGCGACCCCAGGGATGAAGCTCCGATGGGCGGGGAGCCAGCGCCCCTGGCGGGACTGGGAGCTGGCTCGGAAAACTCCACCCAGAGGGCGGCTAGTCTTTACTTAAATAGTCAAGGGGATGCTGAGTTCTGCTCTGAACCTGTAACATTTTAAACGAGCGTCTAAGACATAAATGTCTAAGGAAAATGGATGCGGTAAAGTTGCCTTGTGCCTCCATGGGCCGTTTTATACACGCTGCCTAGTATTGGTGAGTATGTGAGTCACGCGCGCGCACACACACACAGATACACACGCGTGCATGCGCTCACACGCTCGCATGTTTACACGCTCACACCTTCTTGTGAAGCTTTTGAAAGTAGGTTGCAGGCGTCAGAGCTACTCACATCTAAACCTTTCAACGTTTATCTCCTAAGGAAGCAAAAAAATTCCCCTACATAACAGAACAGGAATTTTAACAAAAAAGTAAGTTACTATTTCTCCAAGCACATCAGAAAACATGCAGTCTGTAGTCACGTCTCCCCATCTCTCCATAACATGTTCTTTGCGGCTCTTTTGCTGTATTAATAAATACAGCTAAGATAGAAAATCACTTTCCTTTTACACTCAAAAGAATTTCTGAAGAGTTTGACTGCTGCTACTTTTTTCCACTTTTTGTTATCACATAGATCTCTCCTGAATGTTATTTTAGAAAACACTTTCTTTAATCATTTTGAAAAGTTGATCTTGAAATTATAACTCTATTACTGAATAGGTAGACAAGCAATGACACAACTTCTTGTTTTACATTTTGTAAAACAAATTTTAAATGAGAGGATTTTAGAAAGAAGAGCAGGCGTGAACGGTAAGATGTGCGGGAAACACAGCAGTTATTTGGACGTGCTGCTCTCCGTGGGCACCGTCCCCGCCCAGGGACCCCGACGGCAGGATTCCTCCCCTTCCTTCTTCATTTCCTCCCTGCTCTCCCATTTCCGTCCGCACAGCTTTCCTCCTCCGCCTTCCTTTCCTCCATCTTCCCTCCTTCCCTTTTCCTTCATGTTTGCGTGGCTCAAGAATAAGGAAAACATGAATAACCGAGGGAAGAAAACCAACGGAAACGCCCCTGAACGCTGCCTGCCCCGCGCAGTGACGACACACAGGGACGCTGCCTTCGGCTTCTTGTTCGGCCGTCCAGAGGTTTTCACGCAAATACAAGCGGATAGATGTGCATTCAGACTTCCGCGTCTCTTCTGCATCTTGCTTTTTTCTTTGGCAACGTATCCTTGAAATCTTCCACGTCGGTTCAGGGAGCGCTGCCTCATTGTCACACAGCTGCGTGGCAAGAAGCCACTTTGATTGGAGAGCAGAGAGCGCAGCGCAGACGTAGATCAGATTACCTCTGCCGTACCTTCCGTGGCGAAGCGAGCCAGTCCTGGTTCTTCACGCATAATCATCACCGTAGCTGGACGTCCAGGGGCTGGAGCTGGGCCCGAGACACCCAGCTCCGCGCGCCGCGTGCACCGCGTGAGCCACCCTCAGCAGCCTGACGACGCCGGGAACCTCCCGCCCGGTCTACAGACGGAAGCGCGGAGATGCTGAAGGACCGGGTGTGTCATTTCTTCCTGCCTTCGAGTCCCAGTCCCGCCGTTGTGAACGGTAACACCCGCCGCCCGACTGCTCCCGTGACCAAGTCTGTGTCTCACCTGGTCCTGCCTCCGCGGCCCCCCGCCCCTCCCTCATCCCAAGCAGCCCCGCCCTCGTGAGACCTTCCCCCGCTGCCCAGACCCTTCGGCGCATCTGTTCTTCACACTGTCCTGTCCAGGGCAGGTCCCCTGCTGCCTGCCGCGTTTAAACTTGCTCAGGTTTCCTCACTGTCCTCAGGGCTCACCCCCAACTCACAGCACCGCACGTCCCCTCCTGCTCCCACCCTCAGACCCCTGGGTCTTTGCAGGTGCTGGCGCGAGGTCTGAAACACCCACATCTGCCCGCCAAGCACGCAGGGCCCTGGACCGCGGCCCGGGCGCTGCTTCTCCAGGCATCCACGCGCCCTCCCAGGAACCCTGAGATCCTCCCGCTTCCAGGGCGCGTCACTCTTTATTGCTTTACGTGCCCGCTCTTACACCTCCTTCCACAGCCTGAGGGTTTTTGGGGGGGCATGTGCCCCCCCATTCAGTGATTAAATGTGAACAGCTTTGCGGTGGAATTCTCTAACTCCACTCTTTGTAACGTCTGGCATGTAGCAGCTGAGTCAAAAATGTGTTACAGAAATGCACACAATTATACATTTCTGTGTATGGATAAAGTTAGCAATAATTTATTTACCTTTTTTTATTTTTTCAAATACTCATTTATTGCCTTTAAATGTAGGTTAGACATCCTCCCTTCACCTGTACCTGTAACATAGACTCAGAAACACTCCAGAAAACAGGTGGCCTCCAGTTGGCGGGCTTAGTGTTTGCAGATTGATCACCGCTCACCTTGCGGGGGCGGGGGCGGGGGCGCCAGGAGAAGAAAAGACGGACATTCAGGGTGAGGTGTTTGATGGCAGAGGCCGGAGGTGGTGTGTAGCGGCGGGTGCATCGCCTTGCATTTAACAGAGGGACACACACGCTCCAGGAAATTCAGGGAAAGGAATGGCATAAAGTGAAAAGCAAATATTCCTGCCACCTTTGACCCCATTAAAAACATAGCTACACATACACATACCTTTGTTACATATATGTTGGGACAAAGAAGCAGCTCTGGGCCCTACCTTTCACATTAACCACCTTTATCAGAGGCATTGTTACAAGCATCTAGTAAGAGATCTTCACGTGACAATATTTCACTCACTGGTGAGACTCACATCCACTGTCCCACACGTGCGGCCTGGTCTGTGCTAAGAACTGGAAGTAGGGTGCCTTCCCTGGCCGTCCAGAGGTTAAGTCTCCACGCTTGCCGTGCAGGGGGCATGGGTTCGATCCCTGGTCGGGGAAATAAGATCCCGCAGCACAGCCAAAAAAAAAAAAAAGAATTGGGAGTATGAGTAAGACATCATCTCTGTTGCCAGGAGTCCCCAGTTCTCTGAATGACAAGTTGACACCGAGAAGCTTTGAATGAAAGATGCCTGGTGGAGAAGGAAGGCCCTGGGTCGGTTGTCCTTCAAACCCGGAAGGGATGTCTCTGCATTCTTCAGGAGTCAGCTGCAGCCAGCTCCTCTCCCTTTTCCAAGAGCTTCTTCCTCCAAGAAATCAGGGAGGCCAGATCCACCTTAACCCTTTCTGGAGCTATCCCCCCACCCCTGACCTGAGGAGGGGCCATCCAGCTGGTGAGGCGGTCAGGCCGCTGCATCTGATGTGTAAAGGCAACCCACTGTCCACTTCAAAAACAACACAGCTGATTGAAACGCTGAAGTATCTTCTGTGTTTCAAGGATGGAATTTAGTGCTTTACATGCTTTATATCTCATTTAATTCTTATAAGAGTTCTGTTAAGACGAAAGCATTATGCCCATTTAACTGATGGAAACTGAGGCTCAGGTTCCAGGAGTTAAATAACGTCTGCAAAGGTACATGTATCCTGTGGCAGAACGAGGATTTGTTCCCCAGTCGGGATGCCCCCAAATTTTACCCACATTTCTTTGGCTTGACATCAAACTACTGTGGGACTAGCCGGCCTTTCTTTGCCTAACTACTGAGGGTGTCACGGCAGGAGAGGGTCTGTAGGTGCGTTTCTACAGCTCATTTTCTCCTGTTCTGATCTGTTCTAGACTAATTTATTCATTGTCAAAGTACCACTTTGAAGATACACACATTCTAGCAAACCATTTCTGTGGAAAATATCAGTGAGTGTTCTTCATTTTAAAGAAATGATTCATCCTAATTCAAATCCCAAATAAGAGAAAAAGTTTGAGACATTCATAAAATAGCCTTTTAGAAAATAATCTACAGCATCATTAAAGTATTTTCTAAGATTGACCGCTTTACCGAGCTTCTGATTCATAATCTATTGCACATCAAGATAATTCTTTTGTGGTCAGTGTTTTATTCTCTATGTTCCATACATAAAATACAATACGTATAATATGATATATCGTGTGATATATATAACATATCACACGATATATATATATATAATATGATACGCGCACACACACACTTTGGGTTAAAGAGAATTTGGAAAAACATACTGAATGCACCACATTTTACCAAATTGTGTGGTGCCGCCCGCACGGTAGCCCAGCCACTCCACGCAGTACAGGTGACTCACGCCAGCATCTCTGGTTACTGGATGGAACCGTTCTCCTGGCCTTGAGGCTTGACACACACACAGCTCTCTGTGTGCACAGGTGGGATGATGTCTCTGGGTGTTGGTTTTAATTTGATTTTATACCCACAGCATTTGCAGGATGGTTTCAGCATATGTCTTGGCAGGCTGGTTGATAAAGGCATGAAATCACTAGGAAGTGTTCTCGTCTCTAAATCCTGCGGGTTTGGGGCGCCTGCCCCGCCTTCCGCAGGTGTGAGGGCTGCTGTTCTGCCTTCGTGCAGGCTCCACCTGACTGCTCCGCTCACACCAGCCAAGCGCTGGTCTGTGGAGCACCTTTCCTGCACACAATAATCACACACGCTACTGGGTGAGTTTGCAGGTAATAAAATTTGAGGAGAGAGTAAGACATATTCGCTTTTCCCAAAATGACTGCGGCTTTTAGGAACTCTGCATTTAGATATTCACCAGAGGTGGGCAAACACCCACCCAAGGGTCAGCTCCACTCACCGCCGACTTTGTGAATAAAGTGTCATTGGAACACAGCCCTGTGCTTGGCACACGTCGTCCTGGCTCCTTTCCCACAACAATGGAGGCCGCGAGTGGTGGCTTCAGAGATATTTACTACCTGCCTTTGCACAATCCAAGCAATCTGATGATTTATACCGTCCCTTTTGTGGGTGATCGTGTGAAGATTTATCCTTTGTCCCAGAAGCCACCACTGTGACACATCCGTGTCCCCACTTTAAAATGCTAATCTGTTTACTGCAAGATGCTGTTTTATTTCGTAGCCCAGGGACCGAGGTGTTTATGACATACTTACAGCAAATATGTATTGATCATCCCCTGAGGGCCAAACGCTGGTCCCCAAAGGATGAGAGAACTGGATAAAAACACCCAGACTCAGAGTGGGTGTGCGCGTCACCTGCCCTTTGCGCTCTGTCCCACGTGGACCTTCCAGACTCTTGTCACCAGAGCCCATGAGGGAGAGATGGTGCGTCATGGTCTCAGCCGGGGCGGGTACACACACGTGTCAGCGCTGCTCTTGCTGCTGTCTGCTGGCCCACCGGCCTGGAGGCCCCTCGAGCTCATCTTACACCCGGAGGAGTCGACCACCTCCAGGGCTTGCGACAGACACTCAGCGAGAGGCGGGGCAGGCTGAGTGTGAAACAGGAGACAAGGGCCCACTGGAGCCTGGGAACTTTTAAATCTTTTCTGAGTGAGTCCAACCTTCCACCTTGAAAACGCACACATCTCAAAATCAAATGTTCTGCCTCCCCTGAGAAACCTATTGGAGGCCACGCGTTGAGTGTAAACATGAATTTTTCTTCGAAAACTCGCTTACTTTTTTGTTTCTGGATGGATGGGTGGGTGGATGGATGGGTGGGTGGATAGAAGGATGGATGGATCTATTCTTGTTTAATTCCCCAAGAGATTGGTATTTGGATGCTGTGTAGTGCACCAGGTTGGTAGCCATCATTAAAATGTTGAACATTTAATTCCATGCCAGAAATGTCCGTTCAGACCCATATAAAATATTCCACTAAACATTCTTTAATTTATGACTAAAACTAAGTGAGATTAGACAAAACAAGATAACCTCTATGGATGAAACGTCTGCAATTCAGAAACTTTAACTGACCTTAATGTCAACTATTAGTTCAACACTCAACCTGCACAGTTTTTGTCTTTTTTTTAACTCCTGGGAAATGATGATGAAACATAAAGCCTTCCCCAAATGGAACCAATGAACGGGTTTCTTTGGGATAGTGAACGAGATATAGGCGGGAAGAAAATTAGAGCAACTGTGACCTATTATCCCAGTTCATAAAGCTCTCAAAGATTGCAGGCCCACAAGGTCGCGGCATATGGAAGACAACCCAAGCCTCTAATTTCCACGTCACAGTGACTAGTTCTGTTATCAGACAGGCAAATGGGGAACCAGCAGACAAATAAATTACCATCGCGCAGTGAACCTTAAAAGGCATGGGGAGTTCTCGGAGATTACCAGTGCTCCAGAATCTTTCTATTTCCCCCAGCAAAGTACCCCGTGTAAAACGGACCCTGAGTGGGGGTATTGAAAAGATCCTGCTGGCGCTTCTGGAGTCAGTGTCCTGCACACGTTCAGAGGCTGAGCTTTGCAGAGGTGGGACTGACTCACATTACCGTCATAGACACTACAGCCTGTGAGATTCCCTGAAAAAGTGTGTGGCCCTGTAGCCATCATTTGGTACATCCCACCCACCCCCGCCCCCCTCAATCTCCAAGGCATAATTGGTGCACTTTACTAACCAGTTAATTCTGCAGCAAGTGTAGATTTGGGGGCAGTGATTCAAAATGACCCCTTTCCATCTCAGGGTCCACATACTCCACTGGGGACCCCGCGAAGCCCCCGGAAGGATGCAGGGGCTTTCCCCGCTCGGTATAGCTTCAGTAGCAAGAACAACATATGCATCATCTAATTCAACGGTCAATGGCTCTTTTTAGCGTACACTTGTCCGTTTGGAAAGGATGCACAACAGGATTGCACTGCCTTCCAGAAGTCTGGAAGCACAGAGAACTGAAGGCAGAGCAGCGGGATAGGACTCAGAGGCACTTGGGGGGCGCAGGGCGAGGGCACCCTTGTCCTCAGCCCCTTGAGAAAGGCCGGCAGGTACCTGCAGTCAGTGGCCCGGCAGGTGCTCGTAGGGTCCGATTCTGCTCCCTCAGTCGGTCAGAGTTCGGAGGCGCCCACGGACTTGACTTCACCAATTCTCCTTTGCGTTCATTTTCTAAAGGACAAGACAACACAAGAGCAGCTTGAGTAACTGCGGGGGGAGACTGTACTTGTGTTTCTCTTCGCGCGTACGGGTACAACAAGGATTTACGTTTACAAACAGGCAGCTGCACGCGAAGGACTCCATAGGATTTGACTCAGAAATCCTGATACGAAGGGCCACAGCGGACAAGTAAAAGTGCTTTTACATGTTGAGTTAACTTATTTTGAAATCCAAGACATTTAACATTTTAAAATCCATGTCTAGTTTTGAAGGTAAAACTAAGGGCGTGTAATATTTAAGTTGACCAGTTACCACCAATTTGTAGCATTATTGTCCTTTTTAACACTTGGATGCAGTTAAGAAACAACTTAATAAGTGAGAAATACTTTAGATGTGTAACTATCTCTTGGAAATAATGTGATTTCATTCATAGCAGAATACAGTCTGTTGATGACAAGGGTGTTCCTAAATGTCAGCTCAATTTTCTTTTCATAGAACAACAACAAAAGACATTTTCTTATTTAATGTAAATTTAGGATTGATCTATCAACTTTCCATCAAGGTTTTCTGCAAGGTTGTCTCAGTATTAGGAACCATGACTGTTCTAATTGGAAAACAAAATACCAAGCTTATTTCAAAATCATCCTTATTGCCAAGGAGAGAATGTATACTGTTGAAGGAAGAAAGGCTGGACCAGAATATCAGAGCGTGGAGGGAGCTGGGGGTCTCCTGGCTGAAGCTATTGTTTCTGGAGCAAACCTCCAAACTCAGAGGCGCTCATTAAACGGAGTCTATGGCAATACCAGCCCAGTGTTAATGGGTGGCAGTGAAGTGTGTCAGCAAGTGAAGGGACCCCGAGGGTCTCCTGCTGTAGGTTCAGCGCTCGCCACAGCATTACCGTAAATCCGCTAAAAGACACCGTCTTCTGCTTCTCGCGCGATACCTCAACATAGGGAAAATACTATTCAGAGTGCTCAATGAGCGGGATTTGAAGTGAGATAACACACAGCCTCCCACGAAACAGCCTATGAAACGCAACCACACAGATTTTATTATTTTCCCAACAGGAATTTACCCAAACAAACACATACAGAGCAGAACAATTCAAAAATACGCACGTGGAGATAGAAAGGTTTTTAAATTACCCTGAACAATCAAGTTTGGAAATTAGCATGAGAATTGGTATATTTTTGCGTGTATTAAAGTCTAGACTCATTGATTTGGAGTTACCTTGTAATGTTTTAAAATATATTATGCTTTTAATACAAGCTATAATTTGTGATTTTATTTAGAGCAGCATATAGACAATGACACTGAAAAATCTTTGAGGACAATGTGTTTTGTCGCCTTTTTCTGTCTACCAATACTCAAACCCCCCCCCACACACAAGCACACATGCACATACACATGCCTACATGCACGTAAACCCACACACATACACACACATGCTAGAAGTGCAAGACACTCTTCTCAACAGCAGTGGTTCTTCTGTGCACAGTACGATTGTAAACTGAATGTTTATGTGATCAAGGCAAACGCCCCCAACCATCCTCACATCAGGCTCGCACCCTCAAATCGTCTGGATTCAGAAATGCACCTCCATCGGGGAAGAGCACCAGCGTCTTCTACACCCGCAGTCCTGTGCTCTGATCGCTAGAGAGCAGAGCTCAGAGCTCAGAGCCCCAGTCCTCCCAAGAGAGAGGCTTGAGCACACACGGGTGTTCAGAATCCGGACGCTGAGCCTGGCGAAGGTGAGTGTGTGCTTGGTGGACATTTCCTGCTTTGACCTCCATTATTTTAACTTTCTGAAATCCAACCTTGCTCTCTGATGCTGAAAGCTCGGCCTCTGTGCACCGGTGCTGAATCAAATCTTGGAGACAGAGTTTTGTGTAGAGCAGAAAAGAATAGCTTTATTACTTTGTCAGGCGAAGGGGCCCACAGCGAGCTCCTGCCAGTGAAAACTCTGTGTCCCAGCCCTGGAGGATATGATGAGGTGTTTTCTAGAAGTGGGTCAAGGGTGGGGTTGCTGATGAGGTGAGGGTGCGAGCAGGGCCTGACTCCTCTAATCTGGTCTCAGCTGACCTTCTTGATGAGCTTCTCTGCTTCCTTTAATGTAGCCTCAGGTGGTCTTTCTCGGGTGTGAAGAACCGTGACTGTGCTAAAGAGCTTAAAGACATTGTTATGTGTGTCCCTTGAGGGAAAGCAGGACCTGCCCCGAGGCTGCCCTGCTGTGTCCCCGGCTGCTCCTCCCTTGTCTCTGCAGCCCCTCCCTTCCCTGATCTGCAGCTGTTTGAATCTGCCCTTTGGGACCTCGGAAGCTGGAGGGGGACTCACGCACTGAGCTGGGGACATCCACGTCCCCGCCTCAGTCGCCTTCCCGAGGATCTCACTGTGAAAAGGACGTTTTGATGAACTAAATTCTGCGCAGATAACACAGGCATGTAGCTTCCCGGCAATCTGAGTCACAGCTGTGGGATTATCTACCAGCAGAAATGCTTCTTGCCGCTTCTCTCTCTAAAAGTTGTATATGAGGTTGGTGAAAAAATGAGGGACATGTTTTGACAGTGCCTCTTCCCCAGGCTTACAACACTGAGTAATAAGAGCCAGACAAGCCCTCCTCAGCACCGCTAGAAGCACCTCCTCCTTGGGGAGCTGACTCCGAGACGCAGGAGGAATCCAAAGGCCCCCACCTGGCTCTGCTGCTCGCCTGGGCAGCCCCCGCCCACTTGAACCCCCGCCTGGTCCCCCGCCTGGACCCCCCATGGAAGCCCCGCCTGGACCCCCGCCTGGACCCCCGCCTGGACCCCCGCCTAGACCCCCGCCAGGGCTGGCTGAGCGGCAGGACCGCTCTCTAGGTCTTCTGTGTAGTTCAGTGGGCACCTTGGGGATGCGTGGTGGTCAAAAGAGAAGAGTGGGCCTCAGCCCCCGTGTCGGTGTGGCCACGCCCAGGTGCCCTCGCCGTGCTCTGCACACGCGCCTCATCTGCAGCTATCAGTAGAAGCCAGATCCCTTTGCTCAGCGACCAGGGTCGAGATGAACCATCTCTTGTATACAGCAGCTTCTCGGTCACTCTCTCCTGCTTCAATAGTTGTTTCCCTCTGTTTCAAATTAGGACATTTCAGTACCCCACCCTTGCTGACATTCTTCCTTCTCGAATATGCTCATGCGGGGAGAGCTCAGCTCCTGGTCAGCTATGACATTCACATCCACTTCTGGTTTTTCAGAGAAAAGAAGAACGATCATTTTCAGAAGACAGAGATGATGAGGTAGATCAGGAAGAGGAAACACATAGTAACAAGGGAGGGTATCTTAAGAAGAAATGACAAGATATCAGAAGGACGGATGCGGGTTTGAAATCCTCCCCCTCTTCATTTTGAAATGCGAACGTCTCTCTTCTTTGTTCTGAATCAAATCTATCCCATATTTGCTTGATGACTTCTATTACTTAGAGGGCTGGGATGTATTTTTGACGATTAGGAAGCTCAGCTCTCCCTCCCACACGGGCTTTCCAGTCTGTGTTTCTCCCAGGTCGCCTGGGCAATGTGGCTTCTCAGAATATGGCCTTCATCGACAGCAAGAGGCTGTTGCTTCCAGCTGTTCGCTGACCACAGGACATGATTCCAGTCAATGCAATTTGCAATTTGGAGCCTTAGATAAAAACATCACGTGCGTGCTCAAGTCTCTAGCTGCCCTCCGATCACGAGGTGTTCCCAGGCTTGGACCAGTATCTAAAAGACGCATGTCTCTGGTTTTCATAGCGAACCCTGGAAAGAGCTGGCGGGACACCCACACAGAGGACGGGGGCTAGAGGCCTGCCTGCCGTGACGGGCGGGGTGACGGGCGGGGTAGCAGGCTCTTCAGTGCCGCTCGTAAGGAACTGGGCAGTGTGGTGACAAGGCCAATGACTCCAGCTCCTGACATCCACCCCATGTGTTTTATTCCCATGTGAGCACAGAGTAGTTCAATGCTGTACTGTGTGTAATCAAAAATGAAAAGCCGTCAGTGGTGGACCAGTCAGACGACGCTCACAAACAACCTAGGACTGGCCTGTGTGTCTCAACAGGGCAGGGCCACAAAGAGGTAGAAGTGATAACTGTGCAGCGGAGCAGGTACAGCTAATCCCGTCTACGTCAGCAACGCAGATCAAACACCTGATGACACACTAACATGTAGTGTGTGCATATGTAAAAGCACAGAACAAGGTTTAGAATGGCTACAGACCCAGTAATTGACAGGGGTTATCTTCAGAAAAAGGAGTAGGGTTTTGAGGACCTAGAAGGCCTCTCACTTTTTAACTTAATTCTAATTGCTTCATATTTTATTGCCAAAGCAAACTGATACAACATCTTACGTAACAAAAAAACTGAAAAGAATTATGATGATCATTTCGTGGCTCTATTACTACTTTCAAAAGTTGCGTATCAATTGCTGTAAAGACTAATGAATAAATTCAGGTTAAAAAATTATGCTTCCAAAGTCACATAATAGTTACAAGCAAGTTGAACTCTCCGAAAACCCAACCGTTCGTTGCTCCACAGCACATTCATAACCGGTTCCGGGATCTGCTGGCTGTTCACACACCAGTAAACAGTGCTACAAGGAAACCACGTTTAGGCCCAATTGGATCATTCCAGCTCAGTATAAGAATTCTTCCAGATTAAGCAAAACAGTATGGAAAAGCAATTAAACACGGAGGCAATTAAGACAAAGGCCAACCAGGGCCGCGAAGGCGGGGGCTGCTCTGACCCCCGCGCCGGCCCCCAGCAGCTGAGGCAGCAACGGGCAGGTGGGGCTCGTCCACCAGGGCAGGGCAGGGCAGGGCAGGTCGGCTGCGGGCCTGCGGCCACTCCTGGAGCTGGGGAATTTGTCACCAAAGGCACACACCCAGCAGCAAACGCAGCAAGATAGAGCACGAGCGCTTGGCCCCACTGGATGCAGAACGGGATGTAGCCTTGACGATCCCTGAGCCCTTCAATTTTTATACTGGATGCTGAAATCTAGACTCCCACCTGCCCAAGCTTCTGTGGGAATAAGCAGGGGGTTCAGGACCAGGCCCGGGGGGACGGTTCCCAGACCCCCAGCTACATGAAAGCTATCTTAGAGAAATCTAAGAATGTGTTTCCGTTAATCTTATCAATAATAATGCCGAGCTTCAGTCTTCAGGGCACCTGGCGAGCACTCCCGCGGCAGGTACAGAGTGGAGACTGGCACAGCCTCAGAGCAGTGTTCTCAGTGCTGCTATTGACACCTTACAGCATCACCCGTCTGAGGCCTCAGGGGTGAATTTAGGACCCTAGGGTTGACCCCTCATGGGCACACCCCTGCAGGCAGCTACAGGCTTGGACACCAGGGGTGATTACATCCATCCCTAGGCCTTTGGGCTCCTGCCCTCTGCCTGCCAGTGAAACAAGAGGTTTGTACTGAAATCAAAGCTTCCCAAGGGGCAATGTACAAAGAAATCCCAACCAGAGGGCTCAGAGACATCAATCCACCTTCCCTTCTCGCCTCAGAGCCCTCTTGGTCCGGATCCCAATCACTCCTCAGCTGAATTCACATCGCTTCCCCCCGCCCCGCCCCCTCTTCCCACGTGCAAAGAATCTTTAAACTATTATGTGTTACCATCGCTCAGTGATAAATCAGCTCAATCATATTAACAGCTATTATCGTTAAAACATCTTACACACGTATCACAAAGTTAAAAGTATTTCACATACAAACTCGTAAATCATGGCCACTTTGCAGGTGACGAAAGTGAAGTTCACAGAGCATTGCTCAGTTGTTGCGAGAGCTGGAATCGAACATGCCAGAGGCGTCAACCTGGCTTCCAGGGCTTGCAAAGCTCAGTTAAAATCATCTCAGGTCTTAAGTCTCACTGCTGCTTGATGTGACCTTTCGTTGAAGGCATTTTATTTTCTCACTGTCCCTTGAATACAGAGGGCACTTTCTCACTTTGGTTCACATCATTCTCTCCCTCTATTTAAATACCAAAGATGTCTCAAGCCTCACATCCAAACCCACTATTTCTCTTTTCAGACTCCTGAGGAGGTCACGCCAGCCCTCAGCAGGAGGTCATTATCCTCTGGAGGATGGACACGCCCCCCTGCAGCCAGTCTTCAGGGGCCCTGGACCAGGAGCCTGGGTGATGTTTGCATTTCACCTGACATCGCTGGTGACTCTTCCTTGTTTCCTTACTTTGGCTGCAGCTGCTGCTGTTAAGGTCATGAAGGATGGTACGTTTCATCTTTGTCTCCCCAGGTGTCAGGAGAGAAGGGGTTTGTTAAATGAATGGATTTTAACAACAGTAATGAGTAGACTGAGTTCCTATTCTGTGAATTCCTCATGTTATCACATCTTGTGAACTCCTGAATATTCAGTGATCAACGGGAAAAAAGTATATGCCGTTTGCCTCAGTTCATTTGAGCTGCTGTAATAAAATACCACAGACTGGGTGCCTTATAAACAGCAGACATTTATTCCTGAGCATTCTGGAAGCTGGAAGTCTGAGATCAGGGGCCAGCCTGGTTGAGTGAGGGACTTCCTCTGACTTGGAGGCCTTCCCCGTGTCCCCACACGGCGTGAGGGGTGAGGGAGCTGGCTGGGGTCCCTTTAGAGGGGCACGAATCCCATTACAGAGGCTCCACGCTCACAACCTAGTCACCTCCCTAAGACCCCACCTTCTGATACCATCACTTTAGGGGTTAGGATTTCAACACCTGAACTTGGGGGGACACAGACATTCAGAACATAGCGTCCTCTTTTGAAACAAAACCAACAGCCGTCATCACGAAAGACAAGGATGGAGCAGACCCGTTTGAATCGGTTGTCCGTCTCAGGAGTGAGTGCGTGTGGCAGGGAGATGGCGTGATGCAGGTGTGTGTGTGTCCTTCTCACTCCCATTGTTTCTGAGATGCAGTAACTCTAGGACCTTCCTGCTATTAGCTGCTCACTGATGTCCACAGAATGTGTGAGGCTCCGGGGTGGAAACCACAACTGCAGCAGCAAGGCCCCCTCTTCGGTCGCATACAGGTTGCTGTCTGTGATGGACCACGACGGTCGAGTGTGAACTTACATATGTCGTTGGTTCTAACTGGAAACTCTAACCCTGAGGGGCGTGGGTGCCCGCAGGGGGTGCCGGGGGT